>NC_090437.1:195423061-195737194 GCF_031143425.1 Pleurodeles waltl
CAGCAAGAGTTAAAGCGATTAAAGACCCAGAAGGAGCACTCATACTTACAGAAAAATAATTGAGTACTCCACAAGCGTGCTGCGGAAAAAGCCTTTCTTATTTTACAGTGTGAAGTTGCTGCTTGTAATTTTAAGAAAGTTATAACACAATGAATATAGATTTTATTTAGATCAGTTATAGGGGGTCATTACAACCCTGGCGGATGGTGTTAAAGCGGCGGTAAGACCGCCAACAGGCCGGCGGACTAAAAAAGAGAATTATGACCCTGGCGGGAGCCGCCAACAAAGACAGCCACTTTAACACACCGCCCGCCACGGCGGTACAGACAAGCAGCGCGGCGGTCACCGCCAACAGACAGGCGGGAGACAATGTACCACCCACACTATTACAACCCGCCAATCCGCCACCTTTTCCGGGGCGGATTCACCGTGGATAAAAACACGGCGGAAACAGCTTTGGCAATGGGAAAACGCTCACCTGAACACATCCCACGAGGAACGAGGACTCCATGGACCCGGGACTCCAAATACTCCCTGCCCTTGTGTTTCTGCTCCTCTACGACCATCATCTACGTAGGCGCCGAAGACAACGGTGAGTACTGCACCTACGACATGGGGGAGGGGAGAGGCAAAAGTTAGGGGGACACCCACCAAACACCACCACCCCCACCCCCAACCTCGCATTACACAACATACACACCAATGCATCCACAAAAACCACAGTAACAACCTACAATCCCCCCGGAAGAATGAAAAGACAAAGCGAAATTCGGTCAAACCTTGTAATGTGGCAATATACATGTCATTCAAAAATATACAGATATATATGAAAATCAGTCATAATTATATACAGTACAAGAAGTAGTGCAGATATGTACACAACAATGTCCGTGCACCAACAGTCCAAAAATGCATGGGCGAGGCCCACAAAGGATACTTGACCACAATCGGAGAGAACACTGCCGGGGCATCAGATAGAAATACTACAGGCACCTCAGGGGGAAGGGAAGGGGGGGGCACCTCAGCCGGATGACTGCAAAGCCAGATCCACGACGGGGCTCCATGCCCATTTATGTATCCTGGGGAGTGCAAAGCCACAGTCTTTCAAGTCTCTACAGTGGGTGGGGTGCCCACTGTGCCATCCTGGGGACTGCAAAGCCACAGTCTCTCAAGTCTCTACAGTGGGTGGGGTGCCCACTGTGCCATCCTGGGGAGTGCAAAGCCACAGTCTCACAAGTCTCTACAGTGGGTGGGGTGCCCACTGTGCCATCCTGGGGAGTGCAAAGCCACAGTCTCTGAAGTAGATGCAGGTCTCCACTGGTTCTGGAGGGGGACTGGTGCCCAGACTGGATGAGTCTCCCCGTGAAACTTCCTGTCCTGTCACTGTCCCAGCTGCCCATGGGATAAGGATGCCTGATGTGGCGGTCTATTCATTCCTACCCGGTGCTTGCCCTGTTCAGCTGTGCTTTGCCATGTCGGTCTTTGCCCTGTTCAGCGATGCTTCGACATGGCGGTCTTTGCCCTGTTCAGCGGTGCTTCGACATGGTGGTCTTTGCCCTGTTCAGCGGTGATTCGACATGGCGGTTCAGGACTGTTCAGCGGTGCTATGCCATGGCGGTCTTTGCCCTGTTCAGCGGTGCTTTGCCATGGCGGTCTATGCCCTGTTCAGCGGTGCTTCGACATGGCGGTCTTTGCCCTGTTCAGCGGTGATTCGACATGGCGGTTCAGGACTGTTCAGCGGTGCTTTGCCATGGCGGACTTTGCCCTGTTCAGCGGTGCTTTGCCATGGCGGTCTTTGCCCTGTTCAGCGGTGCTTCGACATGGCGGTCTTTGCCCTGTTCAGCGGTGATTCGACATGGCGGTTCAGGACTGTTCAGCGGTGCTTTGCCATGGCGGTCTTTGCCCTGTTCAGTGGTGCTTTGCCATGGCGGTTCTGGTACGGACATTGGTGTGTGGCATGACGTTCCCTACACTGGGCATTGGTGTGTGGCATGACGTTCCATCATAGCCCACCTGGGCTGTGGCAGCCGGTGCCCTCCTGGGCTGTGACTCCGGCGGTGGTCTCCTGACCAGTGACGATACTTGGGCCCTCCTGGGCTGTGACTCTGGCGGTGGTCTCCTGACCAGTGACGATACTTGGGCCCTCCTGGGCAATGACTCTGGCGGTGGTCTCTGGACCAGTGACGACGGTGCTGGCGGTTGTGTCTTGACAGCCGGAAATGATGGCGCACTTCTCCGCCGTGACACTCACAACAGGCTGGGCAGACTTCCTCTGGCCCTTCCCCACCTTTGGTGGAGTCACAGCTGACTCTCCAATCCCCTTGGAACCCATGTGAGTTGTCCCGTCTTCCACTCTCCAATTTTAGAGCCTTTACAGGGGGTGGGCTGCCAGTGCCTTGGCTCCGGGTCATACTGCCTGCCCTGGTGGCCGGTGCACTCCACAAACCTTGAACAGGCACCACTGGTATTGGAGGCTTTTTGGCTGAGGCGCTACGACGGGACTGATGAATTGGAGGGGGGGGGGCAAAAAGGTCAACTTTACAGAGACACTGTTTCTGACGAACACTGGGATGGGTAGTTGGAGGGGGCCTGGGAGTGGAGGAAGAGGAGGTGGTTGTCGGAGGTGTCACTTTAGGTGTTTTGGGTGCAGGTACATGCGAAGGAGGCTGTTGTGAGGTGGATGGATGTTGGGTGACTGATTGCCGGCGTTTGGGTACTTTGGGAGGGGGCGTCACAGACACACTGGGAGAGGACACAGGGGACGTGTAAATGGGAGTGGAGGTGGTGAGTGCAGGTGAGCGGCTTGTGGTGCTGGGTCTCCTTGTGCGATTCATGGTGCCTGTAAATGTGGTGCATGCAGGTGTGTGTGTAGACGAGACTGGGAGGGAGGAGGGAGAAGAGGAGGAGGGGGACACAGTGGAGGCAGTGGATGTTGCTGTGTCTGTACGTGGGTGATGCTTGCGTGAGTGCCTGTGGGTTGGGTGGTGCCTATGTTTGCTTGAGCTACCTGTGTGTGCTGACTTGTGTGCATGCTGGTCTGTAGGTGTGCTTGGGATGGGCTGGGGAACAGGAGATTGGGTCTGGGTGGAGGAGGTTGGAGGGGGGAGGCTAGACACAGGGACAATGGCTGCCATCAGTGCTGAGGCCAGAGATTGCAGGATTCGCTGAAGGACAGCCTGACCAGAATGAATGCCCTCCAGGAATGCATTACCGTGTTGCAACTCTCGTTCTACACCCTGGATGGCATTCACAATGGTAGACTGCCCAACAGTGAGTGACCTGAGGAGGTCAATGGCCTCCTCACTGAGGGCAGCAGGGGTGACTGGGGCAGGGCCTGAGGTGCCTGGGACGAAGGTGATGCCCACCCTCCTGGGTGAGCGGGCATGGGGTGAACGCTGAGGGGCTGCTGGGAGGGCGGTGCTGGTAGGGGAGGTGGCGGCTGTACCTGTAGAAGTGGGGCGCACAGATGGTGCCGCCACCACAAGGGAGCCCCCATCGGCGGATGAGTCCGTGTCGCTGGTTGGTGATCCGGTGGCCGACGTGAAACTCCCCTCGCCCTCCGTCCCACTGGTGCATTCTGAGTCCGTGGTGTGGCCCTCCATGGCCATGTGGGATGCAGCTCCCTCGTGCTCCGGTGCCACTGTACCTCCGCCTGATGATGCTGATGTACAAAAGAACAGGGAGAGCAGAAAAAGGGGGGGGGGACCGAAGAAAGACATGTTGAGTGCATGGCATAGCGCTACCGTTGGTGGACAAGACAGACACAGCAGCCCCCTGCATTACGCCGTGCTCCTGCCCTCTGCATATGCAATTTCTGGGATATGGCCTACATGGCAATGGTGGACATCTGCACACATGGATGCCACAGGGGCAACTATACCTGTACTTGGCACTCTACTGAGGTGGGGTAGAGTGCCACATGGGCTGCATTACAGAGGGGCCTAGTCTTCGTGTTTCTGGTTGGCCTAGGTACACCCACAGGCCTCCTCCCCCACCCAGACCCCTCTACTGCACGCAAAGTCCGCAGAATGAGGTTGTACTCACCCCCTTGTGTCTGCTGTGATGCCCTCAAGCGCCCATCCAACTCCGGGTAGGCCACCGCCAGGATCCGGAACATCAGGGGGGTCATGGTGCGACGGGCACCCCTCCCACGTTGGGAGGCCATCCCCAGCTGAGCCTCCGCCGTCTTCTTGCTGCAGCGGCGGATGTCCTCCCATCTCTTACGGCAGTGGGTGCCCCGTCTCTGGTGGGCCCCCAGGGCACACCAAATGTCCCTCTTCTGGTGGGCGCTGACCTACATGACATGCACAAGGAAAGAGGAACAGTCATTAACAACTGCACCGTCGTTGTGAGTGCCCCCCTCCCTACTCTGGCCATGTGGCCCATTCATTCACATGCATTAATGTACTATGAACTCTGACCCCTTCCCTCTTCCAACCAGCCCTATCCACCCAGGCTTAGCCCATACCACGTGCTCCCTGTGTACTAACCTGTTGGTCTGGAGGACCGTATAGTAGCGTGTACTGGGGGAGGACCCCGTCTACCAGTTTCTCCAACTCCTGTGCAGTGAAGGCAGGGGCCCTTTCCCCAGACGCAGCAGCCATCGTCGCTTCCAGACCGAGGTCACAGCAGCACTTGCAGTGTAGGTCCTCTCCTGTCGAAGGTCTGGTATCTAGTGATTGAACAGATAGAAAATGGCGGTGACATCCGCGGCGGTGACGTCCGCGGCAGTGCGCATCATCACCGCTGGCGCACCTGTTCATTGGCTCCTGGGACCCATAGGTTCCAATGTTAACCAATGCAGGATTGCGCCGCCGTCTACGACCGCCTACCGCGACGGTGTGCAACGCCAGCGCAGTTACCCCACAATCCCATTGTCCCAGTTTAGAGGTCAGGCAGCCGCCATTTCAGGGGCCCACATGGCTTAATTTACCTCTGCGTCACTCATAGCTAGGCCTACACTCAACACACATACAGGAAGGGTTCTGTGAGTGGTGTAGTCTTGTGTGTAACTGTGGGTGCATACCTGGAGGAATAATGACTGATTCTTCGCTGTTGTCCTTCGTAGGCACCGTCAGCTGGGACAGTTGAGAAGATGGCGGAATCCTCCGGTGTACCGACCGCTGGTGGACCTGTTGACAATGGAGGAGCGACATGTCATTGTCACCTACCGGTTTGACCGTGCCACAATCCAGGAACTATGTAAGCAGTTGGAGCCAGACCTGATGTCACCAATCCGCCATCCGACTGGAATCCCCCCTGACGTGCAGGTGCTGTCAGTGCTCCATTTCCTTGCAAGTGGGTCTTTTCAGACAACAGTGGCCATGGCATCAGGGATGTCCCAGCCTATGTTTTCCAACGTGTTATCCAGAGTGCTGTATGCCCTGCTGAAACACGTACGGAGATACATCATTTTCCCTGAGGTGGCAGATTTGCCTACAGTGAAAGGTGACTTCTATGCCCTTGGACATATCCCCAACGTCATAGGTGCCATTGATGGGACCCATTGAGCTCTGGTCCCCCCCCCACAGGAGTGACCAGGTGTATAGGAACAGGAAGAATTATCATTCAATGAATGTCCAGATGGTATGTTTGGCAGACCAGTACATCTCGCAGGTAAATGCTATGTTCCCTGGCTCATTGCATGACGTCTACATCCTGCGAAATAGCAGCATCCCTGATTTGATGGGTCAACTCCAGAGGCACCGTGTATGGCTATTGGGAGACTCTGGTTACCCCAACCTTTCGTGGCTATTGACCCCAGTGAGGAATCCCAGGACCAGGGCAGAGGAATGCTACAATGAGGCCCATGGGCGGACTAGGAGGGTGATCGAACGCACCTTCGGCCTCCTGAAGGCCAGGTTCAGATGCCTCCATATGACAGGTGGATCCCTATTCTACTCACCGAAGAAGGTGTGTGAGATCATCATCGCCTGCTCCATGCTCCATAATTTGGCTTTGCGATGCCAGGTGCCTTTTCTGCAGGAGGATGATCCAGATGACGGTATTGTTGCAGCTGTGGAGCCTGTGGACAGTGATGAGGAGGAAGCTGAGGAAGAAGACAACGACAACAGGGAGTCAGTCATACAGCAATATTTCCAGTGACACACAGGTGAGAACATTTTCATGTTTAACATTACATTAACTTTCACACGTCTACTTCTATCCGGTTTGTCGATTTCAAACACTATTTGGTAACTGAGTTGTACCTTTCCATTACGGTTTCACAGGTGTGGTTACCATTGTGTCATCTGCTTGCATCCTTCAAGGACTTGTGATGTGTGACGTAGGTATGTTGGCCTTACAATGGGAAACGCATTATGACACTGTCATTGATAATACACAATTAGTAAATCACAGACTGACTCAAGATTGTTTTGTGTTTCAAGGGTGTTTATTGAAGTGCTCAGATATGCGAGGGGGTTGTAAAAAGAGGATGGGTGATGGCGTAGGAATGTCTATGGCAGAGTCCAGTCTATTAGTCTCACAGATGCACTGCCCATCTGGGCATAGGAAGTGGAGCTGGGGCAGTTTAAGTATGGACAGGGTAACAAGGAGGTACAGTGGGAGGACAAACAGGGTGGTCTCATTTCCTGGCGGCGGTCTTGCCACCTTGCTCTGTCTTGTTCCTGGATCTCAGGGACCGCTTGCGTGGTGGTTGTCCGTTTGCAGGGGCTGGGGTGCTGGTGTGTTGGTCCTGTGGCAGGGCGTCCTGTCCACTAGCGCCAGCGGAGGTGGTGGGCAGTTCATCGTCCTGGCTAGTGTCAGGGGCCCCTTGGAGTGCCACGGTGTCCCTCATGGTCTTTTGTATGTCCTTCAGCACCCCTACGATGGTGCCCAAGGCGGAGCTGATGGTCTTGAGCTCCTCCCTGAACCCCAAATACTGTTCCTCTTGCAGGCGCAGGGTCTCCTGGAACTTGGCCAGGACCGTCGCCATCGTCTCCTGGGAGTGGTTGTAGGCTCCCATGATGGAGGATAGCGCCTCGTGGAGAGTGGGTTCCCTTGGCCTGTCCGCCCCCTGTCGCACAGCAGCCCTCCCAGTTCCCCTGTGTTCCTGTGCCTCCGTCCCCTGGACCGTGTGCCCACTACCACTGCCCCCAGGTCCCTGTTGTTGTTGGGCTGGTGGGTTATCCTGGGTTCCCTGTAGTGGTGGACACACCGCTGATTGACCTGTCCTGGGTTGGGAGGTTTGGGCCGCTGGGTGGGTGCTGTGCTGGTGTTACCAGAGGGTGGAAGGTCAGTGTTGGGCTGTGCCTGTGCAAGGGGAACCGACTGTCCCGAGGCCCACGATGGTCCGGGCTGGTCATCAGGATCCAGTAGGGCAGAGCTGCTATCGTCACTGTGGGCCTCTTCTGGGGGTGGAGTGGTGTTGTCTGGACCCTCTGGTGTGGTGACGGTCCTTCGGGTTCCTGCAGGGGCATAAGAGCATGATTATTGCATGTGTGTGTGATGGTGTGCAATGGGTGGGTGTCTGTGTACCCCAGTGCAGGCATTCCTGTGTGGGGGCTTGTGTGATGATGGTTAGGGGGTTGTTCTGGGTATGTGCAGTGAGCATGCATTAGTGAGGGGTGACCATGCTTAGTTGTGTCATGCAGGGCTTGGTGTTGGGATGTGTGGTTTGTGTTATTAGTACATTAGTGAGGAGTTGGAGTGATAGGGGAGGGGGTGAGGGTGGGGGTTTGTTCGGGCATGCAGGTAGGGTGGGGGATATGATAGTTAAGATTTGACTTACCAGTGTCCCATCCTCCACCGACTCCTCCGAGGCCCTCTGGATGCATGATGGTCAAGACTTGCTCCTCCCATGTTGTTAGTTGTGGGGGAGGAGGTGGGAGTCCGCCGCCAGTCCACTGCACCGCGATGTTGTGCCTGGAGACCGTTGAACGCACCTTCCCCCGTAGGTCGTTCCACCTCTTCCTGATGTCCTCCCTATTTCTTGGGTGCTGTCCCACGGCGTTGACCCTGTCCACTATTCTGCGCCATAGCTCCATCTTCCTGGCTATTGATGTGTGCTGTACCTGTGAGCCAAATAGCTGTGGCTCTACCCGGATGATTTCCTCCACCATGACCCTGAGCTCCTCCTCGGAGAAGCGGGGGTGTCTTTGGCGTGACATGGGGTGCTGTGTGTGATGTGTGGGGTGGTGTATGTGGTGATGAGTGTGGTGATGTGCAGAGGTGTGTGGTGTTCGGTGCGTGGATGTTGTGTGGGTGATAGTGTTGTGTGCCTCTCTGTGATGGGGTTGGCTATTCTGTGCTCTCTCTCTGGCCTTCGTTCGTGATTTTTCGGTCGTAGGGGTTTGTGGGTGATGTGGGTGTGTGTTTTATATTGTAATGGGTGTGTGGGAGTGGTGTGTGTATGTGTATCAGGTGTGTGTATTTTGAATTGTCCAATGTGGCAGTGTTTTGGAGATGTGTGTGTATTTTGAGCGCGGCGGTGTGTACCGCCAATGGAATATCGCGGCTGAAAGACCGCCGCGTGGATTCGTGGGTCGTAATAGCATGGGCGTGTTTCTGTTGGCGTGGAGGTGGAGGTTTTGTTTTCGCCAGTTTAGCACTGACCTTTGGTGTGGCGGAGTTGTGTGGGTGTCTGGGTTTCGGCAGATTCCGAGCTGTGTGTCATAATAGCTGTGGCACAATTCCGCGGCCGCGGCGGTGTATTGGCGGTCTTCTGCACGGCGGTAAGCGCCTTTTACCGCCAATGTTGTAATGACCCCCATAGTGTTAGGTTTCAGTGCTGGCAAGGCATACAAAAGAACAAGGGTTAATTCAGCACTAAGGGCTGTGATTAAATAAATTATTGCTCTCCCAATATAGATTTGTGCAAATCTTTTGATTGATTTGTTCATTCTTTTTTCCTAAGGGCATTTCCCGATTGTCATGCCCGGATAATTATAAGATCTCACCTGGTCTATAGAGTTGTCTCCTAAGTTCCATTCCTACTTACAATGTACTTTTGCAAAGATCATCATTTTTGTTTTTGTCTAATTAACCACAAGCCCATTGTCATAACTGAAATTTAAGAATTTGGAAAGTTGATATTGTAAGCTGGCCTCGGTCAGGGAAAAGATGTCAAGATTGTCCACATAAGCTAAATATATGATCGGATGATTGTTGAGTTTGGAAGCCGTGCCTTCCGGAGAATGAAGATAGTAGGATAAATCCAAAATGTATAGTAAAAACAGCATAGGAGCTAAAGCACATTTGTGTTCTACTTCATAATGGGTAAACATCTTGGATGAAAGAATGTTACTCATGGAAAGCTTTATCTGCAACTATGTGTCACTATATACGCCAGAGTGAGATATAGCAACAGGTGATCAATACCTCAACTGGATAGCTTGGCCCAGAGGTGGTCAAGGTCAACAGTATCTAAGACTGTGCAGTAGTCGATGTAGCAATGTACAACAGCTTTTTTTTGTTAATGGCGTTGTTGATTAAGAATGTGCGCACTACAGTATTATCAACAGAACAGCCTTTCCTAAAGCCAGCTTGATTGAATTGTAAAAGGCCATTATCCATTGCCCAAGAGGTTAGTCTCTGCAGTAAAAAGTTAGCAAACAGCTTACCTTTCACATCTAGGAGTGCAATGAGCTTTTTGGGTTGTTTTTAAACCTTTTGTTTTGGAAAGGATTCATGAGTGGGCCTTTCCATGTCAGCAGAATCAGCCCATTAGACTAGACTTTGAAAAACAAATTGGGTAGGAGAATACTCCAGCAAGAAACTACTACTGGTATCCCATTGGGGACGGCTGCCCCAGAAGATCTGCTGTTTTATATTAGATCGTAGCCTTCTGCTCAGAAGATGTTTAGGGGCATATTTATACTCCGTTTGCGCGTAATTAGCGTCGTTTTTTTCGACGCAAATTCGGCGCAAAACTAACGCCATATTTATACTTTGGCGTTAGACACGTCTAGCGCCAAAGTATGAGGAAAGAGCGTCATTTTTTTGCGTGAACGCCTTCCTTGCGTTAATGAGATGCAAGGTAGGCGTTCCCGTCTAAAAAAATGACTGCGCCGCAAATGCGTCGTATTTATACTCCCGGGCAAAAATGACGCCCGGGAGTGGGCGGGGCAAAAAACCCCGCATTTGCGCCTGAATTTAACGCCTGGGTCAGGGCAGGCGTTAAGGGACCACAGCTGCCCTCCCATGCCCCCAGGGACCCCCCCTGCCACCCTTGCCCACCCCAGGAGGACACCCAAGGATGGAGGGACCCACCCCAGGGACATTCAGGTAAGTTCAGGTAAGTATAATTTTTGTTTTTTTTATATTTTATTTTGGCATAGGGGGGCCTGATTTGTGCCCCCCTACATGCCTCAATGCCCAATGACCATGCCCAGGGGACGTAAGTCCCCTGGGCATGGCCATTGGGCAAGGGGGCATGACTCCTGTCTTTACTAAGACAGGAGTCATGTAAATGGCGTCTGGGCGCCGTTAAAAATGGCGCAAATCGGGTGGAGGCGATTTTTTGCGTCAACCTGACTTGCACCATTTTTAAGACGCCCTAGCACCATTTTTCCCAACGCCGGCGCTGCCTGGTGTACGTGGTTTTTTTCCACGCACACCAGGCAGCGCCGGTCTGCTTGCGCCGACTAACGCCATTCAATAAATACGGCGCCCACATGGCGCTTCAGAATGGCGTTAGCCGGCACAAAAAATGTTGGCGCTAAACTGCGTTAGCGCAGTTTAGCGTCAAAAAGTATAAATACGGGCCTTAATGTCTTATTGTAATATGGTCCATTAATTCTAAATGGATTTGAGCTTTTGGTAAGCAGCTCACCAATATACGTTTGCCATTGAGTGTTAGAAATAAGGATTCTCCATTAAGTTTGTGATCATTAGTCCGTAAACTGCCTAAGCTAGGTCTAAATGGTCCATGAGGCAGGGTGCATTGAAAATAAAAAGTGGGACATGTGCTTTTAAGCTGTACATGTCCTGGTACTGAAGTACTCACAAATTTGTTTTTAGTTCCAATGAGGCCTACTGCTCCTATTGGCTAATACTACCTCCTGACATTTAATATTACATGTTGATTGGGAAAGGTAGCAAAGTCATGTTTGGTATCTGAGGAACTGGAATTTAAAATCCTCTTTAATGGTAAAGTTGGATTTCAAATCACAATTCAGAACATGCCACTTTTAGAAAGTTGACATTTTTCTTTGTGCCTGGATGAAACCCCCTCAGTTCCTAACATCCCTGAGGCCATCCCAATAGGATACAGAACCACCCACCAGGACAACCTCCATAAACCCAACGGAGGTCTTGCCATCATCTACAAGGACACCCTCAATTGCACAACCACCACAGACCCAGACACACCATTTATTGAACACTTGCACTTCAACCTGCAAGCTAACAACAATACCTGCAGGAAAAGCCTGAAACCTCATCTCAGAATTCATCTCCCACTAACCATGATCTCATATAACTTCCTTTGTCTCTGCAATTTCATCTGTCACCTAAAAGACCCCTCCAACCATCGCTCCAGCGACCTCTTGAGAGTCTACACAACATAAGACTTTTCCAGGTCACCATGGACCCTACCCACAAAGCAGGACACACAGTAGAAACTATGTTCACCTCCACTAACTACATCAGCTAGCACTCCGTCCTCCCAACCAGGTGGACAGACCACTACATCATCCATTTCACCATTTCAAAGACTCAAGCCAAAGCTCCCATCAACACTAACTGAATCAGCTGGAACTGGAGCAGAATAATGGAAACACACTGGTGCTAAACTTTCATAGGAAACCAACCCAGCACCAACAACAACATAGCCGAGGACTCCAATAACTTCAACCAATGGACCTCTAACTGTGCTGACACTCTTCAAAACTCACAAAGATTGCAGAACCAGCAACCAGTCGTCATGGTACACGGAAGAACTTAGAGACTCCAAAAGATTATGAAAACATCTGGAAAGGAAGTGGAGGACAACCGTGAAGGACCCGCTCAGGCACTCCCACCACCTTCGAGAACTGCCAAGAGTAGAGCCCTCAAGGATAGAATTGAGGCCAGTTCCAACGGGCAGCAAAAGGTATTTGCCATTGTAAAGGAATTCACCACCCATGACACCTCAAGCAACCCCATCACCTCCTCCCAGGAACTCTGGTGCAACCTTTCAAATTACTTTAATGTCAAAATTGAGAAAATCTGCATTAACTTTGAAATACAACCAAACCCAGAGAACGTCATCAGCAGGCTGTACACCCACCACTTGAAAAGACACCTAACCAATTGGAGAACACTTACTCAGGAAGACTCCACCTCAGTCATGAGACAGTCCACTCTGGGACCCTCCCAGATCTGTGTCGAAACCACATCTACTACTTAAGAGGACCTGTATTTAGCAAACTCCTCACCCATATCATTAACAGCTTAATTGGGTCTGCTACCTTTCCTAAGGAGTTGAAGCATGCCTCTGTTTCAGCCCTTCTAAAAAGCCAATGGCTGACCCCAATGAACTCAACAACTTCAGACCCATCTCCATACTACCGTACTGTTAAACCTGGCATCCTTAGACCTGGCATCCTAACTCTTTGTCTCTGCTTCCCAGGTTGTTGCTGTGTGCTGGGCTCTATTTTTGCTGTTTTTGTTACTCTGGGCACTTTACCACTGCTGACCAGTACTAAAATGCAAGTGCTCCCTTTGTAAAATGTATGTGTAATTGGCTTTTCCATGACTGGCACATTTGGTTTACTAGTAAGTCCCTAGTAAAGTGCACAAGAAGTGCCCAGGGCAAGTAAATTAAATGCTACTAGTGGGCCTGCAGCACTGGTTGTGCCACCCAGATGAGTAGCCCTGTAAACATGACTCAGACCTGCCACTGCAGTGTCTGTGGGTGCACTTTTAAACTGCCAATGCAACCTGGCAAGTGTACCCACTTGCCAGGCTCAAACCTTTGCTTTTCATACATGCAAGGCACCCCTAAGGTAGGCCCTAGGTAGCCCCATGGGCAGGGTGCAGTGTATGTTAAAGATGGGACATGTACTGATGTGTTTTACATGTCTTAACAGTGAAATACTGCCAAATTCGGTTTTCACTGTTGCAAGGCCTATCTCTCTCATAGGTTAACATGTGGGCTGTCTTTAAATATCCTTAAAGTGTAGTTTCGCTTTGAGAGCAGATAGAGATGTGGAGTTTGGGGTCTCTGAACTCACAATTTAAAAATACATCTTTTGGTAAAGTTGTTTTTTAAATTGTTTGTTTAAAAATGCCACTTTTAGAAAGTGGGCATTTTCTTCCTTAAACCATTCTGTGACTCTGCCTGTTTGTGGATTCCCTGTCTGGGTCAAACTGACAATTGTGCTGTTGTGAATCTCCTCCTGACAGTGACACAAAGGGAGCTGGGGTTTGGCCTGCAGATCCTGATGAGCCATCTGAGCTAGAGTGGAGGGAGAAGTGGTCACTTAGACATGAATGGGTTGTGCCTGCGCTCACACAATGCAGTCTCCATCCCCCTGGTGTGTGTCTGGGGCCTGGCCTGGGCAAGGCAGGACCCTATAAGCAACAGAGGCTTTCCTTTGAAGTTTGCCTACTTCAAAGGCAGAAAGAGGTATAAGTGGTGGACCCAAAACCCCAGACTTTAGATCATTTCTGGATTCAAGAGGAACCTCTGCCAAGGAGAAGAGCTGAAGAGATGAAGAGAAGTGCTGCCCGTGCCTGTGACTGTGCTTTGTTGGGCTGTCCTGCAGTTGCTGCTTCTGCCTGTGAAAGGGGACAGACACTGGACTAGGCCCTAGAAAGGTGAAGTTGCCAAAACAAGGACTGAAATCTACGCACAGAACACCGTGCAGAGAAATGTTCGACGCCCCACCTTCAACGAGGCTGAAAAACGATGCGCCACCCGTTTCGCGGAGAGAATCGATGCTCCACCTGCATCGCGGCTGGGAGATCGACGCATCGTGGCTGGAGAAACGACGCAACACCAGCTTGCGGCTGCCGATAATGATGCAAACCCCCACGCAGTGCGGTTTTCTAACACCGTGCAACTGGATTTCTCATGCATCGTCGCTGGGCGTCAAAGTCATCGTGAACCGGTGCAGATCCAAGGTCACCCTGTCTAGAAATCGACACATTGTTCTCTTACAAGGGAGAAAAATGAAGCATCGCCTACCTGACCAGAGAAGAAACAATGCATGGCCTCACTTGCGAGTAAGAAATCAACGCATTACTGATTTTTTCTGACGCACGCTCGCCCGTGCGGCTTTATTTTTTAAGCAAACCAGGTATTTTGTGTAGCAACAATGTTTCCATTGTTTTCTATGGAGTAAGACTCCTATTCTTTTGAAAATTCATATACTGACTTGTGTATGTTAGATTTTTGTCGTTTTGGACTTGTTTGATTTAGATAAATATTGCCTATTTGTCTAAAGTGGTGTGGTGTCTAATTTGTAGTGTTTTCACTGTATTACTTTGTGTGTTGGTACAAATACTTTACACATTGCTTTTGAGATAAGCCTGACTGCTTGTGCCAAACTACCAAGGGGGTGAGCAGGGGTTATCTTGAGTGTGTATCTCCATTGCCGGGACTATAAGCAGCAAGCAGCAGGCCAGCACAGCAAAGCAACAGGCAGAGCGTCAGTCCCTCTTACAGCATCTAGCTCTTCTTCTTGGCAGAATCTCCTCCGTTCAGAAAGATTCTTACGTTTTGGTCTCGGAAGTCCAGTACTTATACTCATTTCTGCCTTTTAAGTAGGCAAACTTCAAAGGAAAGTCTTTGTAGTGCACAAGGCCCTGCCTTTCCTGCCCTGGCCCCAGACACACTCCAGGGGGTTGGAGACTGCTTTGCGTAAGGACAGGCACCGCCCCTTTCAGGGGCAAGTGTCAGCTTCTTCTACCACTTTAGCCCAGGAAGACCCATCAGGATATGCATGGCATACCTCAGCTCCTTTTGTGTGACTGTCTAGAGTGAATTCACAAAGAACCCAACTGTCAACCTGTCCCAGACATGTATTCCACAGACAGGCAGAGGCTTTGAATGGTTAAACAAGAAAATGCCCACTTTCTAAAAGTGGCATTGTCAAATTTACAATTTAAAAACCAATTTCACCAAAATATGTATTTTTAAATGGTGAGTTCCGAGACCCCTAGCTCCACATCTCTATCTGCTCCCAATGGTAAATTAGACTTGAAAGATATTTCAAAGCAATCCCCATGTTAACCTATGGGAGAGATTACCTTGCAATAGTGAAAACTAAATGCAGCAGTATTTCATTATCAGGACATGTAAAACACACCAGTACATGTCCTACCTTTTAAATATGCCCCCTGTCTATGGGGCTGCCTGGGGCCTCCCTTAGGGGTGACTTACATGTAGTGAAACAGAAGGTTTGGGCTTGGCAAGTGGGTGCACTTGTCAAGTCGAACTGTCAGTTCAAAAACTGCACACTCATACAGTGCAGTGACATGTCTGAGACATGTTTACATGGCTACTCCTGTGGGTGGCACAATCAGTGCTGCAGGCCCACTAGTAGTATTTGATTTACAGGCCATTGGCACACATGGTGCACTACACTAGGGACTTACTAGTAAATCAAATATGCAAATCATGGATGAACCAATCACCAATAACATTTAGACAGAGGACACTTGCACTTTAGCACTAGTCAGCAGTGGTAAAGTGCCTGGATTCCTAAAGCAAGCAAAAACGAAATTCGGCACAGGATCAAAAAAGAAAGTCAGAAGCCAAACAGACAAGAGAAAGCCCGCAGAAAGGGACATTTCCTACAGCTGTGCTTTACAAATCAATGTAACATAACATAACATTTTTATTTCCTAACTGTTTGGTGTCTGCAGCATGTTCCTGAGTTGCATGACTAGGTATAGTAGTCAGTTGACCGCTATGTATTCCTTCTTGACAGTATCACAAAGGAGTGTCTGGGTGTGGCAGGATGGGCAATTTCTGACTTGGTAGTGAGATAAAGCTGACACCTACCACACTTGCACTTCAAAGGCACTGCTTCAGCTTACCCACAAAAGACTTCACACATGCCTATTGCGCCCCTAGACAAAGTGGAACCACAGCAGGGGTACAGGAAATTCCATACACCTCTATAGGGGGTAACTCAATAAACTTCTCCCACTTTAAATATGGCATAGGTATAAATCTTGGACTTTTAGACCCAACTCTTGAGATCACTTATGTACCTATGGACTCCGACAGGAAGGACTGCCAAGCTGTGATTTCTGTCCTGCTGCTCAAGCCCTGCTTTGCTGACAAAGGAATGCTTTTCTGCCCAAGACCTGCTGTTGTTGCACCAGAACTCTTCTTCTGCTGCTGTGAGCTGCCCTGCTGAGGCTGCCTATGTGGTCCTCGGACTACAGAAAATCTCTAAGGGTCAGTCAGCTGGCCCCCTGTTCAAGCCACAGGGAAATAATAGGCTCTACAGCATTGACACAACTCTATGCATTTTAGCGCAGAGCATCTTGACACCAATGCCGGTCCAGCGATGGATCACAGCACAAGTCGTTCTAAGCCTTGATGACTCCTTCAATGCAGCTCAACATGGACGCCAGCCCAGCAAGACCCAGCTCATCCTGTGAGACCCATCTCATTCAGATCGGGTCTTCGCAGCCCCATGGGCTCCCTCGACAACGATGTAGGAGCCCGCATAGCAAGTTCCCATCAACTTTGCATTACAGCTCCTCATCGTCAACTCTTCTGGGCCAGCCCGTGCAAATTGGGGCAAAGATTTCACATCTTGACGCCCAAGCCACAAGGTACTTTGCCAGCAGACTGAACTCAGTCCTGTATCCAGGCAATACTCCGTCACGGTCGGCCTGAACTTGCAACTTGGACCTGGGCTACTGCGACCAGATAATCTTGGTTGCTGCTTTTTGTGTCTTAGTGCTTGATTCCTGCAAAATATTTACATATCTCCAGTTCTACTGATTGGATGTTTGCCATTTTGGTGTGAAAAAAATGTATTGCAATTTGCTTTAATTTTCTAAATTAATGTGAGATTTGCCTGGTGTGTTTTCATTTCATTACTGTTTGTGTTCTGCATAATTACTTTACACATTGCATCTGAATTAAGCTTGACTGTCAAGCTACCAGAGGGTTAAGCACAGGTAATTATGTGCCTTTAGTGGATCACTATGATGGGCATTGTGGCTGACGCTTGAGAAGGGCTCACACCCTCCTTAACCAACAACCCTATGTCCCACACTGACTCTTGTTATTTAAGGACTGTGGAAAACAATAATTGCTAATCAATTCCAACAGCAAATACGCCCATCCTTGAAAAAGCAATATCCAGAGCAAAACTGCTGCCTTTGTGGATATAATCAGGAATCATTGTTGCATGTTTTTTGTATTTGCTCAGATTTAGGCCTAGAAAGAAGGAAGCTGCTAAAACATTTCTTTCTAACTCACAACATCCATTCCTGCAGATCAGCGGTAATAACTTGGCTCAAGCGTGACTCAATTCCATTCTGTTGTAGGGGGTAAAGTTTTTAAAACGGTTTCAAAAGAAATTGACCAAGGCTGATCTGGGATAGTCCCTGTCATTCCTAGTGTTGCGGTCAATTCATCCCTCCTAAAAATTTTAGTCTTAATTCCTCACCCGTCCATGCTTGTTTTGAGTATTAAGGCTTCATCAGTGTCCGGTAACAACTTTTTTTGTCTTATTAACTTATCTTGCCTGACTTGCTGTGTTGAAATAATTATTTACTCTAGCCTTTCTTCTTGTTTAGTTTTTGACCTTGTGTCAAGCCACTGCAATTGCACAAAGAAGGTTTTTAATGCTTCCTCTTCTCAACTAATTTGCTGTGTTGACATAATTATTTGCAATAGCCTTTCTTCTGGTTTAGTTTGCAGCCCTGTGTCAACCCATTACGATTGCACAAAGAAGGTTTTTACTGCTTCGTCTTCTTAACTGACGTGGAAGTTTTTGTTATTTTAAGGTATTTCTTTTTTCTATTGCATTTGAGATATATTGTAATATTTTAATTAATTAAATTAATTGTACATTAAACTACTACTAATAATTGCTATTCAGAATTGATTTTTCCCTTTAGCTCTTAAGAAAACATTTCCTTTGATTTGGTTGTAAGGGCCGTAGCTCTAATTGACAAGTTGTTGTTTATCTGGGTTAAAAGCCCACTACTTGGTCTGTCCATTTTTTGATTTTGTAGCAAATGTTTCAAAAATTGAATAATTTGCAAGGGCAAAATATTAACTTTTTCACGATTCCTGAGGACAAATCACTGGATGGTTATTTTAAGAAGTTATTGAGAGCCGTGCAACTGAGGTTCAGTTGCCTGTCTAGACTCCTGATGTTCCATGAACAGATTTGTAACTCATCAGCTTGGACATAGTAGGCTGTTAGACTGCTGATAGGATAGGTCAGTAGGACTCCTCATTTGGAAGAAATTGGAACCTGTTGAATGTGGTAAGGCTATTTGTCAATATATGTTAGCGTTATTATCAAATGTTATTCAAAAGTTGTTTTGTTCTTTAATTGTTACATGTCTGAGCCCAATAAATGAGAGTTTTTGATCAAATAAGGAATAATCTAGCAAGGTATATTTGCCGCTTCCATGGGCTTAATACTTCAAAGTACTTTGGTTTTCGTATTTGAGAGTCTTGGATTCCCCATGCTGCTAGATCATTCCTCCTTTCCCAAGTTCATGTGGTGATCTACACTGAAACTCAACTGGTGTGTGTGGTATACCTGTTTCTTTTGTCCCCTTCTAAGACTTTTACACTTAGGAGGTTGCTAGAGTTTATCCTGTTCCATTCTGGAAAGCATCTCACAGGTTTTAATATATCTTGATGATTCAAAATGTCGCGAGGGCCTCCTGAGGTGCCCAGAGAAGATGGATCCAGCATGACTGTTTCCAGATTTCTATTGTGAGACCGGTTGCTTTTGGCAACATTAACCCCAGGTCTTGTGAAGA
This sequence comes from Pleurodeles waltl, assembly GCF_031143425.1. Classification (NCBI taxonomy): domain Eukaryota; kingdom Metazoa; phylum Chordata; class Amphibia; order Caudata; family Salamandridae; genus Pleurodeles; species Pleurodeles waltl. The sequence continues at coordinate 195,441,962 of NC_090437.1, forward strand.
GTAATACAGCCTGCAATTGATTGTTAGCTAAAAGTTCAAATGATCCACTTCCATCAGTTGGAGTAATCAATAAAGTCTTATTGCCACTTTGCAAGGTGGTAATGTTGGATATGCCACAATGCACAAAATGGCTTAATAGGACCCTTGAGTTTAGACTGTTAGTTGTTGTGGTGCTTAAGAGATCATATAAAGATCTAGCAGGACTGGACGAGATATTATTGACTTGAGGGATCATAGATGGTTGGGACATTAGAGTCTGGGCTGAGATGGAACAGTTCTCAGCATTGTCTTTGACAGTCTTCAATGATTTTTCGGGCTAATTACGAGTTTGGTGGACGGACATGGAAACTCGTGGGATGAGGAGGCCGTCAACCCAGCTGCCTCACCTCCCCCTCCCACCATATTAGGATGTTCCACCGGGCTGACCAGCGAGAACATCGTATTACGACATTCTTGCAGGTCAGCCTGGGGGGAGCCGAGGCCAATATTGTAGCAGAAGAGCACCCTCAGAATGTGCATTGTCTGCAAAGCAGATAGTGCGCATTCCTAGGGTGCTGGGCAGGTGGGCCCTGCACTGCCCACGCCATGGGCATTTGCAGTGCAAGGCCCCCCTGCCGCCCCCAGCACAGTGTTTCCGCCAGCCTTTCTATGGTGGGGTCCCAGCCATGGAAAGGCTGGTGGAACCAGGAGTTGTGATCATCACAGTGGTGCTGAGTTCAGCACTGCCGTGGCTGAGGTCGAGTGAGACTGCCGTCAGCCTGTCGGGACCCATGTTCCTGGCGGTGGCGGCGGTCCTCTGGCAGTCTGACTGCCAGGGTCGTAATGTGGCAGTTGGACCACCTGGAGTGCGGCAGTCTAACCCCCACCATGAGTCTGCCAGTCTATGGACCTCCAGACTCGTAATAAGGCCCTAAGTACTATATGATCTTCAAGCATGTTAGAGCTGATTAATTTGTTTGTTCTGCCATTTTCTATCACCTGCCTGTACTTAGATGTTTGTGTTCAGAGTAGATTTGGCAGTTTATGATCCTAATTCCTCTCAACTTGTACACTACAAAAAGTTTGGATTTCTCCTGTTGTCATTTTCAGAAAAGCTATCACTAACCCCTCCTTTTAATATTCTGAGTGAAAGAAGCATTATAACCATATACTAATTTGCAAATATAGGCACGGCCTCTGGAGTTATATAGTAGGAGAGCACCAAATTATGGGAGTGGGTGGACTAAAATATACAGCAAGAGATGTCACATTTAGTGGCATTTTGCAGCACATTATGTGTCTGCAGTATCTTGCTATTTTGATAATTTAATACACATTGAAACCAAATGTATTCCAATACATTTATTTAGTTACAAATGTTTACATATTCTCCAAATGCGATTAAAACTGTTTTTCACTTACAAATAATGATTTTGCCTTGCATGGGAAATCTACTACTTCATTAACAAAGTTACTTCTAACTCCAAAAGTAAAATAGTTGGTGTGTGAGAAAAAAATGTGCAGAAGAATGGTTGTTTTCTGAAGAGAACATTCAGTGAAGTGTGCATATGCAATCCTCCTAGAATAAAAGGTGATCCTCTTTTACCTGTGCTTTTCAGGTAGGTTGTAGAGCTGGCCTTCAGTTTGGGTTTACTCTCTGTCCACACTTGTGCTCTTAAAAAAGACCACCTTCCAGTACGAAGGAACCATCCAGAACGGAATTGCACACTGCTTATGTATAATGTATGCGCATACATACACAAGCAAAATTTAAGATAAAAGATTGTAACCGCGTCCCTGGAGCAGCATGCAAATACTGAAACAACATATTTTCAGCTCAAAGAATGAATCATTATTTCCAAGCTGTTTGAATTACTTTTAAAATGCAAATATTTAACAATGCAGACAAAAGTATTTCTCTCTCGCTCCTTCACCTCCAACATCAGGGGGCATTAATACTATCTAGGCTACAGTGTCTCCTCATTTGTACCAGCTTAAACCCTAATTACAGCAATCACCAAATGAAAGGTGGCCAGTGAACGTTTGCAGAGCAGGCATCACTTTGTTGACTCAGGATGCTGTGCTTGTTTTAGAACGTTTTGATCCATTTTAGCTAGGAGCAGTTTTGTTTAAGATTCAAATTATATACCAGATGGTGGAATATGTGGAAAGTGTGACAAATTCACAACTATGTGGAAAATGCTACAGCTGCTTAATCACATCATTTCAGTTTCCCTGAATAATGGTGTGAATAATGAAGGATATAAAAGAGTGATGATGGATGGAATGCTTTAATTAATCTCAGCCACGGGTAATTCTTGGGGCTGCACCCCAATCCATCATTTTTTGGCATTGGCTGGACATAATTTAACATGGTGTGGTAGGTGTTAGACCTGGAATCCCTGGCATGGTTTTCAATCTAACTTTTAACTTTAGATCCTCTGTTTTGTTTTTCCTGTCCTTAGGACTCTGCACATTTTACCACTCATAACCAGTACTGAAGTGCTTGTGCTCTCTCCTTAAAACTTGGTAGGAGTGGCATATACCCAATTGGCATATTTGATTTGCTTGTAAGTCCTTAGTAATGTAGCGCTACCTGTGCCCAGGGTCTGTAAATAAAATGCTGCTAGTGGGCCTGCAGCGCTGATTGTGCCACCCACTTAAGTAGCATGTTAAACATGTCTCAGGTCTGCCATTGCAGCCTGAGTGTGCAGGTTTAGACTGCCATTTCTACCTGGCAAAATAAACATTTGCCAGGTCCAAACCTTCCTGTTCAAATACATGTAAGTAACCCCTAGGGAAGGCCCTGGACATCCCAGAGGATTGGGTGCAATGTATTTCAAAGGTAGGATATGTGCTCATAAGTCTTACATGTCCTGGTAGTGAAGTAGTAGTATTTGGACAAAATATTGTGTTTTAAATATCAAGTTATAGACATTTTGGGAAAGAAATATAGTGAGACCAAAATGTCGTGATGCGGAAATATTGTTGTAATGAAAATTGATTTTTGCAGGTAACGTCATTGTCAGGAAGATCATTTGTATTAATGTCATTTTCAATATTGTAGTTGTAAAAATATCGTTTTTAATGCTCTTTATGTATTTTAGTTTATATATTAAATTTATGTTTTTTTATTGTTTGTGTAATAATAATATTTTTAAATATAGTTTGTAATGTTGTGATTTATAATTGCTTGTTTAATTGATAAAAGTAATTTATGGTGCTGTAACAGGTTGCTAGGTTTGTGGGGGTACAGGGTGAAAAGTTAACTAAGTATAAATAATTAACAAAGAATTATTAATTTACTATTAATTGCTTAATTGATAAATAATTATGTGAACTGTGTAATTTGTATATTTTTTAACTTATATATTAGGTGCGGGCTGCTGGGTTTATAGGGGTATAGATTTGGAAGTCAATTAATTAATAATTAATTAACAAATAAAATATAATGGATTACTAGTTATCTAACTGATTGTTTATTATGTAAACTGTATAATAATCATATTTATTAAGTAATATATTAAGCACATGCTGCTGGGTTTCTAGGGGCATAGGGTGGGAAGTTAATTAAATAAAAACTAATTGACAATGAAATATTCATGTATTACTAAATATTGAATTGAGTATTAAATATGTTAATTGTGTTATACATATTTATTTTAGTATTATTGTAAGTGTAGGCTGCGAGGTTTGTGGTGGTATAGTGTGGCCAATGTTTTCCCTACTGTTGCACCGACTGGAGTGGGAACAGTAAATTTTATCCCTCTGAACTCCAATGCTTTCCCTACTGTCGCACAGACTGGTGTGGCAATAGCAATGTTCGCCCCTCCAAGGTACAACACTTTTCCTGCTGTGGAGTGGGAATAGTAAAGTTTACCTCTCCGAAGCCCAATGCTTTCCCTACTGTTGCACAGATTGGAGTGGGAATAGGAAATGTAATCCCTCTCAAGTCCAACATTTTCTTTACTGTTTCACATACTGGAGTGGGAATAGTAAATCCTCCCGAGTCCAACGCTTTCCATGCTGTTGCGCAGACTGGAGTGGGAACAGTAAATTTTATCCCTCTGAATTCCAATGCTTTCCCTACTGTCGCACAGACTGGTGTGGGAATAGCAATGTTCGCCCCTCCAAAGTACAACACTTTTCCTGCTGTTGCAGTCTGGAGTGGGAATAGTACAGTTTACCTCTCCGAAGCCCAATGCTTTCCCTACTGTTGCACAGATTGGAGTGGGAATAGTAAATTTAGGCCCGTATTTATACTTTTTTTGCGCCGCTTTTGTGTCGTTTTTTGACGCAAAAACGGCGCAAACTTGCAAAATGCCATTGTATTTTGTAGGTTTGCGCCGTTTTTCACCAAAAAGCGGCGCAAATGCGGCGCTAAAAAAAGTATAAATACGGGCCTTAATCTCTCTGAGGTCCAACATTTTCTTTACTGTTGCACAGACTGGAGTGGGAATGGTAGATCTTACTCCTCCTAGGTCCAACGCTTTCCCTGCTGTTGCACAGACACAATCAATCAATAAATTGGGATTTATAAAGCACAGCTAATCACCCAAAAGGGTATCTGAGTGGGAATAGTAAATGTAACCCCTCTTAAATCCAATCCTTTCCCTACTGTTGCGCAGACTGGAGTGAGAATAGTAAATTGAACCCCTCCAAAGTTCAATGTTTTCCCGCCTGTTGCACAGTCTGCAGTGGGAATAGTAAATGAGGGGCATATTAACAAGCCCCTAGCGCCTTCCTGCGTCACATTAGTGTAATTTCTTTTTATGCTAATGTGGCATCAGGAAGGCTTACAATTTTAAAAATGCCACTTTTAGAAAGTTGGTATTTTCCTGCCTTGGCCATTTAGTGCCCATAGCCGGTTTCTGGGTCACATGACTGGGTGCAGCTGACAGTTGGGCTTTGAGATTCCTTCTAGACAGCCACACAATAGAGGAATTAGGTGTGCCGGGATTCAACACCACTGGCAGGGTAGGAGGGAGGAGCTGGGAACATCCCCACTTACACCTGAATAGACTGTGTCCTTCCTCAAAATAGAGGTTTGCATACCCCTTGTGATAAGTCTGGAGCCAGGGCAATGAAGGCAGGGCACCTAGGCACCTCAAAGGCATGTCTCTAGAGGTATCTCCCCATTTCAAAGGCATAACTGGGTATAAATACTGAATCTCAGATACCAATTTCCCAGTGCACTGCTGGACCGGTGGATACTCTATCAGGGAGAAGGTCTGCTGTGCTGCTGAAATGACTGCCATTCCGCTGGAACGCTGCTCTGATGTACTACTGCCTTGCTGTGATGACTTACTGCCCTCTTAGATGGGTGAGAAGGACTGGACCTGCACCTATTGAACCCAGGAACACCAAAGTGACTCCAAGGGCTAGTTGGCTGGCCTCCTGACTTGAGCCTCAGGGGCAGAAGGCTCCAACAACTGTGAACTCAGCACCTGCCATTTCTGAGTTTATCATGCCAAGTGGTACCACCCCAGTCAGGGAACCTTGTAAGTGGGCCTGAAGGTGCTCTGACAACCCAGCTGTGGATCTTGCAGAACCCCACCATTTCCTCTGCGGCACAACACATCTCCAGCAGAACTCGCACATTGTCCTTTCCATTCCATACATCGTCTTTGGAACCCACACAACACCGCTGCAGTGAGAGCTCTTCCAACCCAAAGAACTCCGTATTGACCCTGCAGTCACATAGGAAACAGCACCTGTGCAAAGCCTTCCAGATGGAGGCCCTCGCATCTCTCATCGCCAGTAGCTCAATGACGAGGCAGACATCGCAGCATCACTGCTCCTCAGCATCAACGCATCAGCTCAATTTCCCAATGCATCCTCGATGTTGCATTTCACATCAGGAGCCCTCATTGACAAGATCCTTGACGATGATGCAGGACATTGCATCGCAGTTCTGCATCACCTCAGAACTGCTGCATCGCCTTGGCTACATATCACATCCTTGGAGCGGAACCTCAAAATGCTCCACAAACCAGGATTTAAGGTACTTTGTTTAGTTGGTCCAACTGAATCCCTGTATCTGGCTCACACTTCATTACCCTTAGCCTGAACTTCTGACTTTGTCCCAGTCCGGCGCAACTAGATGTCCACTGTTGGCGCCTTGTGCTTTTTGGTGCTATTTTCCCTGAAATCTTTAAAATTGCATATCTTTGGTGCTCCTGATAGGATTTTTGTTGTTCAGGTCTTGTTTTATTTACCTTTTTGTGTGGTGTTTTCAATTTATTGCTGTTTGAGCTATTGCATAAATACTTCACACATTGCCTCTAAAGCTAAGCCAGATTGCTCTGTGCCAAGCTACCAAAGGGTTAAGAACTGGTTAATTAAGGGTTAGCTTGTGCTTCGCCCTGACAAGGATTGTGGTTGCTACTTGGCCAGGGCTCACACTCCAGTCAACCAACAACCCAATTTCTTACAGTGGGCAAAAAACAACATGCTGGAATGTTACCCTGAGGGATTGTCTGTGGTTAGGCTAATTGCAAGCATGCCTCCCTTTACTTTATGTGTTTGATAGAATGCCCAAAGTGCCAAGTGGTATACCCAGATGTAGGTCCTGTGATCACTGTGCCACTGGAGCCAAGCCGCACCAGAGTGAAGAGGCCCAAAAAGACCAAAACTGGTCTTAGGTGTCTTCTATCCTGGTTAAAATGGGACCTGGCTTGGCAGTTTGGGCTGAACTGTTCCCACTGGAGCAAAACCAAGCCTGACTGGCATATGGCTGGGTCGAATCTGAGGTGACATGGTGTGCAATAGAACAATGGGTTAAAATGCTACCCCAAGTAATTGACAGTGGTTATATTATTTGCAAGCATTTGTCCCAATCCTTTGTATGTACTTTATGTAGGTGCAAAAATTAATGCTAATGAGGGACAGATGAAATTTATGAACTGACATATGGCTGACTCTAAGCAGATTCCATTCTTATTCTTTAAAGGCGGGATGCTATTTACCTTTATACTATTCTTCCACACCTCCTTCCTGCCACTCTCAGAAACAGAAAAGCTGCATGACAGGGTACCATTGGTGAATTAATTATAACTGGAGTTGTTTATTTCTTGTTTAACAGTGATTTTTTGAGTGGCATTTATTGCTATTATTAATTTAAAATGGTGCCAATTCTGACATAAAGCCCTCATAATCCTTCAATAAAAGAAAGCAGACAGTGTCTCCACCTCCAGCCAAGCCCAAACCTATTAAATCACAAGACCCATCAGTAGCTAAAATGTTAGAAGAAATTCAGGTTATTCACAATAATACTGAAACAATATGCTCTGATATTAAGGATATTCAAAGAGTTCTGGCTGGCCCTTATAGGAAAGGATCAGACCATGAAATTGCAGTTCTAACTAGTCAAAACCTAGGTAAGTAATACTGAAAGCAAAATGACATAATCATCATCTACCTATTCATAAGGCAGTGAGAGAAGTGCCAGCATTGATGGTTGAAGATCATACAATATTTATTCATCAAGACTTTCCCAAGGAAAACATAAGCATATGTGAACACTTTTCTGACTTGCATTCTAGACTTATAGAGGTTCTCTATAAGTATAATCTTTATGACCTGTTGCCTATGAGAATACGGAAAAATGACTGCTCCAAATCATTCACTTCACCTACAGACTTAGGGCCTCATTACGATCTTGGCAGTCGGACTGCCAGATCGCCATGTTGGTTGCCCTTAAAAAGCTGCCATGCTGGCAGTCTTTCAGACTGCCCTATTAAGAGTTATACAGGCAGAACCGCCGACCGCCAACCCAAAGTGGTAGAGCGCCAGTGCCGCGGAGGGCTGGAAATAGGCGGTCCAACCTCCAGTGCTGACAGCACAGCGACCAACCACTGACCTTATTACAAGCACTCATTCACCGTGGCAGACCCCCATGGCAGTCAGCCAATGGCAGTCCGAACCACGTCTGTCCGCGGTCACCAAAGTAATACACAACAGCACATTGGGTGAATTTGAAAACAACACAGCTGACACACATTGCCACACTGGACACACCAGCAAAGTGCACTATAAAACACACCCCTTCACAGACCTCCATCCCTTAGCATTTACACTGCAAGACAACAAAGCCCGAGCACCTTTTTTGTAGAGTACATTGATTAGACACCCCTTTTCTCACCATCCCATTAAACACTTTGCACATACTTTTGTCCATTAACACCCTACTGCATTTCCCCTGTTAGGTAAGTCCCTGTCACCCGCTTTTTTTTTTGTTCCACCATGTCACATTCCAAAAACTCCTATTTTTCTGAAGATGAGTTAAGAGTCATGGTGGATGAAATCATAAGAGTAGAGCCACAATTGTTTGGAGCACAAATCCAGCACACTCCTTTCAGTAGGAAAATGGAAATGTGCAACAGGATAGCCGACAGAGTCAATGCTGTAGGCACCACCCTGTGCACAAAGGAGAACATTAGAAAGAGGTGGAACAGCCTCAGGGGCAAAGTCCGTTCCCTGGTTTCCAGGCACCAGCTGCAGGCCAAGACGTCTGGTGATGGCCCTCTAAATGCCCCATTACACCTCTTTCCCTGAGAGGAGAAGATCTTAGCCATCCTGCATCCTGAGGGCTTGACAGGAATACCTGGGGAGGTCAATCTGGTAAGTCACAACACTAAAAATATCACCAAAATGCTATGGCATGCGCTCTCACAGCTCACCTTTTCCCTTTTACTATCACTCCACTCACCAGCCCAGTGTTCACTTGTCCAAAGACCTCTATTTGGCAACTCACAATTGAAATGAACTCACCTGGAGAGGTGACATTTGTGTAGTGTCTGTAGTACAGGGACTCACATGACTCCAACTCCCAGCAAGCACTGTTTCCATACATCCAAACACCAGACCAGTGGTCATGTGTCCAAATACCTCTGTTTGGTACCTATTAATTTAAGGGTAGACACCTTGAGACATAACATTTGTCAAGTGTGTGTAGTACAAGCACTGACATGACTACAACTCCCAGCAGGCACTAGTCCTGTAACTACAAACACTAGCACAGTGGTCACATGCTACAATACATCTGTTAGTGAAATCTCTATTGAAGTGTACTCACCTGGGGGAAGAACATTGGTCAAGTGTGTGTAGCAGAGAAAGTGACATAACTGCAACTCACAGGAGGCACTGTTTCAGCAACTCCAAACAACAGAACAGTGTTTACTTGTTCTAAAGACCTCTGTTTTGCAACTCTCAATTTATGTTTACTCAGTTGGGAGGATATAATTTGTCTATTGTGGGAGGTATAGGGAGTGACTTGACTACTAGGGCCAGGAAGACCGTGTGTCTGTAAAACCAACCACCAGCCCAGTGTTCTCTTGTCCAAATACCATAGTTTGGTAGCTCTCAATTGAAGTGTACTCACCTGGGAGGATAACATTTGTATAGTGTCTGTACAAGAGAGAGTGACATGACTGCAACTCCCCAGCAGGACCTATATCTGTAACTTCAAACACCAGCACAGTGGTCACTTGCCCATACACCCCTGCTTGTCAACTCTCAATTGAAGTGCACTCACCTGAAGGAATACCATTTTATAGTGTGTGTAGTACAGGGAGTTGCATGACTGGCTCTGTTCCTGTCAATCAGTCAAAAAATGTACATTATTCGGCAATAATGCCATAAAAGCACACAAACATTTATATCAAAATAGACAGTGCATTTACCAACTATACACAACAAGTAAATTTAACACTAAACATCTAGGATGATAAAACTTGTCAATAGTTCATAATCAATTAAAACAGTCATAAATCAAATAAAACAGTCACGTTATTCTTCAACATATTCTGTAAGTTGCCAAGGTAAGGAATAAAAACTATCACCAGGCCACCGTCTGTTATAAATAGGAAATCAATATCTTTTCTTGTATTTCGAGGACATCTAATAAGACCAATTACTGCACGGCAGATGTTCTTGTGGTCTGCACTAAATATTGTTAGAGCGAATTTAACAGCAACAAAAACATGTGTATTCAGGCCATAGCCTTTTCACACATTAGTAAAACACCAAATCACATAACAATCCACTGTACACAATTAAACAATAGATCATAAATATAATAAAACATGTCCTAACTATATAAAGACACCCTCCTATATAAGGTAATTGTTCTTCCTCAATCTAGTAATGAACCCACATTATTATCTCTCAACGTCTCCACAGTGATTAAAAAGTGACCCAGGGCACATGTCACATTTAAAAATCTCATGTCCATTAAAAGGTCGATCGCTTGTCCTCTTTCTCTAATACCATATTTAAAAAAAAATGTTCCTGTCACTCCAACCACCAGCCCAGTATTCACTTTTTCAAAATACCCTTCTTTGGAAACTCACAAATGAAGTGTGCTCAACTGGGGGGATGACATTTATTGAAGCAGAGGGAGTGACATGAATACTAAGGACAGGGGGCTCTTTATCTCTAATTCCAAATACACACCCAAAGTTCACATGCCCAAATATCCATGTCTGTTAACTCTCAATTGAAGTTTACTCACCTGGGAAGATAACCTTTGTATGGTGGTGGGAAGTAGAGGGAGTGATCGGAATGGAAAGCCACATAGGTCCTGTTTCTCTAACTCCAACCACAAAATCAGTGTTCGCCTTGCCCAAATCCATCTCCCAAATTAAGTTTATTAACCTGGGAAGATAACATTTGCATGGTGGTGTGAAGCAGAGGGAGTGAGCAGAATGCAAAGCCAAATAGGTCCTGTTTCTCTAACTTGAACCACAGAATCAGTGTTCACTTGCCCAAATCCAGATGTTTGTGAACTCTCAAATGAAGTTTACTCACCTGGGAGGATAACATTTATATGGTGGTGAGAAGTAGAGGGAGAGACTGGAATGCAAAGCCAAATAAGCCCTGTTTCTCTAACTCCAACCACAAAACCAGTGTTCACTTGCCCAAATTCTTCTATCTGTGAGCTCTCAAATGAAGTTTACTCAACTGTGAGGATAACATTTGTCTAAAACATGAGTATTTCCATGTCACCTACTCCAGGATATTGTACTGCTGTTAGCAACATGGCATGTTCTGGGAGCATCATTCCTTATTTATGTGTTATTGTGTATGTGACAAATAAATGTCTGCATGACCTTGTGTGAAATCCATGGGAGTGGAGTTGGCACTGGCCTACTATTGTATGACAACAGGGAAGTGATGTGGCAAATGAGGCAAAGCATTGAAGGTGATGAGGTCTCCTATTTGTTCAATGGTTACTGTGATTGCACAACTTCAACCATGCAATTGTAGTTGCCTGAGACCCTGATTTTCCTGTGGGCAACTGTTGACAGTTCAGATGGCAAGCATGCATATGGTATGGTACATGTATGGGCTACTTAGGTGGAGTTTCTTGCTGGGGCCTACTTGTCAGCATGGTAATCTTTGCTAATCACAACTGTTGATCAAGTGTGATCATGGACAGGTGATCACCCTATTTGTATTTGTATTTGCAGAATAAGCCCAGGGAAGCGAAGGAGACAGGCCACAGCTGAGTGGGAAAGCATCTGGCCATGGCACCTCGGGTCAAGACACCACTGGCACAGAGGGACCCAGTGGCCCAGAAGGTGAGGGGAGTGCCACGGGGGAAATTGGATCTACATCCTCGTCATCATCGGATTCTTTCTGCAGTGGACTCTCCCTAGTGGTGACGGACCCATCAGTATATACCCCTTTACCATCTTTCTTTGCCACCCCCAGTTCTACTGCCACACTCTCTGTTTCTCCCCACCCAGTTGTCCATGCCCGCTCACCCAACAGGGTGAGTGTCTCCTTTTCCACAGGCACCTCCACTCCAGCCCCTGTTATCTCTGTGGGCAGGCAGCCATTGTGAATGCCATCTAGTGGTTGCCCACCCAATTGCACCAAACAAATGCATTACTGGAAGGCTTTCATTGTGAAATGTCTGCCCTACAGAGATTTTTTCAGGTTCTGGCCTCCTCATTGATTGTAGCCAGTCACCCCACACCTTCTGTCACCCCTCCACCTCCCTCTTCCCAGTCCAAATACCCCATTCCCCTACCTATCCCAAGCACACAGACTGATCCGCACGTACCCACCTCAACACACAAGAGCAGCATGCATAAACACAAACACCACAAAACACACTGGCATGCAAGCACTCAACAGACACCCACACACACAACATCAGCTGCCACTTCCCCAGGCACCCCCACCATCCCCACAGTACCACACAGCACATCAAGCATACACACAGGTACCACCACAACAGGCAGTGAAACACCCACCATACCCGCACACTCTACCCCAACAGACACACAGACATCCACCAAATCCACCATGCCTGCAGATACCCCCCAAACAGACACACAGACATCCACTACATCCACCACACCTGCAGACACAACCCCAATAGACACACACACATCCACCACTTAATCACCCAGCACTTCCACCTTGCAGCCACCCAAGACAGGCAAACACCCACAGTCACACACACAACAGACACCACCCAAACATAAGTGCACCTCACACACAACCAAGACATCCACACCAACAAAGCAGACAACCACACCCTCAACCTCCAAATCCCCACCCTCTTCTGCTGACCACCCCACTGTTCCTAAGACAGATTTTTTCTTTGAGCTTGTCTTTTCCCCTGTTCCCTCCACCCCTGTCCCAAAGCCAAGAAGCCCCTACCCATCTCCTAACCCATCCCTTCCACCTCCAAGTCCTCTCCTGTCACACTTGCCCCCCTGCAAGCACCCATACCCTACCCCCAATAAGAAGCCCACTCCTCCTAAGACGAATTCCACACTCCCAACCCCACCCATCCCAAATCTGCTCCCAAGGATGATCCATGAGGTACGCCTGCCTGTCCACTTGATGCCCCTTCCTGTGGAAGTTCCCTGGCAGTAGAGGAGTCAAGTGAGAGCACAGTGATGTGCAGGGACAATTGCATGTGGACTAGCCAGTGACCTTAATTCTGAAGAATTTACAGTAAATAACCCCAAGTTATTTTTTGGGGTGCACATTTGTCCTACAATTCCTTTTCTATCTTTATGCTGTTCCTGAAAAACTTGTGTTGTCTGCATACAGTTATTTGTGTTTCACCCTGCTTGCTGATCCATTTGCTGTTCTTTGCAATATCTGACTTTGTGGGCAGTGCTGGTGTCACCCAAGACAAAGGTAGAGGTTTACTGTATAGATATATGGGTGTTAATGCAATTATGGTGTCATACATTATGTAAAGTTTGGTATGGTAAGTATTTCATCTTGTCATGTCCAATGTGAGCATGTATGGTATTAGACTTGTCCCCCTGATATAGATTATAGATTCATCTAATGTTTGGCAGCTTGAGTTTTGTTTGCAAATACATGGAGTGTGTTCAATTGTGTTATCTTTGTTGGCATTTGACTGTTTTTGTGTCCATTTTGCTGTGTGTAGTTTGCAGCTACTTCATATGGATGTATGTCCCATGCAGTTGGATTTGTTTTTTTGACTTGCACTTCCACATTGTGCAGATTGGCATGTCACTTGACTCTAGTATTATTTGTCCCAGAGATACCAGAGATACCTGAAGAGCCAGTTCCTGTGCAAATGTTGTTTAAGGGGCATGTGCAAAGTGATACCTGTCCCAGTGCAGCCTCCTTCCAGGAGTGCTCCTAATGCCCCATCCCTATTGTATAGGTATTGTTTTGCATAGTGAGCTTTGGATATTTGTCTCTCTGTCTATTGTGCATCCTATTGTCCTTCCATTGTGTTGCAATGTGGGTGATGAGTGTGTCCACTGCAGTGCCGTTTAATGGCAGTGGTGTTTGTGTTCCATGCCACATTCATATGTGTGTTGAATGTGATGACATTCCATGGCATGTTTGCAATGTGACTGTTTGTTTTGTATAGGTGATGTTGCTGTGTTGTTAGTGTTGTGTGACACATTGTTCTGAACACTTCACTGTCCCTGTGCCTGAGATGAGCAGATGTGTGTTTTAGTGTGGTGTTGAGAAGCAATGTGAGTGACCTGCCCAAAGCGGGTGTTTTGTGACTGTGAATATGTTTTTCTTTGTGTATGATTCCAACCTAGGACATAATAAGACGTGTACTTGATGCCTATAGCGTGCCCCCCCTTATGATGTGGCTGACGGTGCAACAATCTGTTGTTGAGCATAATGACACAGGTAGATGGGTGTATTTACAGTTGGCTGAGTCCACATTGACGTGGATTCTGTGCACCTTTGATGAGCAGAGGCAGGACATATGTGATGGGCCACATCAGATGTGTAAGGGTGCCTGCAGGAGAGTGTCTCTCTTTATACTCCCCATTTTCACCTGCTGAGACTTGGTGGTTGGACTGCAACGGTCACATTAGTGATGTGCAAACTCATAATGCGTCCGGCGAAAACACAGGCTCTGCCAGCCTGTTTGTGCTACCTCGTGACTGTGGCGGTTTGTGCTGCTTGATGGTGCTGGTGGAACTGCGGAAGTCTTTGCTACATAGGCCCACATGACTCGTAATCTGGCGGTCAGACCGCCAACCTGATGGTGCTCAGACCGCCAATGCCGCCATGGCTGTCCACGGACTGTCAAACTCGTAATGAGGCCCTTAAGACTGTATTATCACCTGACAATTGAAATAAAATACTAGCTGCCATGGGTGAATATTTTAATAACCATAAACAAGAGGATATTTCCAAAACAAAGTATTGAGGTGCTTTTAAAGCATTTATTAGATGTTGCACTATCTCTCTCATGGCACATGAAAATAAATTATTTAATTCTAAATTGAGTTCTTTAGAAGAACAAGTTACCAAAATTGAAAAATTGTTTATATCCTCTTCAGATATTAATTTCAAAACACAACTTCAAAACTTTCGGTATGAAAGTAACACTCTTCTCAGTAAAAGAGCTTGTTTCCTTATTATTAAACAAAAATACACTTTCAATTCAATGCTAATAAATGTGGTCATAACTTTGCAAATTATCTCCACATTAAAAAACTAAAAAACAGATAAACAACTTAAGATACATTAATTGATTCATTCTAGTGCTGAAATAGCTATGGAATTCAGGAATGTTTACTTAAATCACTTCACCAAACATCAGGATGTTTCATATGTTAGATTACCATCTCTGTCTCAGGCTGATAGAGGTCATTGTAATCCCTTCATTACAATAGAGAAGATAAATGCATTAATTTAATCATTGAACAAATAAGAAAAATCCAGGGCCAGGAGGTATTCCTGCTGAATTTTACAATTTTTTCAATACATCACTATCTCCAGTTCTCCTTTCAATAATTCACCCTTAATGCTTTAGTTGAAAGCTCTTTAAGTAGGCTACAATAAATGGTCTTCCGAAATGTGATAAAGACCACACAGTAATACCTAATAATCGCCTAATTTTGGTAATCAACCATGATTTTAGTAACCAGACTATCTCCTATTTTGGAGTCAATAATTCATCCAGATTAGATGAGATTCAGGAAAGGCAGATTATCATCTTGCACTACTAAACTATTTCATCGCACTTTGACATTTCAAAATAAAATTAAACATCTGATTGGTCTTTTGGCTTTAGATGCTGAAAAAGCTTTTGATAAATTTAATTGGAATTTCTTATTTAAAACTATGGAATCATTTGGGTTTGGTTCCAACCTTATATTTGATAGTTAACGTATGATATTCTTCCCCTTCTGCATTAAAATATGGAAATTGTGTTACTTCATCTCCTTTTTCATTATACAAAGGTATGAGGATGCCCCATCACCTTTGTTATTTTTATTAGAGATATGTAATTCTGAAGATAACAAAGGTATTAATATTCACAACATGGTTCCTAAATTGTCAGCTAACACATATGATATTTTGTTATATACATACGTATACATATCATTCCTGCAATTGAAATATTATTAATAAATATGCATCAGAATCAGAATATACATTAAAAGTTAACAACACTTTTGAATTTCATAAATATGTTATATTGCATAATGCTATACTGAATAAGTATGGTAAATTTGTTCCTCTTGCTAAATATTCAGTTCTTCAAAATTTTCTTAGCACTAATAGAATTTATATTATATTGTATCTGAACATTTAAAGACTGTTGTCTATGATTATATAAATTAGTTGAAACTAAGGGAATTTTGGAACCCTATTCTACAAGGATTTTTTTAATTTACAAAAATGTTTTTAATTGTTTTATTGCAAGAAGTATAATATATTTTAGCATGAGGGGAGAATAATACAAGAAATAAATAGATCCAACCAAAAGAATGAAGATAGACATTCATCCTAAATGCCACAAGGGAGACAAAGAAAATAAAACAAAATTATGCCAGCATCCTATAGCTAACCCCCATTAAACTAAAACCAATCCCACAAAAGATCTACTTCAGGTAGACTTATTCATTATACAGATAGCGAGAGGCACTAACAGCTTCTACAATGTTATTCCGCTTCCTGCGAGTCCACCCAGTCCCAAAGGCTGGCCAGATCCTTCTCCCTTTCACCCTCCCCTTCTTGCCCTTGTAGAGATATATGACTCTTTCTAAACAATATAGTGCCAGAAATCTTGAAAATCAATATTGCTTAGTGGGTGGTACTTATCCAACCATGCTGATGAAATACGAAGTCTTAACAAAGCCAGTGCTACAAAAAGAAGGAGTTGGAAAAATCTGTGAACAAAATTGTTATGGACTCCCACAAGGACCAGTTGGGGGGGTCAGGCTGATATTAATACCCAATGCCCTTTTAAAAAACATTGAGACTCCCTTGATAAGTGGTGCAAGCATTGGGAAAGAATAGAACATATGACTAGAACATATGATCTAAATTGGCTCTCTTTCTCCAGCAGCGTACACAGCAAATACCAGGTTGACCTCCCCACTTAGCAATGTAAGCAGGGTTATAGTAAAGATCGAAAATTGTTTTATAATGTTGGGCTTGTAGTCCAGCCAAGCATAGAACTATGCGTGACAATACCAGTGACTTAAAAAAAGAAAAGGCCGTAGATCCAAGCCTTTCATTCTGCCTCCCCTTTTGTTTTTCCAAATCATCACCAACAAGAGCATTTAAGCCCTTGTAGATCTGACTAATTGAGCACTCACCCCCGCTTTCTGGTAAACTCACCAGCTTAATTTCAGAAAAACTGCTTGCCCCCCTTTTCATGTATAAAAAATCCTATGTCTGCAGATATTTTAAAAAATCCCAATGGGTCACTTCGAACCTCGATCAGAGCTCCTCAAAGAAAACTATTCTGGTCCCTAAAAATCCCTGGGAGCATGTTTTTTTGGCAGAAGCGGAGTATAAACATTTAGCGGACCCATCCTTAGCTTTTTACACAGAGCTGTCTAGATCTTGGGAGCTGTCGCCAAAGTCTTAAAAAGAACCTTCTTGTAAAAACTGGATTCAATCTGTCACAACAGACATCCTTAAGCCTCATCACCTATCAACATCTCAAACATGCCAAAAATGTGCCAGCAGCTTGCTGTAAAGACAAATAACTAATAGCCCCCTTCTACAATCCCACAGCAGCCTGTGCCTTTCCCAAATCCTCATCTGCCTTTGCTCTGATTAGCTGGTATCTGCTCTTTCCAAGGCTTCATACAATTTTTTTAACCACAGCCCCAGCTTCTTTTGTTTTCCGTAGCTAAAGCTGATTGTCTCACCCTTAGCCACAGCCTTAAAAGTGTCCCAGACCACAGATGGTGAGTCGCTTCCTTCATTAATGCTAAAAACATTCCGGAATCCACTCCTTCATATGTGGGACTTATTCTGCACCCAGCAATTGTGCTCTTTCGAAAGTCCAACTAACAGGCGGCAGGTCCTAGTGAAACTCAAGAAGCAGTGGATTATGATCGGACATTTTGCTTGGATATTTATCAATCTGACATCCATATAGCAAGCAGCAGGAGATAAAAAAATAATCAAGTCAGACATGCTTCCTGTGCGACCTCTGACCTGCTTTAGGTCTAGATCTCACCCCCCACGTCCGCAGCACCACCCAGCTGTCTCGTGCCCCTGACCCCCACCCACGCTGCTGCTAGCGTGTTCTAGGCCCTCCTCCACCCGCAGGCATCCTCCTGTGCCTCATCCCTGGTGTCTAGTGGGCTCTGTTTAAGCTTCACTTGACCCGTGTGCCGCTTTTCGCCGTCCTGTAAGTGTTTTTCCTATTTTTCAGCGCCTTGCCTCCTTGCGCTTCTGCCCCCGTTGTGTCCCTTCTGATTACTGTACCCCGACTGTAATTTGTGCCATAATTGTATTTTATGACTGTTTTTGAACTTTTCCTTACTGTTTGTGCCTTGCTTTTTCCCTGATTTTTTCGCCCCTTGGGCGCTCCCCCTTGCTGATCTACCCTTGCCACTGCCTCCCTGCGGCCCCGCCCCCCTCGCGCCCCCATTTGCCGCTCCCTCCCGCCTCCCGCCTCCCAGCTGCTCCTCCCTCCCCCCTCCCTTCTTAATGGCTGGCGCTGCGCGTCGCGAGTGAATGACCTCTGACCTGCTTTAGGTCTAGAGCTTGCCCCCCACGTCCGCAGCACCACCCAGCTGTCTCGTGCCCCTGACCCCCGCCCACGCTGCTGCTAGCGTGTTCGAGGCCCTCCTCCACCCGCAGGCATCCTCCTGCGCCTCATCCCTGGTGTCTAGTGGGCTCTGTTTAAGCTTCACTTGACCCGTGTGCCGCTTTTCGCCGTCCTGTAAGTGTTTTTCCTATTTTTCAGCACCTTGCCTCCTTGCGCTTCTGCCCCCGTTGTGCCCCTTCTGATTACTGTACCCCAATTGTAATTTGTGCCATAATTGTATTTTGTGACTGTTTTTGAACTTTTCCTTACTTTTTGTGCCTTGCTTTTTCCCTGTTTTTTTCGCCCCTTGGGCGCTCCCCCTTGCCGATCTACCCTTGCCGCTGCCTCCCTGCGGCCCGCCCCCCTCGCGCCCCCATTCGCCGCTCCCTCCCGCCTCCCAGCTGCTCCTCCCTCCCCCTCCCTTCTTAATGGCTGGCGCTGCGCGTCGCGAGTGAGCGACCTCTGACCTGCCTTAGGTCTAGAGCTCGCCCCCCACGTCCGCAGCACCACCCAGCTGTCTCGTGCCCCTGACCCCCACCCACGCTGCTGCTAGCATGTTCGAGGCCCTCCTCCACCCGCAGGCATCCTCTTGCGCCTCATCCCTGGTGTCTAGTGGGCTCTGTTTAAGCTTCACTTGACCCGTGTGCCGCTTTTCGCCGCCCTGTAAGTGTTTTTCCTATTTTTCAGCGCCTTGCCTCCTTGCGCTTCTGCCCCCGTTGTGCCCCTTCTGATTACTTTACCCCGATTGTAATTTGTGCCATAATTGTATTTTGTGACTGTTTTGGAACTTTTCCTTACTGTTTGTGCCTTGCTTTTTCCCTGTTTTTTTCGCCCCTTGGGCGCTCCCCCTTGCCGATCTACCCTTGCCGCTGCCTCCCTGCGGCCCGCCCCCCTCATGCCCCCATTCGCAGCTCCCTCGCGCCTCCCGCCTCCCGCCTCCCAGCTGCTCCTCCCTCCCCCCTCCCTTCTTAAGGCTGGCGCTGCGCGTCCGCGCAGTGGACGCGCCAGAGGCAAGCCCGTCTGCGCCCGTCCGCGCCTGGACCGGGCCCAGCGCCACCGCCCCTGGTCCTCACGCCCCCCGCATCCCCAGCCTTCGCTACTCGGCCAGCGAACTCCTCGCCCTCAACCCTGGCCCCTCCACAGCCTGCTTCCAGGCCACCCCGAAGCACACCAAAGGACCCTTCTCCTGCCGCACCTGCAAGTTCACCTGCAACAGAACAACGAAGCCTACAAAAACCAACACCAACCACCTGCACTGCATCCTCCTCAACACACGCTCCGCACGAAAGCACGCCATCCAGCTCTGGGACCTGCTCGACACCACCGCCCCAGACGTAGCCTTCCTAACCGAAACCTGGTGGAACGACTCCTCGGCCCCAGACATCGCCATCGCCATCCCTGACGATTACAAGATCACCAGAAGAGACCGCACCAATGGAATTGGTGGAGGGATAGCCATCGCCCACAAATCCACCCTCAAGATCCACACCCACACGGACGACACCCTCAAGACAGCCGAACACCTCCATTTCCAGATCCACACGGACCCCAACACTACCCTCAGAGGAACCCTCATATACCGTCCTCCAGGACCAAGAGCCCCCTTCAGCGACACCATCGCCGACCTCGCAAGCACCCACGCCCTCGCCTCAACAGACTACATCCTCCTGGGAGACCTCAACTTCCACATGGAGAACAACAACGACGCCAACACCGCATCTCTGACCACCAACCTCTCCAACCTCGGACTCCGACAACTGGTCAACACACCCACACACATCGCCGGTCACACCCTAGACCCACTCTTCACTGCAAGCAACCACATCGTATTCAGCCACACCACCGAACTCCACTGGACCGACCACCACTGCGTCCATTTCACATTCAAGAAAAACACCGAACACCACCGCACCCCTCTACCGCCACACCGCCGCTGGGGAAAAGTCACCGAAGACCAACTAACCAGCACCCTCGCCAAGAACCCACCAACCGACCCCACCGACCCGGACTCCGCCGCCATCAACCTCCAACAGTGGATCCTCAACTGCGCCAACACCCTCGCACCACTCAAGAGGCCCACCGTCAACCAAGAAAAGAAAAAAGCAGCCTGGTTCACAGACGAACTGATCACCTCCAAACGCACCTGCCAGAAACTCAAGAAAAAATGGATTCTCGAGCGCACACCCGACAGCCTAGCAACCCACAAGGAAGCCAACCGCAAGCACCACCAACTTATCCGTCTCGCCAAACGCTCCCACTTCACAGAACGCCTAAACAACAACGCACACGACAACAAGGAACTCTTCTGCATCATGAAGAAGCTCTCCAACCCCAACGCCAACGTCAACGACGTCCCACCATCCCAGAAACTCTGCGACACACTCTCCACTTTTTTCTACCAGAAAATCGCCGCCATCCACGACAGCTTCATCACCACACCTCCGCTAGACCCCACCCCCAACAACTCCTCCCACGCCGACCGCCTCACCACCTGGAACCACGTAGACGACGCCGAAACCCTAAAGACCATGAACTCCATCCACTCTGGATCTCCCTCTGACCCCTGCCCACACCACATCTTCAACAAAGCCGACTCCACCATTGCCCCTCAACTCCGCAAGATCATCAACCTATCCTTCGACACCGCAACCTTCCCGGACAGCTGGAAGCACGCCGATATCCAGCCCCTCCTCAAGAAACCCAAGGCTGACCCCAACGACCTCAAAAACTTCAGACCGATCTCCCTCCTCCCCTTCCCAGCGAAGGTCATCGAGAAGATCGTCAACGCACAGCTCACCCACTACCTCGAAGACAACTCCATCCTAGACCCCTCCCAGTCCGGTTTCAGACACAGCCACAGCACTGAGACTGCACTCCTCGCCGCCACAGACGACATCAGACAACAAATGGACAACGGCGAAACCTCAGCCCTCATCCTTTTAGATCTATCCGCCGCCTTCGATACGGTCTGCCACAGCACCCTACTTACTCGCCTCCACGAAGCCGGAATTCAAGACAAAGCCCTCAACAGGATCTCCTCTTTTCTCTCCGGTAGAACCCAGAGAGTCCGACTCTCACCCTTCCGCTCCGAAGCCACCAACCTCATCTGCGGCGTCCCCCAAGGCTCCTCGCTAAGCCCAATGCTGTTCAACGTATACATGGCACCCCTCGCACAACTCGCCCGTCAGCATAACCTCAGCATCCTCTCCTACTCTGACGACACACAGCTCATCCTCTCCCTTACTAAAGATCCACACACCGCCAAAGCCAACCTCCACGTGGGACTGAAATCCATCGCCGAATGGATGAGAAACAGCCGCCTGAAACTAAACTCCGACAAGACGGAAGTCCTCTTCCTCGGTCGCTCCCCCTTGGCCTGGAACGACTCCTGGTGGCCCACCGCACTAGGCCCCCCTCCTACTCCAGCCAACCACGCACGAAACCTCGGCTTCATCCTCGACTCCGCGCTCACCATGTCCAAACAGGTCAACGCAGTCTCCTCCTCCTGCTTCAACACCCTCCGCATGCTCCGCAGAATCTACAAGTGGATCCCAACGGAAACCAGAAAAACGGTGACCCAAGCCCTCGTCAGTAGCAGACTTGACTACGGCAACGCACTCTACACAGGCATCCCAACGAAAGACATCCAACGACTCCAACGCATCCAGAACGCATCTGCCTGCTTGATCCTCGACATACCCCGCCGATGCCACATCTCCCACCACCTGAAGGACCTCCACTGGCTCCCCGTGGACAAGAGGATCACCTTTAAACTTCTCACCCATGCGCACAAAGCTCTACACAATGCCGGACCCGCCTACCTGAACAACAGACTCAACTTCTACGTCCCCTCACGCCAACTCCGCTCTGCCAACCTTTCCCTCGCCATCGTTCCCCGAATCCAGCGCAAGACCACCGGCGGAAGATCCTTCTCCTACCTCGCCGCCAAGACCTGGAACTCACTCCCCACCTCCCTCCGCAAGACCCAGGACCTCCTCACCTTCAAGAGACTCCTCAAGACATGGCTATTCGACCGATAGCAGCTACCCCCCCCCCCTCAGCGCCTTGAAACCCTAACGGGTACATAGCGCGCTTAATAAATTTACTGATTGATTATAAATTTACTGATTGATTGACTGTACTGAATAATAAGTATACCCAGGGTCAGATGGCCTAATCTTTGGCCAAGCATCAATCAATCCATGATAAGTGGTCAGCTCAAACAAAGAAAAAAAAACTTTGGCTTTACGACCCTTGTACCCTCCAACTCCATTCACCAGTTGACCCCCCACTATGTCAAGATTAGATCTCCTGCAATAATAATTGGAGTTGGGCACTGTGCTTTCTCCCAGGCAAACCAGCCAAAATATGCTGGATCATCCAGAATCGAGCCATAGACTGAGCAAATCGTAAGGGACCACCCAGAGGTTCTAAGTTCTGTGATAGCCCACCTCCCATGCCTGTCTGCCACACTACACCTGAAACCAGAGAGTTGGTGTTGCACCAAATGGCCACCCCACGAGTTCTGGACCCCTAAGTTGTGCCTACCATCAGTGAAAACAACCAAGAGAGTTAAGCAAGTTTCTTCTAGATACTTCTATGTGAGTTTCCTGCAGACAGAGAATATCAGCTTGCAAATATTTAAGGTCCAAGGCTACCTTATGCCTTTTATTACCATTACTTAAACCACAGATATTAACTGGTGCAATATGTAATCGTGTCATACCCATAGTAATGGAACACATGCTTCCCGAACTACATCTGATCTGTACATATCAGTAGGACATAGAGCACTGTCTCTTTCTTCCCTGCACACATATGTTTGATGATCTCCTCTGATGCAAATCCCCCAACCACTATTGCCCCACCCACCAACACCCCCTGCCCTATCCTCCACCGCCAAACCCTTTCCCTAGAACCCCCAAGCGTAAGGCACCAAATCCACCATCCCACTCCCTCCACCCCTTTCAGTCCCTCCCGCCTTCTGAAGCAGTCAGGTCCTGAATGACCTGAACGATGGCTTCCATCCTACCCCCTCCACGGCCCCTCAGTCCCCACCAGTATACCTTCTATTTACAGAGGAGGTGAAACACATCTTATACCTCGATCAGAACAGCTGCACACAGAACCCCACTTGAGTGAAAAACAAGAGAAACACATAATCTACATAAACTATGATAAAATCGTAAGAAAAAAGATTCCAAAAACCTAGATACATAAGAAAGACTGAAAAACAAAGTAAAAGGAGAAAATCTAGTGAGCTATGGGAGAGACCCCATCCTTGCACCCCCCAACTCTTTTAAGAATTCTTTTGCCTTGCTTTCTTAAGTAAAAGACCTAGTTTTACCCTTAATAATCACTTTTAATCTGGCAGGATTAACCAGAAAGTCTTCCCCCCAGCATCTTGAAAGGGTCTCATTAATTGCCTTAGCCGGCACCTCCTTTCAACTGTAACCTGACAAAAGTCTGGCCTTGTGAAGAAAGTTTGGCTATCAAAAGTGCCCATCACATCCGGTTGGGATTTTTCAAAGATTGCTTGCCTGAGCAAAAAATTACCAAAGTATACAAGAATTGCCCTCGTTCTGGGGTTTGAGGCATCTACTTGTCTCCAGAGTATCAATGGAAATTGGTGAACCCGCGGAACCTCAAGGTCCCAATTTCAAGTGGACAGCTCTGGGAAAGCCCCATTGAGGGGAGACAACATATAGGCCTGGATGTAATTTCCCTCGACCCCCACCGCAATCCCCACGAATCTCAAGTTGTTACAACACTATCTATTCTCATACTCTTTCAACGTCCACATGACATCACTCAGTTGGGTTTCGTGTGCCTTTGTCTGTCCCTTAAGGGGACCCAGAACCACTTCCACTGCAGCCATTCTATCTTCAATAGCAGAGATCTGTTCCCCGATCTCAGAACATATCCTGTTGACCTTAAAAACCACACCTTGTAGCTGTTTAGTAGCAATTGGGGCTCTGCAGTTCTCTATACCAGTTTCTATCTGCAGTTGCTTGATTGAACTGTAGGTGAGACCCGGCGTAGGCTCACTTGAAGAGATGTAAGGGGCAGGCCCCCTATCTTCTGATAATTGAGTGATCACCAATTACCCAGGTCCCCCTGTGTATATCAGCTGCTTGGCTGAGTAATCCCAGTTCAGGGAGTGCGGGGTGTGTATGCCCTTTTCTTTGCTTGTTGACCTAGAAATGTTGTTCTTTTTCCTCCTGGCTCGCTTGCCCCCAGGGGTTGCACTGTGGGGGCTATCCCTATCCTCCATTAAACAGATAGACTCGTACAATGTGCTTGAGGGAGGCCCACATGCTTTCAGAAAACTTTGCATAACAAAGTCATGTACAGTACTAGGCAAATCTTGGGGGTTGACTACCATGACCACCACAGGGTTCACCCCCAGGCTGTGGACTTGCTTCCCACAGTTACCTGTGATTAATATCCGGGTGTAGAGCACCATCCTCTAAGGCTGCTTGAGTGGGCTCTCTATGTCTGTGGTAGAGATAACATTAAGGAACCCAGAAATTGAAGATTGGGACTGCCACTCTTTGAACCACAAGTAATCGATTTGTTGGGCAGTTTCTTCACTACGACTTCTGGGGCCTCAGAACAGGCACCCTCCTTGGCTCCACCAACTGCCAAGGCGATGCTACTACTCACAATACCAGCGTGCTGACCCCCCATGCGCCCATGAGCAGCTGAAACTGTTGAAACCTCGCTTCCTCGGTTGTGAACTGGATACACTCCTTTCAGAGGCATATCAACAAACAAAAACAACACAATCCGGACTTCTTTGTTTCCCCCCCAAGAAGCAAGTCCGCTAACCAGCTTCTGAGGCCGGAAGTTAAAGCAGTGGGAAGATCGCTTCACGGACCGCCGCCAGATCCCTTCACTCCCTGGGGCATGAGGCAGAGAGGTCCAAGTAACCTGGTCGCCATATGTCGATGCAGTAAGCTTCCAAATTAAATCCGACAGCACATTGCACAAGTTACGAGGCCTCCCTCTCCCCTACCTCCCTGGCTCCATGAACCCCATACCTTAACACTGCCACATCACAGATGCATCAAGCAGTGTGGGGGAGCGGCCGTGTGAAAGACCTACATGGTTGCCATCTTGCTCCCAATAAATCTACAAGGAAATTTTTAATTTCACCAATGGAAGAAAATGTGTTCATCCGATTCTTCAAACTGGTTGCCTTCTTCTATATGCCAGACTAATGTTTGTTTTGTACAATCGTTATTGGCCTGCTATGAAATTATTTAAAGCAAAATTAATTCACAAATCATATTGTTTGCATTCTCATGAGCGACCTGGTACGATAAACACTTATTGTTTGATTGTAGTATCATTTTTTATATTTGGTCTAAAATTTGACAAAGGATCTCAAAAATTTTCAATATTATTTTTCCTTTTTCGTATGCTTTCAATTTGGGGAAATCGTGTACTTTATTCATTAGCATGAACAATGCAGATATTTGATTTCTTCAGTCACCAAATCTATTCCTGTGAACTGGAAAAATGTTTGTGCCTTATCTATCAGTGCTTGGTGAGACATAATGGAATTGATATTACCTTTAACAAAAATTGCTTATCTCTTTCACTTTATTTATAATTTGGAAAACGCATGATGAATTTATATATAGCCAAAAGATAACAGTGTTAGGTTTATTTATATCTAACGTTTCTATGTCTTGTAAGTAGTCCTATTTTATTCCTTTCTTTTTCAGGTTTATTTAAAGATAGTTACTAAGTGCATGATAATTATTGTTCTATTACTTTTGTTCATTTATTTCTTCATGTACTTATAATTATTTTTGTCTGTGTCATATTTAAAACTAAATAAAATATTTTGAACGATGTAAGGCAGTATACACACCTTTTCTGGCCCCATTTGAGAAGACAGATACGTTTCAGCATTATTGGGATGGGAATTAACAACTCTCTCATCTCCAATGCTCCTGGTCTTGTGGCGAAGACTGTAGGAAGGTTGGCATGATTCTTCTGCACCCCAGGAGCAGGTTTCAGACCATGCTGAGCAAATGAGGCTGTCAGTGTGGATGGTGGGGACTTGTATGCAAAGCTTCAAGATAATTTAAGATAAGTATATATACTAATATGCTAATCACAATCATTTTCACCTACAAGTGTCAGATCTGTCCAGTATAACAAATCTCAAATTCTTCCTAGATAGACTTACTCACTGGATGCCAACTCTCTCACTGAAATGAGGCCTACAAAGAACAAATTACTCCGTCTCTCTTTGCTGACCATTTTTACCATTCCAAATATGGTTGCCTGTTCCATACACCTCTATCGGCCCCATGTCCCTTGTGCTGAGTTGCTTGCCTTCATCATAGATCAACATCTCAGTATGGATTGGTCTCCATAGGCAGGTCTGAAATTTGAACCTTTTATTTTCAGCTCTGACTGTCCTATGTGAGTTGGCAAAAGCGGTTTGTGTTATGGATGACTGTATTTTGGGGAACAGGAGATGTTTCTGTGTTGCTTTTGTTATCTTTCACACTACTTACAGGTCTTCAGAAAATTGTGGGGGCTTGGACAGGCCCAAAAAGTCTCACATAAAATATTACTAAAAATAAATATGGGTATGGACAAAAAGCAAAAAAAGAAAAAAATTATAGAAAGTAAAACTCCTTTATTTGTGATTGTTTTGAAAGTTTTAAAGTTAAGATAATCAAAATTCCAAAAATGCATACAGTGATGCTAATGCTGAAATGGTGTCGTGCTAAATGTAGCTCTCAGTGCTGTGTGTTGAGGAGAATGGGAATATGGGCTTAGTTTGAGAGGATAAAGAGCTGTAAATTGAGCTATGAGTGATGTACGTAGATTTCTTAACAGAGATATAATTGGAATGGAAAGTGGGATTCCTTTGTAGGACTCGCTATTAGGAAATCAATATCCTTGTTCATTGCATTTTGCATTTCTTAAATAGCGATTTCTATGAAATGCAAAATTGCATTTTAGGACATCTGCCCATTATTACTTGTGGTGAGCTACCATCCACTCCAACAAATAATCCAGTTTTTCACAGATTGTATAGAGTAAACCTATATCCAACCTGACAGCCATATCATCATAGTCACTATCTTAGAAGAGAGGATTCTCCTCACAATCCAAGAAGGTTCACCTGTAAGATCATTTCGTTCGTTCGTTCGTCAGCTTTATTTCGGTAAAAGTAAATACTATAAAAGCACACCACAATTCACAGTTTTACAAAGCAGCAAGTTATAAACAAAAAATTTCGAACATAAGAAGTTGAACTACATAAGAAGATGTTAAACATGGGAGTTTTCCTTCTGGAAGTTCGAACCATATTATAAAATCATATGATGGTGCAAAGATTTGCATGTTGGGCATCAAGATTCAAATACAAGCCTAACCGAAAATGTCACAAAAGGAAACATTTCTATTTAAGAATATAAGAATATCTATACATTAAAAATGTTTTTAAAGAATAAAAGTGTATATATTAACCATAAAAATTCTTCCTTTAGAAATTTCAAACCATATTAAAAGATCATGTAGGAATACAAAAATTTTGCATGATAAATATCGAAAATCAGATACAGGCTTGGCCAGTCATATTAAATATAATAAGACATTTCTGTTTAAAAGAAAAAAAATATATAAAAAAAGTCTAGGCATAAAAATACTTTAAGCAATAAAAGGTAATAGGTGCCTGCATTAAAATTCACAGATGAGTTCATCAACAACCGCTCCCCACATCTATGGTCGAGTTTACCTCTATTTTTTTAAGCATGTTCAATCTACAGTGCCAGATGGAATCTAAGTATTTTGCCAGACAGCAAACCACTAGAACGAATGGATCAGATTTAAAAATTCTCAAGGCCAGTGGACAGTTCTTAAAAAACATTTTCCTACACAAGGGGATAATCCAACGAGCTCTCTGGTTTTGGTATGCAGGACATTGAAAGAGAATGTGGGTAAAAGATTCTTCCCTGGCACAACCCATTGGGCACATCTTCGAAGTGCAGCTAGTATTGGCCCATTTATGTGTTAAAATGCGCAAAGGGAGAGAATCTACCCTAAATCTAATATACAATGCACGTGGAGAGAGAACTATGTCCATATATTGCGCAGATTCATAATGGCATTTTATTTGTAAAAAACTGCCCGTCATGGATGATGGTGATACAGCATACAGTTGTGAAAGATGCACATGGAGCCAAAACGCATCCTTCAGTGTCTGTGTTGCATTTTTTGGAATGGATAGCGGATCCTTCCAGTAAGACCCCAAGCCAAGTAGTGTGAAAATCTCTTCTACATACACACACCACTTGAGTTTTGGACTAGTATTATTGGCCATCAGGTTGACTAGCCCACATCTATAGGGAATAAGAGAGTCTAATGACCATAGACGGATCCAATACAACAAGGGCCTGAGCGCAGCAATCTGGTAAATGGGAGGCAAGTTTAGGTCCATTCGAATGGGGAGCATTGGGGTACTAGAAGGAACTCTTAGCAGGGACCTTAAAAAAGAGTTTTCCACTTTTATCAAATCATCTAGATTACAGTGGCCCCACAGCTCGGCTCCATAAAGGGCTCCCCCCCTTGCTTGTAATTTGTAAATTTCAATTGCGGGTGTCACGGCAAAGCTGGGAGATCTAGCTGCAAATCTTATGATACCGCTCGTCCGTTGTTTCAAACAGAAATTTGCTTTCTGAAGATGAGAATGCCATTTGTGCGAATCTTCTAGTTTCAGGCCTAGATATTCAAAATCGCCAACTCTTTCCAATGCGGCGCCCTCTAAATAAATGGGGCGCCGCATCCTACCTTTTTTATCCCCAAACACCATACACTTAGTTTTTGATCGATTGATTTCCAGGCCGTGATCATTACAAAAGGTCATGAATCTCGAAAGCAGGATTGTGAGACCTGTGGCTGTTTGGGATATCAACAAGGTGTCATCAGCAAATAGGAGGCAGGGGATCTTCTGCCCTCCTATTTTGGGGGCGTCATTGGAGCACTCCATAAGATACGGAATGCATGCGTTTATGAAAAGGAGGAATAAGGTAGGGGCGAGTACACAACCTTGCCTCACACCACGAACAGTGGGAAATTTTTCAGTTAGTTCGCCATGCTGGCCCCATCTGATTCTACCATAATTTCCAGTATAGAGATCTCTAATGATATTTAAAATAGGGCAAGGGACTTCCATTTTAGACAAGACCTCCCATAGTTTATTGCGAGGTACCAAATCGAAAGCTGATTTTAAGTCAACAAAAGCTACAAATAGGTGGCCTGAATTCACATCAACAACTTTCCATTTAAT
The DNA here is from genome assembly GCF_031143425.1 of Pleurodeles waltl. Lineage (NCBI taxonomy): Eukaryota > Metazoa > Chordata > Amphibia > Caudata > Salamandridae > Pleurodeles > Pleurodeles waltl. The sequence goes on from NC_090437.1 coordinate 195,471,799, forward strand.
AGAGATAAAGCGAAATATCTGGTCTATTGTGCTGATTTTTTCTCTGAAGCCCGCTTGGAGGTGATTTAAAATTTGGTTATCCACTATCCATTTACTCAGCCTGCTCAACAATTGGTGGCAAAATATTTTTTGGAGATTGTCAAGGAGGCTGATGGGTCTGTAGTTTCCCGGGGAATTCCTCTCTCCTTTCTTATAGATAGGCACGATAATAGCCTCTTTCCATGAGTCAGGGTAGGATCTGGTAGTCAAAATGGCATTTGAGAGCCTATTAATATATGGGCTCCAGGTGTTCAGGTCCGCTTTAAACATATCAGAAGGAATCCCATCCGACCCAGGGGCCTTCGCTGATTTTTGGGCTGTGATGGCCAGGGCGGTTTCGTTCAGTGTAAAGAGGGGCAAAGAGGACGCGGGCGAATAAGATGTTATCAGCTGTCCCAAATTTGGGGCATCGAGGGCCAATGGAGAGCCGTACAGTTCTTTAAAATGGTAAAGCCAGGCATCAGGAGTAATATGAGACTCCAAATAAGTGGCTTGGTTCTGATCACTGCGAGATACCAAAATCCAAAATCGTTTGGAGTCATGAGCTCTAACTGCCTCAAATAGGTCACTCCAGAGCTCCTCTTCATGCTCATGTTTGCTCTTATTGCATATAAAAGCATAATTACGTCTAGCATTGATGATACCTAATCTGTCCTTTGTCCTTAAGACGCTAACCAGGGTATTTTTAGCCTCTCTACACCTCTTGTTGAACCATTTGGAGCAGGGTTGGGGGCAGGAGTTAGTCAACGGCCTTGGGCGTCTAGAAAACAGCTCTTTCAGGGTAGTAAAGAGGTCCAAATGGAGGGACGTAACTTCAATTGGAGAAAAAGTAAGACTATGGTCAAATAACTGGTGGGAAGAAATTAGATCACACAGTTTTTCTCGGAGCTTGTTCGATTTCTCAAAGGAGTCCCATCTTACTGTGCGCCTATTGCTAGACAACTCCATAACAGCAGGTAAAGCAGAAGGAAATGCGGCTCCTGCTAGAAGAGGTCTCTTGTACGTAATCTGTAGAGGGGCATGATCGCTAGTGTGTGGATTGCCCACTTCCACATCTAGTATGTAGTGCCAAACTCTTAAATAAAAAAAAATGTAATCTAGTTTACTACTGTAAGAACCCCTAAAAAAGGTTGGTCTTGCGGGGGTGTCAGCTGGGAAACGACCATTGCCAAGACGGAGACCATGTGATATCATAAGATCTATTACCTGCATTGCCCTAGCGCAAAGTTTGTATGAGTTTTGCTGAGTGGAATAGGGAGGAATGTTCCATACACTATCTTCAGGTTGCATGACCTCTATAAGATCTAAATTGATTTCAAGTTGGACATTAAAATCCCCTGCTATTATAATATGATATTTAAGACGAAAGTCTGAAATAAGAGTATTTAATAGCTCAATGATAGTAGAGCAATTATTGGAGGGTCCCGGCCTGCTATAAATATTTATACAGAGAACGGGGAGCCTGAGATTGGTTGGATAGCAATAGCCAGAATGTCATGGGAGTCCACGTATATCTCCTTTATTCCTCCCACCTCTGTCGATTTTACCCAAGTACATAAGCCCCCTACTGCCCTACCTGCTAAAGACGGCATAGCCGGTTTAAAAAAGGAACTAAACCCCTGTCTATATGTGCAGTTTTTGGCCCATGTTTCCTGGAACATACATACATTAAAATTTTCAACAAATGCCCCCCACTCAATGTCTGCAAGTTTGCCATTGATGCCAGCCACATTCCAGGACAAATGTTTTGCTGGTGTCTGGGCAATAGAGCAGCTTGGTTTCACGAGAGTGTCGTCTGGAAGGTTGCTGTCAATAAGCTTCTTCATACGCGGACTTGTAAATTGATTAATATTAACGAGTTGTGAGCCCAGAGGGGAAGCAACACCTGGGCTAAGTGGATAGAGTGAAGAACCTATAGCCCGTCGGTCTAAGCTAGGAATGGGGACGCAGGAATTAGTAGAGTATAGTCAATCGATGTCGGAGATGGCCCCCTGGAGATCGAAATCAGGTGCTAATTGGCCACTAGAAGTAGGGCCGGAGCTGGTGTTTGGGACAGGGTCAGATGGTACACCTTTTGGGGCCTGATGGCCTAATGGCCTGAAATCTCGATGGTCTATAGAACGGCTCGAGACCCAGTTGGCTGTTCTAGGGAGGAGGTTTGGCTTCATATAACCATCGGTGGGTCGATTGGCGCTGAGAAAAATAGCAGATGGCTTCCTATTTATATTGGGTGCTTCCAAATCTAGAAGACCTCTTACCAGATGGGAGTTTTTTAAATTGAGTTTTATGAAGTCTCGACAACCTGGAAGGCCATTCGCTCGTTCGGCAGATAAAATGTCGTCGTGGATGACTGAGCCACAGCCTCTAACGTGTCTCAGCCAGTGCGTGGCCTTATTGGCTAGTGAGGCTTTGTCTTCTCGTGTATTTGGGGGCAGAGGTGCAACATTACACATATATATATAATTATTCTTCGTTGGGTCAAAGTTTTGACGGGAAGCTTTAGTAGTGTCCCATTTGAGAGGGACATTAAAAGAAAGAGGAATGTTACGTTCAAAAGAGGACATGTTCTGGCTGTAAGAGTGCTGCCCTTCCATAAAGGCTGCTGCGCTTGATGGTGGTGGCAGGGACTCAGTTGAAGAAACAATTTTTATGTGTGAGTGGTTGGATGTTGTAGAGTTTGGTTTGGGTTCACCAATAGGGAGAAGAATTTTACCTTTGAGAAGAGTAGTAATTTCAAACAGTAAGGATTTCAGCTCGCCTATTTCGCTCTTAAGACTAACCACCAATGCTGGCAAGTCATTTAGTGAAGGAACACTCTCCGTATATGGCAAGATCGTAGGGATTGATAAAGGATTTTCCAGAACTTGGGGGGCCAGAGAGGAGAAACGGTTAGAACAAGGAATTGAGAAATGTGTAATATTGTCGTTTAGTACTTCAGGATCGAGATGAAATGCAGATGGGGAAGAAGAACTACCAATATTAGTAGGGCCTTGGGGGGCTGATGCCTGATGAAGTGACGTAACAGTTTGCGGTTTGGGGGCAATATGCGAACTTGTAGTACCAGATTTCGGCTCCTTTCACCTGATCCTCTCCTTATTGTTTAAAATCTGTTCAACTTCTTCAATCAAGTCATCTATTTCCTTGGCAGCACAGTTAGTATGTGGTAACGTGACTTTATTGGTTTTGAGTATCTTAGATTTTGCAGAGCCCAGTGCAGGGCTACCTTTCACCTTACGCTTCCCCATTGAGGATTAAAGCTACAGAAGCGGGGCAAAACTGAGTTTTAAAGGTGCTTCCCAGCACTAAATGAACTAGTAGCGTACCTTAGGGCCCAGAGGGGGGGCCCAGCCCAGCCTCCTTCGGTCTCTGACGGGCACGGACGGGCCCGCCCTTGGCAGCGGTGTTGCGCAGTGCGCTTTATAGCGCCTGCGATTAAAGACAAGTGGCCCCAGGTGAAGAGGAGCCGGCAGCAGCGAGAGGGAGCCTGGGACTTGGAGTCCCACCAGGCTCGTCTGGTCAGCAACCACAGCGGTGTTGCGCGGTGCGCTTTATAGCGCCCGCGATTAAAGACAAGTGGCCCCAGGTGAAGAGGAGCCGGCAGCAGCGAGAGGGAGCCTGGGACTTGGAGTCCCACCAGGCTCGTCTGGTCAGCAACCACAGCGGTGTTGCGCGGTGCGCTTTATAGCGCCCGCGATTAAAGACAAGTGGACCCAGGTGAAGAGGAGCCGGCAGCAGCGAGAGGGAGCCTGGGACTTGGAGTCCCACCAGGCTCGTCTGGTCAGCAACAGTAAGATCATTTCACTGATCCATCGTTTTGCTTTTTTTTGTTTCAGTCCAACGAGCTAAGCCCTTCCCACCATGCCACAGCCTGCATTACAAGCTGCAAGTGTTTGTTTTTTGTGTGATATCCCGTATGCTGTTTAAAAATGTATATGATAGCTAAAGGGGCAAGTTGTCACTGTGAGGCAAAACAGAAAGAACTTTAAAAAAATCTCTTACACAATTATTACACCAATCAAATTGGCTAAAGAGTAGTGAAGAGTAAATACTCCCTCGGCTGATCCAAAATGTGAATGTCACTTTCTTTAAGTAATGGCTGATGGGGTATGTTCAAACAATTAATTTTATTGGATTAATGGAAAAATCTCTTACAGCACCCTACCTTAAGAAGGGGTCCTTATTTTCCCTTATGAGTCTAACTTGTGAGGGCATAGATCCCTAGTATCTGGTGTGGCATGTGCAACCAGTCAGGTATTATCGAAAAATGAAAACTAAAAGCACCAGGAGTCTAATCTCCCTTCATTACAATGTTATCATCGGCCAGACTTTATTTTTTGCCAAGGTGCAGAAAAATATTCTTTTAGTTAGGTAGGTGGGGAAAAAGAGTCTGATCTTTCTCCGTAATGGCTTGCCCCTCCCAGTCTACTACCCAATGTCTGTTCTTTTATGGAAAGTGGGACTTTTTGCGGGCTTGGTAAGGAGGGTGGTCCCCAGCTGGAGTTTACCCACAAGAAACACGAACCTGGACACAGGGCTTAAACATCAAAGTGACCCATAGTTTATTATGTTTTTACTGTAAAAGTTTTTCAGCCGCTGCTGCAGGCGGGAGGGTGACACTCCTCCGCCATGGCGGAGGAGCTGCCCTGAGGAAAAAAACACAAATAAACCCTCAGAGAGACAACGCTTTACTTTCCCAAGATACTGAGCACAAGATACACGTGACAGAAAACAAAAGTTTAGTCTGTGGGTGTTAGCACGGATGTTCTCACGAGAAAGATCAAAAAGACCTTGCAAATACACAGATACTATTCATTTGTAATTTCTGAGCTAGTCAATTTACAAATCTCACTTAAAGAGGCCCGAATGAAAGGGAGGTTGAACACTTCTGAAAAAGGAAATCTAAGCAGCCCTAAGTAGAACATAGGCGTACAAACATGGCTGCAGGGTAAACAAAATGGAGTTCTTTAATATGTAATATAAAGCTGCATAACTCATCACTATGCAGATCACGTTCACACACTATAATACCAGATCACAAAAACACAACACGGCCTTACACAACACCTTGCAAAAATATGGTGTTGTGTTGATGTATTACTGTGTTTTGTTGGTGTGTTTGTTGGTGTGCTATGCTGTGTTGGTGTGTTCCCCTTTTCAGTTCTGTTTTGTGTTATCATTGTATTGTAGTTTTGTTGCATTTTGCTGCATTATAAGGTGTTGTGTTTTATATTTATTCTTTTATTGTTGTGTTGATATGTTGCATTTTGTTCTATAGCTGTTATTCTGGTGTGTTATTGTAATGTGATGTTCTGACATTGCTGTATCCCAAATGTATTAGGTGTGTTCAAATATGAACAAATATTCTTGTCACACATTATCACCTCAACAAAACTGCTTCCATAATAAGCGGTAAGGGTGTTTACACCAAGCACTGCCTTATTTACCACCAATGGCAAAAGTGTCACCTTTAAATATTTTATGATCCTGCCGTGAGACTGCAAATCACTGTGCCCCACATCATGGAAATTAGTAACCTACGTTCGTTACTGTAGAGTATAGATAGTAGTCTCTTAATGCATTAGTGAGACGTTCACCAAATTGGATTATTTCATATCATTGAATAAAACGTAATGAAACAGTTATTGCACCCTGTAAGTAACTTATTGGCAAATACGGGACACCGTAAAACCAGAAATAGTCCGTTGCAGTGATTGAGAAGGACTCCCCATGCAACATGTAGTCTTGGTCTTGGAAAGTTGCTGTGAGGCTGTGTTTTGACACTTTGTGGTATGAAGTCCACTGCATGGGGAATCTTGTTCACTGAGGCATGTTAAGTACCAGTGATGATGAGGTTCCTGTTTTAAGGATGTTATGCGCCCACCCTTTTCGTGTAAACAGTGTACATGTCCCTCTCACAAAGATGAAGGCCTGACTGGACTCCGATAGGAAGCAAGGCTCCGACAGAGGCTGCGGAAAGGTGAAATGCTGTTGTTGACTGCTGTCATTTGACACTTGGTTGCAAGTATTATTACCCAGTTTCTGTCACCTGCAGATAACACTATGTTGCCGACAGCAGATGTTACCTCGTTCATGCCAGTAAGTCATATTAGGAGATTGTTGCCTCCAGCAGGAATTGTTGCTGTCCGGTTGCTGCTTGCAGCTTATAACAGGGGCCTAGCTCTCAATGGAGCAGTAGGTCCAGTTGCACAGGTGTCTAGAGACTTTAGGGGATCCACTAAGCTATCATTATTACCGGGTTGTATCACCCAAAGAAGCAGATGGGCCCATTTTGTGCTTTCAAAAGGGCTCGTAGCGCTCTTGCTGCGCCACTGTCTAATACATTTATTTAGCCGAATGCAAACTCCTGGTGAAATATTGGCTAAATTACAGCGGCTGAAATTACCCAAATGCAGATGTTCTTACTCCCAGGTACTGCCTGAATCTGATATTCATCTTACAAGGGAGTGCCTCTCTCTTACAGACGGCGCCCTCTCTTTGCCCGGAGCAGACCATGTCTCTAGCTGGCATTGTCTTTCTCCAACAGATACAGATCTCCTCATGCCCAGATTGTTCGAGATGATGCAATGAAAGACCACTCAACTACCAAGTGTTTGGAAAAGATGCGAATCTCAATCTATCTCCGAGGCTCCAAGCCTTATAGACTAATACATGCTTTATTTAACATTGTAGTTTACTCTAATGTCACTTCCCCGACTCCTAATTAACCAATTCAGCAACCCCCCCAACACAACCGTGAATCAACTCACCTATAACTACCACCTGAACTTCTGTTAACCTTAAAACTGCAAACCTTGAGCTTTCTACCTATTATCTGAATGTCATCTTTAGGTCACTAGCCCTACCAACGCCTTCAAGCTGCTTTGCCCCCCTCCAACTTGCAATTAAATGGTTTTAAGTATAAACCGCCATCAATAATGCCACAAGCACCTGCCCAACAGCGACAAACTATAATATTACAACTTCCCCTTTTGCACATGACCCATCATGCTAAACACTCTTCCCACTCACTCCCAGCCCTCTTCCTTTAATCTTGGGATGGGAGGGCGGGCCAAAATGATACCTGCCTATCTCCTATCACTGTGTTATCTCTCCCAAAAATGGTGGCTAACTGTCCAATCCCTCTGAACCTTATGAAACCCACTCCCATGTATCCCTGGCCAGTTGGAGCTTGCAGTCCCCCAGACTGCACCAACTCACTCAAACACCCTGGGGGCAGACCTATATCAAATGCTCAGCCCTCCATTGTCTGCTCCAAAGAAAAGTGTGCCTGATGGCCTCCGGCTGACAGAGTGGCATAGGCAGTGTGTCATTGGTGTTGTAGTGTGGGTGGGGTTTGCAACGTACAGATTGTTGGTGAAAATTCAAGTACAAGCTGCACTTGAGTGGCTGGACCTTTTTTCCAGCCTGAGGTGAACACCTACAAATCAACAATACATCAATGAGAGTGAAGCAAAGTAGGCCTGCAATGGATGACATAGAGTAGTAGGCTTAAAAACAATGAAGATTTCTTAGCAGATTAGTAAAGATACAAACTCAAATTATTCATATTAGTCATAAATCGATCATCAAATATCGTGCTGGTCAGTATAATTCAAAGAGATTCAAATAAGGCAAATACAAAGTCAGACTGTTAAAAGTTGTCATAAGTATATCGAGCAAACTCAGTTTTCCATGAAGGGAAGATTCCCTACTATGCTAAGATAAGAAGTTAAACTAATGGGGGAAATCAAGCAGCAGGTGTCAGTAAAGTCTCTAAACGCAGAATCAAATAAAGATTATGGGGGTCATTCTGACCCTGGCGGTTATCGACCGCCAGGGTCAACGACCACGGAAGCACCGCCAATAGGCTGGCGGTGCTTCCTTTGCTATTCTGACCGCGGCTGTAAAGCCGCGGTCACCCAGCCGGGTCCGGCGGTTTCCCGCCGTATTTCCCCCGGCTGGGCTGAATCTCCATGGCGGCACTGCTTGCAGCGCCGCCATGGAGATTCCGACCCCCTTCCTGCCATCCTGTTTCTGGCGGTTTTTACCGCCAGGAACAGGACGGCGGGAACGGGTGTCGTGGGGCCCCTGGGGGCCCCTGCACTGCCCATGCCACTGGCATGGGCAGTGCAGGGGCCCCCTAACAGGGCCCCACCATGATTTTCACTGTCTGCTAATCGCGACGGGTGCAACTGCACCCGTCGCACCCCTGCAACTCCGCCGGCTCCATTCGGAGCCGGCTTCATTGTTGCAGGGGCCTTTCCCGCTGGGCCAGCGGGCGCTCCTTTGGCGGGCACCCGCCGGCCCAGCGGGAAAACCAGAATGGCATCCGCGGTCTTCTGACTGCGGAGCGGCCATTTGGCGGTGACCGCATGGCGGGCGGCGACTGCCGCCCGCTGCGGTCAGAATGACCCCCTATGTCAGGTAAGAGACAATGGTTTTGCTCTTAAGTCTAACTCTTTGAGCAGGAGCAATTTGAGACATCTAGGGCCAGAGTTGTCACTCCTTCACACAACACAATGCAGAAAACCAACTTGTTGCACTGTGTGAAATGAAGAGGTCAGGAATGTGCCATATCTGTTAAGATTGTGCAAGGGTGCCTGAGTAGCAGGCAGGATTGATTATGTTCAGAAAGTGATATATTCCTGCACAAAAACAATCCTCTGAAGCCTTTTCCTCTTTCTGGGTGTGCTGCAAAATGCAGCACATGGAAACGAGGTGAAATAAAGGTTTTCTCCTCATTGCACCATTCCTGGCAAGGAATAGTATTTTGATGCATCCCCAGGTTTACTAGTATTGGTAAATCTGGGTATGCGTCAAAATCCATGGGTAGATGTGTGGGAACACCCACGCTTCACCCATGGAATTCTTCCCAGGGCAGAGGGATGCAAGGCAGTGACCTACACTGCCTTGTGTTATTCAAGAGTTACCAAGCAATGCAGGGCCATGGAAGTTGGCCTTGGGTTGCCTGATAAATCTAACATAGGTATTGTGTTGCCCTTGCGATGCAATGCATGACACAAGGGCAGTGCAATACTCTGATAAATCTGTCCCCTAGTCTAGAGAGAGTGGAAAGAGGCATCTCAATCTAACTAGCTCAACAATACACAATTAAAAAATATACAAGGTAAACACTCCCCAAGATTCACAGGGAGAAGTAACCAATCAGGATCAATCATTTCACAATAAGGTGACTTCTTCTCCCTTCTTCTCGCCATTGCACTAGTTTCAGCTCTGCAGACTTCAAGAGATAGAAGGATGATACATCACAGGCAGCTTGTCCCAGGCAAAGGTCTGAAAATCCACAGTTCACTTTCTAAGGAACATACTTATGAGGAAATGGGGTGTATTTTGTGGTGTGGTTATGAGACCTCACTGTGTAATACATCTACCAACCCCTTCAGATCTAGTAGATTTCGTCTCAAAAACCCTCAGCTCAACCCTAGGTAGCTGTGGCACTGTGCAGCAAGGCTTAACCAAATTAACAAGTAAGCATTTAAACTGCCCCTAAACAATTGAAGAAGTGATCAACACAACACTCCAGAAATCCGACACCAATATATAAAAATAGGTTGCATTTTTATAAGAATTTAGATACTAGAACGAAAAATGAGAATGTACCAAAAGCCTACGCCTCTCCAGGAGAGGTTTAGGAGAAGCATGTTTTCCTTTTTCTATGTGTGCTGCATTAACTCTCCGGTAACTTTGCACAGAGCAGGCAGGCTTAACTTAGAAGGCAATGTGTAAAGTATTTGTGCATACAGCAACAGCATGAAAACACAACAAAAAGACTCCACTAGAACACTAGGTTAGAAAAATAAATTATGGTGTTATAAATAAACAGTAACCAAACAACAAAAATCCAGTAAGTAGATCCTGAGTTATGCAATTTTAAAGGTGTAGGTGAAAATAGCACAAAGCACCAACTGTGGTAATCTGGTCACACTGGGATGGGACAAAGTCATAAATTCAGGCTGACCACAATGGAGTTCGGGCTGGCTACATGGACTAACTTGGGCCGGCTGAACTCAGTACCTTAAATCTTGGTGCGTGGTTTGCACAGCATTGCTTTACAAGGCTTGGCGTCATCGGGCGTCAGTTCCCAGAAGCTGTGCGGTGAGTCTTTGCGGGGCCTGGCATTGCTTTGCACTAATCCCTGGGAGCTGTGCGTGAGGCTTGGCATCACTTTGTGTTGCTTTGCAGCAGTTCCGATAATAATCACAGAAGGTGGAGCACCTTAGGTCCACTTTCAAGGATCCAGGACTGGGGAGGCACCACTTGGCAAGGTAGACTCACAGATGGTGGAGTCCATGTGAAGTAGTAGGTGAGTTGCAGCATTCGTTGATGTCCCTGAGACTGCAGAAGAATAGGGGGCAAGCCAACAAGCCTTAGAGATTCTTGGTTGCAAGGATGTAGAGAACAAGTCCAGCCCTTCTCAATGCAGGACAGAAGCAGCAGACAGCAGGCCAACACAGCAGAGCAAACAACAAAGTGGCAGTCCCTCCTATAGCAGCAGCAGCAGGCCATCACAGCTATGCAGTTGCCGAGAGGCAGTCACTCCTGCAGCACAGCTGTCCTTCTTCCTGGCAGTGTCCTTGGTTCTAATAGAACCTGATTTGGTGGGGTTTGGGGTCCAGTAATTATGGTTCCGGAAGGTGGGGGAAACTTCCAGGCCTTCCTTTGAAATGTCCAGATGTCCTTTCTCTCCTGTCCTGATTCCATGCTGGCTGGAGTGACTACACAGGATCATTAAGACCTATTGTGGGTGGACAGGACAAGTCTATTCTGGTGTAAGTGAGGCAGTGCTCAGCTCTGCACCCCCATCAAGCCAGTTAATGGCCCATTAAGGCCCATCAAGTCACACCAAAACTCCCATTGTGTATGGGTGTCTAGAGGGAATGCACAAAGCCCAGCTGTCATCTACCCCAGGCATGTATTGAGAGACAGGAAGAGGCACAGAATGGTTAAAGTAAGAAAATTCCAACTTTCTAAAAGTGGCATTTTCAGACTTACAATTTAAAATCCGACTTTAAAATAAGTTGTGATTTTAGATTGTGAGTCCATGAACATCAAACTCCATATACATATTTCTTCCCAATTCAAAATTACATCTTAAAAGATGTTTTAAGGTAGTCCCAATGCTATCCTTTGGGAGAGATATCCCTTGCAAAAGGAAAATTTAATTTAAGAGTTTTTCACTATCTGGACATGTTAAACTTAAAAGTGAATGTGCAACTTTTTAAATACACTGCACCCTGTCCATAGGGCTACCTATGGCCTACCTTAGGGGTGACTTAGGGTGACTTACATGTAATACAAAGGAAGGTTTGGGCCTGGCAAGTTGCTACACTTGCCAGGTCGAAATGGAAGTGTAAAACTGCACACACAGGCCCTGCAGTGGCAGGCATGAGACATGTTTGAAAGGCTACAGTAGTGGGTGGCACAAACAGTGCTACAGGCCCACTAGTAGCATTTAATTTGCAGGTAGTGGGCAATTATAGTGCACTGTACTAGGGACGTACAAGTAAATTAAGTAAATTGAATAGGCCAAACAGGTGTAACCCAACTATGCCATGTTTAGAGGAGAAAGGATATGCACTTTAGAAGTGTTTAGCAGTGGTAAAGTTCCCAGAGTCCTAAACCCAACAAAAACCGAGTTGTAGAATTGGAGGAGGAAGGCAAACATTTGGGGATAACCCTGCAGAAAGGGCCATTTCCAACAACAAGCAATAATAAATCAGTGCAATTTCAATCAACCACGAACAAGCCTTGGCAAAGTCAATGGATTGGACATTTAGACACGTTTTCAAAGGAAACTTTAGTAAGTGTCAATGCCGTCAGTTTGAAGTACTTGGGGCGACCAACTCTGGCAGGGAGTTAGTAAGAGTGACCAGCAAGGTCCTCAAGAACAGTTAACTTTGCAGAAGAAGCAGTACTTCAGCAGGTCCAGGCACTTTATATGTATTGAAATGGATTCCTCTGAAGCAGTCCTGATGCAAGGAATGAAGGCTGCTGAAGATTTTACAAGGATGGATGTGATGTGGTCGACATGGGTCTTCCTGCAGGGACTGCTTGGCCAATGAAGACGGTGAGGGGGTCCTGGTTGCAGGGCTGACTTTCTATGAAGTCCTCTCCGGTCTGGCCAAAGTCCAGCCGCCATTGGACTATCAATCAACTGTTGTTGCAGTCATAGGCCAATCCTTCCTGAGTCAATAACTCACCTTCTGAGGGTCCCAGCAAATCTCCAACAGCACACCTGTGCATCAGGTCTTGGTCCTCAGAAATGCACTCAGGCGATGGTTGGGGCTTGAAGACTTTGGGCTACCAACTTGCCCCAGCAGGCTTAATCAGCTGTTGTGTCTTTGTGCTGCAGACAAAAAGCCAGCCAACTGGCCCTTGGAGTTCTCTTGACCTAAGTGGGCTCTGGAGATAGCTTCTCCATGAGCAGGACACTGCAGGCACTGTCCCTTTCTTCACTAGCCACCAGGTTCAGCAGGTGCAGTCCCTCTTTGCTGGTCCCCTGTTGAAGTAGGGCAGCCCTTCTTGGGTCGTTCTTCCAAGTTGGTCGACATCTGAGGTCTGGGTGCCAGGGCTGCCCCTCTTATGCTGGAAAAATGTCCTCAGGCTGTCAAGACCCCTCTTGCGCCCTCTGTACTGTGGGTCTGATGCACAGGGCTCCTATTATATTTCCCTTGGGGCACTTCATGGTCAAATGAGACACCAGGATAAACACCCCTCAGGACTAATGGTCCCACTACACTTAGCCCCTTGGCAGACCTCTTTCCAGAGCACATTCACCCATTAGAACATTCTGGTACCGTTGTTCAATTCATTTTTCGGTTTGCACACTTGCGAGAAATAGATATGTGTTTCCTGTTTATAGGTTCCACCTGACATGGCCTATTGACTACACCTGCTAATGTTGATTGATTCCACCTGCTTCTGTTTATTGGTTCCAACTGCCATGACCTATTGACTCCACCTCCTAATGGTAGCTAGTGTTAATTGATTGCACCTGTTTCCATTAAAGGTCAAAACCATTAGACTGACAGATATTCTCTTCTAGGGCTCGTTGGAATCTTCTGGTCTCTCATGTGAGCCACATGCCTTTCAGGAGTCAGCCATACCCATAGAGTATTTAAACCGCACCTGATACTCGATTCGGTGCCTGGCCTGGTTCCTGTCTTGAGCAAGCATCATCCCTGCACTCACCTCCTTTTTCAACCGGATTCCTCCAGCCCTCTTGTCTTCCTCAGCCTAAGCCTCCCTGCAGTTCCTTTAATCCTGACACCATCGTCATGTTTGTTGTCTTTGCTTCCAGTATGGCGATTCCTTTTCGGCTTGCCACTCTAAAGCTATAAAGACTTCCTCCAGAATCCAGTTTTAAGTAGGAGAGACAAGGCTAAGTACTTGATCACAAGTTAGTGCACACTAATCCTTCAATTAGGCCTAAGACTATCTGTAAGATTGAGTTCTGAATAGAGAAAGCTTGCTTCCTGGAAATCGGATACTACCTTTGTTTCAATAGCTTTAGCGCTCTGGACTCCTTGACAGAGTGGGTGCTGTGGACTTGAATTATATCAGAACTGAAATCCGACCACTAGTAATTCTTGACAAATTGTTGTAATAAGAACAAGAGAGGACTTATTAGAGCAAACTATATATATGTATATGAACTTGTACAGAGAACTGAATGTAAAATGATTCTTGGGAGTGCCAGACACACCAGCCTTACATCTTGATTTGTATCTGCTTTCATGCAGTATTTGTGGTGAAGCCTGTAAGTGTACAATATTGTGAATAACCATGTAAACTTTGTATGCTGAGAACTGTTGGTCAACTATTGTTCTTGTTATTTCCAGTGCACTACATTTACACCAACACAAAAAGTGCAAGGAGTGCAGAACACCTTATGCAGTGTTGCAAGGCAGCAGAGTAGGACCAGTGCCACAAGTCTATCTTTTCTTATTTTGGCCCAACTCCCCTTTCCCTCGAGGGCAGTGTATGATTAAGGGTTTAGGGTTCCTTGATCATGGGCTGACCTCTGGGTTGATAAAAGGTCCAGCATCACCTCCAGATGAGTGCGAGACACAGGGCAGGATGCGGTTGGGAGCCAATGGGCTACCAGGTTCCCTCCCACTTAGTGACCACTTCCTGTGGAATGTAGCATATAAGGATGCACCATTCTGCCCACTGCCAAGCTTGTGAGGCCCCTCTCCTGGTGTACAGACCTCCCTAGCCCACCCCAGGGGTGTGATTACTAAGATGCTACTTGACTCTGGAAAAAACAATTTGATAACTGGCTTCTCCTCTCCTGTTCCGAGGGACAGCCTGTCTTTCTAAACAATAGAGCTGACCCTCTTCCAAGTGTTACTCATTTGCCCTTCAAAGATGGCTTCTCCTTTGAAGCATGCCTTTTGGACTAACAACCATGTGGCTTTCTGCAGGGAGGTAACACCTCTGTCTCATGCAGGCCCCCATTGTGACCTTTCCTGAGAGTGTACATCAGTGAACGAGCACTGGAAACCTTGGGCAACTAAAGTGGCAAGTTCTAGTTAAACTCGATTTAACTATTAAATCAGATTTAATGCACTGATTCTTTTGACAGCAAACAGTACCAACTTTAGTAGTCCCATTCAGAAGTTGGCAGGGCTAGTGTGCAGTAAAAATGAACATTTAGGGTTTTTACTGTCGGAACATACAAAAGTAGATATTCTACTTTTTAAACACACAGCACCCTGCCTTAGGGCTTGTTATGTTTACCTTAGGAGTGACTCACATATTTTAATAAGAGAGGTATATGCTTTTACATTACTTTAAGAGGTAAAGTTGAGTTAGCAGTTTAAAACTGCTCTTCCATTTTGCAGCGGCAGACTTGGAGCCATGTTTTACCTTGCCTCACTCAATGTGGCATAACAAGTATTGTGGTCCCTGGGGGGGAACTCTTACTTACAGGTCTTGAATACACCTGGTACCATAAACTAGGAACTTACAAGTAAGTTAGGCTATGCCAACTTGGGACAAGGCAATCAAGCAAGCACCATTTTAAGTATCAGAGCACATGCACTGAGTCTTGTTTGGAAGGACTCGGCATTTCAGAACCATTACACCAGTACCTAGCAGTCGAAATGGGAGCAAAGGTTGGGGTAAACTTGCAAAAAGCCTGTTTGCTTACAATACTGATAACATTTCTCACATTTAATTAGCTCATCTGCTGTAGGATAGCTGGTGAAACGACAGACAGAGAACACAGCACTCAAATGTACATTTTTATATCAGCATGAGTCAGTTTAACTGAGTCCTTCACAGACTATAGTTAGCTAAAAAGTGACCATGACACTTTGAAAATAAGTATATAATGTGCAGGTTAATATACATGTTATGCACAGTGAAAAATAGTGACAATGTCTCACCATGGGCCCTGATACAAGGAAGGAAATGGTCCTCCTGGCTGATGTTGAATTATAAAATACAGCAATATTCAGTCAGCCCCACGTATCCCTGAGCCCAGTTTCATTGCACCTGCTGCACCAAAAGAAGCTAGCCCCCTGAGCTGACAACATAACGTCTGCATCCAGTTTATATGAGGTCTCTCCGACAGGCAGCACTTCCCAGCTACCACCATTTACAATGGGCAACAGGATGAGAACTGGTAATATAGATGTATGCCTCTTCAGGCTCTTCAAGATGGTATTGCCCCCTTTTAGAATGTCTGCAGTCAAAGGTCCCCAGGTATCAGTATTATTCCATCCCTGATGAACAAGAAACGGAGCACATTTCTTTAGTTTTATGCCAGCACCAGATTTCTTAAAATTATTGTATTCTTCAAAGTCTTGAATTAGTATGTCCCCTCAGGGCACGAGTCGAGGGTCAACGCGGGTAGACGCATCTACCCACTTTTTCACAGGATGGAAGCAGTCTACACTGCCTTGCGTTTGTCCCGGTTTGTCCCAATGTAATTTCCAGGCAACAGGACACATTCATATGTGTATCAATCAATGTAGAGGATGTGTTGAATAGGAACATTGAGGGTTACAGGTTGCAGCAGTCACATGTCCTGTGTAGCTCACTGTAACTTACAAATTATGAACTACAAGTAACAAAAGGATCTTTTTGCTAAAAGCGGTCACCCACTTACCCATTTACACAAAATAAAAAGTTTGTTATTTGCGTGTTATATAATGTGGGTTGCAGGAGACATATTAACCTGCTGTGCTACTTTGATTCAAAACCGGGACTAGACAAAACAAAGATCTCTCCAGCAAATATGTTAACTTCCAGAGTTATCTTGCCATTATTATTATTACCTGAGATGTAGTTGACACCTGGAAATCTCTGCAGCAGGTACTTTAACCTCTTAAGATATTTTGAAATGCTGACTTTTCAACCAATTAAGCAGAACAGATTTACTACCACATTTCTCCTTGTTGCCAATTTCTTTCTGACAGAGCTATAAAACATAAATGTAAAAGTTGAGGCCCAGGTTATGCGTTGGGGTTGTGTCACATTTTTTGGTACAAACCTGCCACAAAATCTAATTTGTTAAATTTTGCAATGCACCCAAATGTACTCATGATAAACCTGCTAAACATATATGAGAAGGTCTTAAGATCTGATGTCTCTGCTTGTGATGTCAGTTCCTGAGAGGTCATGGGTTGTGGTGCCATTCCCTGTGATTCCACGTGTGATGTCACGTGCTGTGATGTCACGTGCCATGATGACGCTTGCATACCACCTAACTTGGTTAGTCCCACCACTTCCTTTTAGGACATGTTCCCCGTGTCCCTTACATATGTGTTTGCAAAAGCACGTCAGCCGTCGCCCTCCCAGAACCAGCCCCTCCATCCAATGGCTTTGTACTAATGCCAGCCCTTGTGTGTGCTTGACAGCACCTGCTTTTTTATGTAAATTTGCCATGTTGATTTCTCTTTTTGTCTGCACCTACTGAAGCTGTAATCGGCCTCTAGGTGGTTTTAACACAAAAGAATAAAAAATTGCTAATGCGTTGATCCCTAATTGGAACGCAGCGCCCTTTTGTCAAAATGTCATAGTGACATAGCAAAGTCACATACCTTTTCATTTTTGAATATTTTTGTAGCCCTGTCTGAGAATCTGCAAAGTGTTATTACTTCCATCTTTCAGTCAAACCTGTTCGGTTCCTTCCCTTGACCCAAGCACAACTGCTTTAGAGCATTTTACATTTTTTTAAATCTGAATAAAACAGTTTGTTCTCTTTGTAACTTATTGCAATTATAATTCAGGTAAATAGGAGAGGGCTGCTTAAAGCTAACAAAAGTTTAAGATAAGCACACATTTGGGGTTGCCATAGATTTTCAATTTACTGGAAGGCCATGTCGATGTTTTTGGTGTATTTACGGAAAATGTCTGTGCTTTAGGTGTCACATATTGCACGACTAATCTCTCAATGGTGAATAAGTAGTGTAATCAGTATTTATTTTAGTGTTTCTCCACTCTGGCATAAACGTACAAAAATATAAAAATAAAAACAGCATGGAAGAGTAAACTACGCATATCATATGTGATAACTGTGACTGTTTACCTAAAGAGAGGGTTTCTACCACAACTTTTATATAGGGCCTCGCCGTTACTGTCAATGGTATAATTCGACGCAAAGCTGACATACGCAGTGATGTCATCACAAAATGGTAAGTATCGATCCTGAGTGGAAGGAGTGTATATGTCAACTGTGAGACAGGAATCAGAATGTGAGGTTCCATTCAAGGGAGTATCCAGTAAAATAGAATACACCCCACATAAAACCGTATTACGAATGAAACACATGATCCTAGTCTTCTCCTTTAGGTTTTTTTTAATTTGCTTCTTTCTTTGTTCTCTCCCTTTGTTTCTCTTTCCCTTCTCTCTATTCTTCTTTCCCTTCTGTATTCCTTATTTCTTATATTTGATACTTATTCGCTGCTTTCCATCTTTTCTCATGGCCACCCTTTCATTCTCTTTCTCTTTTTGCACTACAGTTTCTCTTCATTTTCCGATCTTTCTTCTGCTTTTCCTTCCAATGTTCTTTACTTCTACGCCCTGTTTCTTGCTCTTTGCGTTTGTTTTCTGTGGAATCCATAGGTCTCAACCCATAGGCCCTGTCACGCCAATCATTGCTTTCAGGCTATTCAAGAACTTCTGTGTAGACATCTACAACCACTCAACGTCAAGAAGGCCATAAAGGGCAATTAAATCACGTAATGTGAACGAATGGCAAGGACTGGGGGGACACCACTGCCCCCGATGCAGCTGCTAAAGTAGTTAGTTCATTAAGCTCTTGGTTCCAGTTAACAACCACAATGGGGTGGAGGCCAAGTGCAGGACTCTTCAGTTTCCATGAGAACGCTTTTATGCCAACATCCCTAACGGGTCGTTCTTTATTTCAGACCTCTGCCCTTGGTGCAGCTCTGGCTAATCCTGAGAGATGTGCCGGTCCACAAATACATGGTGGGGCTGTTGAGTCGACCCCGCATCTCAGTGAAAGAGTTGAGAGATGGGCGTGGTAGTGAGTAATATCCCGGGAACCTTTCGGAACCAGTTTCAGCTGCAGTGTGAGAAAATGTCTGCCTTCATCCTTAAGGGACATGTAAGACTGAACTGAATAAATGAGTAACTAACAGAAGCCTCTGGGATGCCTGTGACAAGCCTATGTACCACAAATAGATGGTGAGGTAAGGTTATGTTCCCAGAGGAAACTTTACCGGTAGAAGGCATGGTGTGTTTCAAACAAAACCACTGTTCGCAAAAGTCCTAAGATGTGAGGTATGTTTCACAACTGGGTTTCTCATAGAAACCTAATCCACATTTTAGATAGTGTATATTTCCGTTATGGGTACACTCCAAGAGATGACAATACCATATTTTATGCTTATTTTTTCAAACAAAAATGAGTGCTAGGGTCTCCAACTTTGTCAAAAACGTTAGGATCTGAGAACATGTCGCTAAAAATTCATATAAACAGACCGTTTGTGGGATTCCCAACAGGAATATATATATTCCAAACTACAGGAGAATGTTTATGTCTGGAATGTTGCTCAAAACAAGTATGAGGCTAGTGATTTCAGAATCATACACATTTCAGGATACTACACTTTCCTAAGGGACAGTTAGCATCTAAGCATTCTTTCACTGGCTGCTCAAGATGAACCTGCGTAATTGGTGAAGCCCACGATATGGATAAAAGAAAAGTGAACATTAACGTAATCATTCAAATATGTATTCAATATAAGAAATGAAAATGTGTGTCAACGTGAAATATAGGTGTATATAGAGCGAGAGTTGTGCGAGCAGAATTGCCTCGAAGTCATCACTAAGCCCCCCAGCTTCCCTCTCGTGCTCGTGCAAGAGGCACAGAGAGAGACCCTATTACCTTTATTCACATTATAACCTTATATGACGCCTTCTGGGCAATCAACACTGCTAGAACTAGTTTGGCGTAGCCACAGGCAGCATCCTACAGCTTGTTTACCAAAATCTGAGAAAAGTAGTTTTGGACAGGATATTATTCACCACCACCCCTGAATCTTTGACACTTCATGCTTGTCCTATGATCATGTATCACCTTCTAAAATGAGTTGAACAACATACTGGTGCACAATATAGTTGACACTTTCTCTTCAATACCGGTCTTCCATTTAATTCACCTTGATGAGGGGTGCTGCGCTACATTAACAACCCTCTAGCATAGTTTTTGGGCCTGTACTGTTCATTGTCTTCACCTATTCTTTAGGTACGAGCAGAATCAGTATTTGATGAGTTATTAATCTTTACAAACTACTTTTATGAAAACAGCTACTTACAGGTTAAAATTATGTTTATGGAATGACTGGGAAAATAAATGTGGCCAATAACACTTAATTTAGAGTTATTGTTCTACTAAACAAGCATTCACACATTTATTACTACAGTGCAAAGGTCAACTTCGAGTTTATTATCCTTGTACAACAAAAGTGACATGGGAAAAACAGTTTTTTACGGCCACACAGATTTCATCTAGCAATTACCTTTTATGTGGAAACAAGTCTGCGATCTGTCGGGTTATCCCTTGAGTGTGTGATTACCTTGCTGCACAACCTTAACCCTTTGCAACCTCGTTTTGATGACCTACATTTGTGAAAACAAACACACATGAAACAATGCCATGACATAAAGCATTTATACAAATGCACAGAATATAATATGCTATGTATTACAGTTTTCAAGGGAGGAGAGGGCCACCATGACTCACTCCATGCTTTGCCTCTTGTGGATCATGGCACCTCCCCACCGACAATAATAGCAGTAAATAGCATATTACACTCCGCACGTCTGCATTTACAGTATTCATTGCAACCTTGAGAAAGTCTGGCTGAAAAATCAGTTACCAAATTTTGGTACGAAAGTTGTAGAATCGTGTAGGAATGATATTATCTAAATAAAGCAGGGCACAGGAAACATTGTCGAGGTGTTTTTTAGAATAAAGAAAGCAAGACAAATTTACTGACAGTCTGGATCCGTTTTATCACAAACAGCCGTGCTGTTGCGTGTTTAGAGCTACACTAAGAATTCAGTCACTGATGGGAACTTGAATCCTAGACTGATGAAAGTTACATCCTCTGTGTTTCCCAGTCCTGCCGAAGCGTATCCCCACCCTCGTGATTCACACATCGCAAATAGCAGATTTCAGCCACTCAAACTGCCTGGTGACGGCCAGCTAAACCAATGGACACTTTCTCATTACCTCGGGCACCGATGAATGACAGGGCACACACGCACCTCACAGGAGACCCACCAAGAGCAGTCCCCAGCATACTGGGCCACGACAGGCAGCCAATATGGGAACGACTGCAAGCAGCCGGGAAGCAGGCTGCTCCACAAATGGATGAGGGAGCATCTTGGGCAACTGCAGCACATCGTTGAGGCAGGGAGCAGGCCTCTTCTTGGCATTTGAGGGGGCATAGACTCAAGACTTCTTGGTTGCCCGCCAGTTACATACGACCAGCCTTTTGCACACTGGTAATGCATTTTAGGCCACTCTGCTTTGGATAAGAAGAATCCCATGGTTACGCGCCAGCAAGAAAAGCCAAAACCATTGCTACCACCGTGTTACTTCATCCCTATTTCACACAGGGGGCTGTGGAATGGGAATACAAGTAATTTTTACTGAAACTATTGAGAGCCTGTGCTTTCAGTGGTCAGTGCCATCGAGTGCTGAGCGCGCACAAAGCAAAACATGTGCATTGAAATTGGTCCTAAAGAGCCCTCCCATCTGTCTTTCTTTGACTGAAAAAAGCTGTGGTTATCTACCTGACATCTACCAATGCTGCAATACTATGCAACTTGTAGCCCCAAACATATCTATGGAAATTGTCCTCGTCAGTAGGTGATAGATAAACAGCTACATATCTTTCCCAAGCAGATGTTGAAGACCACTACCTGTTAGCTTCCAAGACCACCATGAATTTACAAGCCACCATCTCACAATGAGAGAAGTTCATACACCATGGCATTCCTAATACCTTAACTTCAGCAAAATATTGACAACGAATCCTGGGAAAATGCGACAAAAGTCTAAAAACCCAGAAAACTTAGCATCTCTATCCACAAAAAAGTCTACAAAACAGCTGACTGCCCAGAAAATCTGATTATTTCACAAATATAATCCCCAGTGCAAGAAACCACTGCTGAGCGTTATTCACTACCCTGAAACAATGTAAATTCCCTTCCACTCCCACATAATCCATATTAGCAAGATATGGCTAATAACCTTTTTTTTTTTTACATCAAAATAGCTAAATCAAAGCCAATCTCTGTCCAGTTTTCAATAAAACTCGAAAACCTTCTCAGAACCTCAACACCCACTCATCAATAAAATCATCCACATTTCCTGATAATCTTATTTCAGCCACTATTTCTAAAATGTGCACTTACGGAGCCTGTCGTATTATCCTAAAATCAATAGTGTCTCCCTCTCACAAGCCATCTGTCCTCCACAACTCAAATTTACTAATTCTCCCCACTACCAAGGAAGCTTATGAAACTCTAACATCTCCAGAACCTAATACTGTTGTGAAAACGGTCTTTGTTTATTAAAATCTCATTGAAATATTGCAGAGTGTTTAATTGCAAGATCATTTCTCAAAAGCAATGGACCTATTGTGTGTCTCAGTCTTACATGCTTTTCCCCATCGGTGTTCCTCTAGTGTTGCTGGGAGGATTGTACAATGTGGTGCAGTCAGAGGAGGAGTTCAGCCAACTGTGCCCCCTGTTTGGACTACACAAATAGACCCCAACAGGAGCTGAAGGACAGACCCATTACCTCACCCTTTTAAATAGCAGGGCTGTCGTCTATCTCAAAGTCACTTATTTTCCAACATCAGTTTCCCCCTGTGTTGAAAGGTGTGTGTGCGCACTTCTGGGAGGTTTGTACACCATGTGAAGTCAGAGGGCAGAGTTCCAGCAACAGAACTCCCTGAATAGACACTATGGCCCTCATTCCGACCTTGGCGGGCGACTACCGCCGCCCGCCAGGCGGGAACCGCCAAGTGGCTGCCATGCGGCCACTTTACCGCGCCCGCCATGCGGCCACTTTACCGCGGCCCACATTCCGACATTCCCGCTGGGCCGGCGGGCACTAACCATGTTAGCGCCCGCCGGCCCAGCGGGATTGAGGCCGCAACACAGGAGCCGGCTCCTAATGGAGCCGGCGGTGTTGCGGCTGTGCGACGGGTGCAGTTGCACCCGTCGCACTTTTCACTGTCTGCCATGCAGACAGTGAAAAGCAGGCCGGGGCCCTGTTAGGGGGCCCCTGCACTGCCCATGCCAGTGGCATGGGCAGTGCAGGGGCCCGCAGGGGCCCCTGGACACCCGTTACCACCAGCCTCTTCCTGGCGGTGTACACCGCCAGAAACAGGCTGGCGGTAAGGGGGTCATAATCCCCAGGGCAGCGCTGCTTGCAGCGCTGCCCTGGCGGATTATCACCGCCGGAGGAAAATCGGCGGGACACCGCCGTCCCCGGTGGTGCGACCGCAGCTTTACCGCCGCGGTCGGAATGGGGTTTGAAGCACCGCCAGCCTGTTGGCGGTGCTTCCGTCATTCCGCCAGGGTCAGAATGACCCCCTATGACTAATAAAGCAGTCCTGCTGCAGGAGTAATGCGAAGGACCCATTTTTATCTCAACTCTATAAACAGTGGCAGTGCAGTGTGTCTCAGACATATCGTGTTCTGCCCGAGCTGATAAATCCCATCTGCACTTCTGGGAGACGTATGCAGCAAGGTGGAATTGGAATGAGGAACTCTGCTAATGTAGTTCAATACAAAAATTGCCCTTCAAAAGGAGAGGCACACCAGCAGCATAACGGTTGTCCACATATGTCTTCATGGACTTGGTCTGCACCCCCTGGAAACAAAACAATGTATGTCCCAGGTAGGAGTTTGCGCACCTCATCCATTAACTTGGCCTATGTGGCCAATTTTAGAAAAACGAGACACGGAGGCCGAGCCTTGATGATTTAAACAGCTCAACTACGGAATCGCCTTCCAGACATCTTGACATTTTCTTCTAACTTAATGCTGCTTTAGAAAAGCTTTACAACCTGTCTTTTCCCTAAAGATGTAGAATACTGTTTTAGAAAGCTTAGTCCTATTTACACTGTATGGAACCTTTTTTATTTTCCTCCCTCTTAGTACTGCAAGAGCTCCAGGATCCCTGTTAGGTGGCAGATGTGCTTTACAAATGTTATAAATAAATAAATTGTGTGCTGAATGCACAAAGTGTATTTCAGTTTTTCATCATTGGCCACATTGCCCTATTGCAAAGTAACCAACAGATATCGCTCCTTGCCTCTCAACAAGGTATGTTGCTGTTGGGCCATTACAGTATGAGAAAAAAGGAACTAAATGCTCCTGCCTGGGGGGAGGGAGCAACCTGCCTCTCAACCCACCACAGTCCATCACATTGCCTTCTTGCCAATGCAGTACGCTTAATTCAAAGTTGCTGTATTTTTTCACGAAAGTTGATGCAGGTAGTTCTGTTATTCAAGGACATGTGTTCCTGGGTTTAGCCCTTCATCAGTAGACAACAGAAGTAGAGATCAGAGAAAAGTCATCTGGGGTTGGTGGTATGCTGCCCAAGCTTTCACAGGTCACAGTACCACTCCACAGGCACAAAGGTGCATCCCGGGTGAGTTCGTCAGCTCATTGTCTCAAGGGAGCCTTTTAAACACAAGGGGGAGAGAGGACACTGCCTCACATCCCAGCACAGTCCACCCCATTGCATCCTGGTAAATGCTGTATGCTTACTTCAAAGTTGCTGTAGTTTTTCACCAATGTTGGTGCAGGTAGTTCTGTTATCTCTAGACATGTGTTTCTGGGTTTATTCCTTTATCAGTAGTGAGCAGAAGTATCAGAGAAAGGTCATCTGGATTGCTGATATGCTGCTCAAGTATTCACAGGCCACAGTACCACTCCACAGGCACACTGATGCATCCCTGTTGAGCTTGTCAGCTCATTGGCTCATGGGAGCCTTTTAAACACAAGCTGGGAGAGAGCACACTGCCTCTCATCCCAGCACAGCCCACCCCATCGCATTCTTGTACATGCAGTATGATTACTTCAAAGTTGCTGTCGTGTTTTACCAAAGTTGGTGCGGATAGTGCTGTTATCTCTAGACACATGTTTCTGGGTTTAGCCCTTTATCAGTAGAGAGCAGAAGTAGCAGAGAGCAGAGAAAAGTAATCTAGGGCTGCTGGTATGCTGCCCATGTACACACACAGGTGTATCCCACGTGAGCTAAGCAGCTCATTGGCTCAAGGGAGCCTTGTAAACACCAAGGGGAGGGGAGCACATGGCCTCTCATCCTAGTACAGTCCACACCATTGCATCATGGTAAATGCAGTTCTCTCACTTCAAAGCTGCTGTAGTTGTTTTACCAAAGTTGGTGCAGGTAGTGCTGGTGTCTCTAGACATGTGTTTTTGAGTTTAGCCATTTATCAGAAGAGAGCAGAAGTAGTAGAGAGCAGAGAGAAGTCATCTGGGGTTGCTGGTGTGCTGGCCAGATACTCACAGGTCACAGTACCACTCCACGGGCACCTGGAATGCCTTGTGTGCCTGTGGAGTGGTACTGTGACTTGTTAAGACTTGGGTAGGATACCACCCCTGGGAACATTTATTGCAATGGTTTCTTCAACCCACAGGCTGGCCCTGGGCCCATGTAACACCCCCAGTACCCTCTTCGAACCACCTTTTGACCTGTGGCAGACAAAAGAAGGACTGCACCTGCAGTTGTGACTTCTGAGAAGACCCCCAAGGGCTGGACCTGCTCCCACTTGTACCCAGGACTGAGAAGTGGACTCCAGGGATCCGTTGACAGACTGCCTGTTGAGCTACAGAGACACAAAAGCAGCAAGAATCCCACTTTTCTGAAGAGTCTTGCTGACCAGTTCCAACCGGCCTGATCCTAGACCCTGCTGGTGGCTTCTCCTGCAGAGAATCTTGACCTCTAAGCAGTGTCTCTAAGATCCTGTGGTCTTTAGATAAGTGTCAACATGAAATCCCTCCTTCCTAAATCTAAAACCTCAGACTTAAAAACTTTTTCAAAGATTCTTACCAGAAGAATTGACAGAAAACCATGGCAAACCTGCCAAGCCAATCCGTTGAAGGAATATTGCCCTGGTGCGTATTCAGGTTGCTCATGATCAGAGCTTTTCTGCAGCAGCAAATCCCTTTTAGTGAGACTTCACAGAGAAACTCTTCAGCTTGCAGCCTTGTGCGAATGTAGGAACCCGAGCTCCAAAGCATGACTAAGTTCAAAGGTAGAAATCTTCACCGGACCCTGGCGCTAAAAGTATCTGGCTGTTGAGGGACCTTCCTTGGGCATTTTTGAATTTTACTCCTACTCAAAACTTTTCAGCCAAAAGTCAATGTTTTTACTGGGACTTCAGCAGAAGGCTATCCAGCCTTGTAGAACCTATCTAGACCACAGCCTGCTACCTTGCCCCGCTCAGGGGTTTTGACTTCCATTTCAAAGTCTAAGGGCCTCATTTAGATCTTGGCGAAAAGAAATACTGACAGATATCCCATCTGCCATATTACGATCCTAGTATCTCCTATGGGAATCGCAATACGGTGGACAGTATATCACTCATGTTTGTGACAGAGTATTCCCTCCACCAAGGCCTAAATCAGAGATTTAGTATTTTATTCCGAGTCTCAGAAACATTGGGGTATGCGCCTAAATTTAGATGGGGAGCTAAGCTCCCCCTGAGCTAGGCTCTTGGGCGGAAGCACACTATGCAGCAGTGATTCCTCCATGGGAGCGGAGGAGCGTCGCTCCCCCACACTTCTATGCAGAAAGCCTAAAAATTAAAATAGTTATATAATGATTTTTATTTCTGATGCTTTCTGCCAGCAAACAGAGTGCGAGGGCAGGGTAGAGCCAGTGCGTCACTGCGGCCAATGATTGGCCGCAGTGAGGAGTGGCCACTTAAGTTTGAAGTGCACAAAGTTGATTTGGCCGGCTACCTTGCTATGGCTAAACTGACATGCACAATCAAACCTCTCCAACCCGACTGTCCTGGACAGCAGTGCCTTTTGGAGCATGGAGCCGATCCGCTTCAACCTATCAAGACGCTTTACTCATGCTGCTTAACAGCATGAAAAGACCGCCTTGATTGGATGAGGGAGTTGGCTGTGGGCTTGAGCTGAGAGGACGTGCTGCAGAACAACAGGGACGTGCTGTAGAACATCGAGTAAGGTAAGTGATTTTTTAAAATATTTATATTAGTGTGTATGTTATTGTGTATATTATGTGTAGTTTTTTGTCTATGTTTTTTGTGCCCCTGCGGTGTGATTCGCAACCAAGCGCCAATGACACTATGCTTTATTTCACTACGCAGTGGGCCGTAAGGAGCGTGCAGATCAAACAATCCTCTTCCTGACAGCAGAACAGTTAGCTCTCTATGAGCTGTGAAGAAAGAAGATGTAAAGGAAAAAGTGAAGCAAGCAGAAGAAAAGCAGCAGGGAGATCCCGACGTTCACTGCCCGAGACACGTTTGTTATTTTCGACACTGCCTCCTTACTCGCATTGTTCCGGGTGAGGCTCTCCCTCCTCACTCGAATGCTTGGATACTTGAGAAAGACTAGGCCACAGTATTGCAAGATGATGCACACCACCTACATGCGTGCAAACAAGGTTTGTGTGGACAATGCTACATTGAAAATCAAAGCATACAAAATATAAGCCATGGCCGTAGCTGTACCAGTACTCCATAAGGATGTACAGATTGCACGTGTGAAAATAAGGCACACGTTTGCACCAGCAATGCTGTATTTTAAAGAAAAACATTGGAAATAAGCTGTTTCATTGGTTGTAACAGTGCCTTGTGGGTGTGAAAGCAAGGAACATGTTTGCGTGAATAATACTGTATTTTAAAGAACGGCACACCAAGAAAAAGCTACTTCTGAATAGTAGACACAATAAAACTTGTGGTTTCCTTTTCATAGATCTTCCAGTCCAGGTTTTTAGGTTGCATGCTGAACTTGTAATCACTTTAACCCACTATGAAAGCAGGACTACCAGTCCCTGATTTCAAAACTAACCCCTGAACAGCACCAGTTTTTCAAACACTGAACTCGGAAACTTGGGAGCGTAGGCAGTGTGCCAAAGCTTTATTCCTGTTTTGCCTCTCAATTGTTGAATGAGTTGCCAACAATGCAACACACAAAGAGGATATGTCAATCCTTCTCACTGGAGAGTAAAGCAATAACTATAAAACATGAAAGTGCAAAGCTACAACTACCTCCCAGGAAGATAATAAGGGGTATTGTAGGTTTAAAACCACTATCTCGTAAGTCACGAGAGAAGGATATTTTCTCTCCTCTGACCACTTACAAGACATAAAGCACATGGACATATATTTTAATGTGCGAGAGAGGTGGGGGTCAGGTGTAGAGTGTCCTTTGCATGTGTGTATTTGTAAGATTGCGTCTAAAGTGCAATTCAGTTACATAAACAAGTATTTCATTTACAGCGGTCCTATTGATAAGGCGAGCGCTACACTTTTGTTTACATTTTGACAAGATTTGACTATCAGGAGGATAGGAACTGAATCGAGTGGAATTCCAGTTTAAATACAGTGATCTTTAAATTGTACATTTGCGTGCTCAATATATGTTTCACAAAACACAACTGCGTTTGCTTCAGAATTTAACTGGAAGTGGAGTTTCCAGGTTAATCAGTGTGGGCGGAGCGCCATGCGTCTAGTTCTGCAACACACAACAAATTAATGGCAGGAATACTTAATGAATGTTAGCCACTGGCGATAGCTCGGGCCAGTGTCCTAGTTCATAATTTTCACTCATTATGCATTCTAGACAGAGACCAGCCATATGCAAAAGGTACTCTCCTGTTCCAACTGGAATGGTCCATCTTGAACTGCCAAGCCGGCCCCCTCTATATGGAAACACAGGCAACCCCAGACTGGTTTCGACCTTCCTCATCAGTGAGATATAGCTTGTGTCCTTGGTATAAACAGCACAGGACTCGAGTTTTGTTATAGGGTCTCACTAAGGGCATGTCCTGGGATTTTATGTATGGCATTCTGGGAATTGTTGTCTTCTTTTGCTCCAAAGGGATACGGGTGGCAAAGCCTGAAGTACAGAATTAATAAATGCACTCCGTTCAGTTCTATTTCTGAAACCTCCTTCCTTTTACACAATGTAGTAAGTAAAACTGCTTCAAATTGTTTAAACGCATGTATAAATGTATGGGAAAATATCCCTTCTAGTCCCAATAGACAGCATTAGCATGTTTGCTCGCATCACTCAGCTGAGCACATTGCCATGAAATGCGTGGTCACTGAAGCACATGGAGAAACATATTTAGAGGGGATACTGGTGGGGAGTGCGATTTACTATTTTGAGTAGAATCAATCCAATATGTTTACGAAAGGGGGGTTTTGTTCACATAATAAATATATAACACATGTATTTAGATTTTGCATATTTAAAACGTATGGCTTAGATACAATACTCTTTCATATGAAAATAAAAACATTAAATATGTTGTATATGTAAATATGGTGTAAATGTGTTGTAAAATAAATGAGCCACTAGCCGAAATACACAAAAAGAAGACATATTATAGCGTAAATATGATTTTAATTTTTTTTCTACAGGCATTATATGAAACAAAACGAAAACGCAAATAACATTTAAACACAACCCTAAAAAGCACTTAATTTTTCTTTCATTTGGTTACAATTAAAACAAAGAAAACAATAGCTAAAAAAAACTATTTAGAAACATTAATATTATTGCAATTAAGGTACTGTTAAAAACTAGCCCCCTACCGTGCTTCAAATAAACCTGTTAACCTATAATATGATCATAAAATTAAAGTTACACTACCCAAAATACATGAACCGCAACATTTAACATATTTTTACTTAAATTAAATAACTTAATTATCCAAAAAGATAATGTTACAACGTGAAGATTATTTAATAGTACATTTATTAACAAAACACTACCAGAAATATGAAATTCCCCCCAAAAGTACGCCATTTTTCATATCTCAAAAATCTAAAAATTCCCATTTCTTAAACTATTGCCCATCCCCCTGTCTCCACCTCTTCGTACTCACATTTAGTCTGATTGAAGGTCAGTTCAGTTATTTCATTCAATTAATCGTCATAACATTCATGAGAAATTGTTTTTTGCAGAAAGTAAGTATCTTTGGAGCATATGGATAGGCCTGTACATTCTGGAGCAGGTGAATTCTCTTCCATGTCTGACTAAGAAATCCAACTATGCGCAGCTTTGATCTCTACATTCTTTCCCCTTCCCAGCCTTATCATGCAATATTTTTTCCATGCCAAGCTCTAAACATAAGCTGTGAAACAACTCTTCCCTTGCTGGAAAATCTGACCTTCCCATCTTGCCAAGATACTGTGTTTAGCTCTGAGGAGTACCAACCAGACGAGTTTCTTCATGCTCTTCGCAGACCTCCGCTTAATGTCAGGCATCCATCCCAATACTGCACCCACTGTCCTTAGGTGCTACAATGGTCCCTTAAGTGTACTTGAGTACTATTCCTCAGTATTCATCAAGAAATTGAGAACTCCATAAAATGTGGGATAGGGTACATGTTGAAATGTACATTTGTGCTATGGTATAATGTCATCTGAAAATATTTTAAGGGTTACCTCTGGTTTTGATATTATTTGCCAATTGCTGGTCGAAGAGTATAAGGTCAGACCCCTGCCTATCATTTAGTGAGGCTCCCAACTCTCTCTCTCCCAGGTGTCTCGGAACTTGAGCTTGTGTAGTCGTTCCGCTGTGTAGACTATAGAATATAATTTATATGTATGCTTATCAGAGTTGGAGGTTTACAGTTGTCTCTCAAATGGTGTTAGGTTCTACAAGCACCTTTCCTTACTGTTGTGTTTGTTGCCCAGTGGCATAGATATTTTTATCTGGATGTTACTGACTCAGTTATGCCGAAGTCGTGTTTGCTTTTTTCAACTGTCTTCGTGCTACCACTTCTAAATAGATCCCCTAATTTTATACTTCTGATTGCCTTCCATGCTCAGAGAGCCTATTTCTCCTGACCTGGCTGAAAGTCGTTAATGCCATATAGATTGGTGAATGTGGAGGGACAGCGTGTCAGGCCCCTTCGAAAATTTACTGCATTCCATGTTCCTAGGGAGGCCTCCATAACACTAGAGGTGTTGACAGAGGGGATTACATCAATTATTTTGAGCCAAGGCTGTTCTCATAAGGACCTCCCTTATGAAGCACCACTGTTTGCCAGAGGCTGCTCTTGAACAGTACCACATAAAGCACAGTTGGGTTTTTCTATAGTATGTGGCTATTGTTAGACCTGGCATCCTTGATGTAGTTTTCCCTTAACTTTTTGCCTTTTGACCACCAGTTTTTGCTGATTTCTTTTTTGCAGGCCTTAGGGCCCCACAGAATTTAGGACTGCTAACCGGTACTAAAGTGCTTATGCTCTCTCCTTAAAACATGGTGAATTGGACTGTACCCAATTGGTATATTTAATGTACTTGTCAGTCTACAGTAAGGCATCACTACCTGTGCCCAGGCCTGTAAATTAAATGCCACTAGTGGGTGATGTAGCACAAATGTAATTGCTACCTCTGACATCACATTGATCATCTATATGTGACAGACTTTGCATTTTGTTAATTGAAATACAAATAGATTTGTTGTAAAGTGATGCACTGAAAGACATATTAATGTGTATTCACTATAGGGCACTTGACATAATGTTGTGATATAGCCTTTAAACTTAATGTATAACCAACTAATTAATTTCTATGTTAGATTTTGTGGCACTAATTAATAGTTTGCACTAAAAAGACAAATGCATTCAAGAAAAAAAGGTTTAAAATATGACATGCAAAAGTTGAAGATTGTGGTTCTGCACCATACTGAATGCAATGCATTAAAATAATTATTTCATTTTTAATCTACTGTAACATGAACCCTGACAGAGTTTATTGATGTTGAATTCATAATTCTGAATGTTATGTGTGCATTATTTGCATATTTAAATGTACTGTTTTAATTCACTTTGCTTAGCCTAAGTGAAGCCTGAAAGGCCCTGTTTCCTGACTATGCAGAAAATTGTTTATTCATTCTTGCTAACGTGAACTTTCCTTTCGGATTTCGTTCTCAAGAAATGTAAGCTTGGTAATGGATGCTCTATTGTTTTACACATAGTGAGCTTGAGAAACTAACCTTGAGAACAGTACATTCAGGAAGTGTGAAACCGGACTACGTATACATTTGTTTCAGCTCACTCGAATGAACTAAGATGGATGTTTTCTACATGTTTTCTACATGTCAGTAATGGTAATATTCACTGATGTTGCAGTCCACGTCGCATGACTACTTTTATTGGACAATTACACCTTCTGCGTCATATGGAGTGATGAATAGACAAGTCATTTTACATTAAGAACTGGTATATACTGTTACCCAGTTGGACTTCGGTCAGATTTTCCCCACTCTATGCTTCGTGCTAAACCCTTTGGACTCTGAGGGTACAGTCCTCTCTACCCTTACCCTTGTTTGAAATGCCTTGCTTATTCTTAGAAACTTTTCTCTGACCCCAAGAAGAAGACTCTTGATTGAGCTGTGACATGTTGACGCTTTCCCTTTTTACCTACTTTTTGTTTACTTTGGTTAGTCACCTTTTGCCCCAGATGTCATTTTTCCAAATTCTTTTTGTCCTTTTCCTCTTAACCTTTTTTGCCCAATTGTGATCAGCCCAGCAGATGTTAACTTCTGACTTGCTAATCTAGGGATTGCCCTTGTCCTAGCTAGTTAATCTTATATGATTTGGAATTGTTTAAATGCTCAAACAAACTGAGCAGTGTTTGTTTTCTGCACATGAGGCGATTGTTCTGATGTTTTGCTTTGCTTTTGTTGAATGCTTAGTTCTTTTGATATTAGTTAATTTGAACCTTTTTTGTCGCCTTTGTCAACCCTTGGTGGTTCTGTAACTTTATAATTTTGTTTTGAGAATTGTCTTCATGACTTTGAGTCTGTGCTTGTAATAAAACACTTAGGGCCTGATTTAAGAAAAGTGGCACTGCACCCTGTGCAGTGACACTTCTCTTGCGCCCCTTAGCGCCCCCCCCCCCAATGCCACCATGTGTGCACCATATCTAAGATACAGCGCACCATGGCAGTAGTTAGGAGAACTAGCATCAACATTTTTTACACTAGTTTGGAGCTTTGCAGGATTAGCGTCAGAAATTTTAACACTGATTCTGCAAAGCCCATTGAGGCCCATTGAAAACAATGGTGTGCCTCATTTTAACGCCTGCTCTGAGCAGGCGTTAAAAGTGCAAAAAAAAATGATGCAAAGAAATCAGCACCCTTAACGGAGAAACGTCCCCTTTGCATACGTTATTCCTGGCGCAGGCATAATGTAGCACAAAGGGTTACAAAGTGGCACAATGCATGCATTGCGCCACTTTGTAAATTAGATTTTGGCCTCATTGGGCCACATTAGCATAAAAATTATACTAATGTGGTGCAAGGAGGAGCTAGGGGCTCTTAAATCCGCCCCTTAACCTTATTTCAGACTGGGGTTTTCCTTGTGAGTACAGCTGGGTCACACTGTCATTCTAAATTGATTGGTATGTTGTGACGTTTTGATGCATCATGTATCCACACCCTTATGTTGGGTGAAAAGATTTATTGACTTTGTTTAAAGCATAATCCAGATTAGGAAAATGCTTCAGCATTGGCCTGCAGCACTGATTGTGACACTCATTTAAGTACAACTTTAAACATGTCTCAGGCCTGCCATTGCAGCCTGTGTATGAGCAGTGTTAAACTGCCATTTCAACCTTGCAAAATAAACCCTCCTTTTTAAAAGTCACCCTTAAGGTAAGCCCTGGACAGCTCCAAGGGCAGGGTGCATTGTAATTAAAAGGTTGGATATGTACTTTTACGTTTTACATGACCTGGTAGTGAAAACCCAAAATTAGTTTTTAAATACTGCATGGCCCACCTCTTCTATAGGATAATTTTGGAATTACCTTATGATATTTTACATGTGTAATTTCCGAATGGGAATAGGTAACTCATTCATGTTTGGCATCTCTGGAATTGAAAATCCAAATTTATGGTGAAGTTGGATTTTAAATTCCAATTCTGAAAATGCTACTTTTAGAAAGTTGCCATTTTCTTGACTTAGCTATTTGGTGCCTGCCTCTTGCTCACATGACTGGGTGTAGTTGATAGTTAGGCTTTGTGTATTCCTCTTAGACACCCACACATAATGGGGAGCTTAGGTGTGACTGGATGGGCCATCACTAGTAGAACGGAAAGGAGGAGCTGAACCTAGCCCTACTTACACTTGGATAGACTGTGTCCTGTCTCCAAACAGAGAGCTGCTTACCCACTGTAGATAGCCAGGAACAGAAAGGCAGGACACCTGTGCACTTCTAAGGCATGCCTCTAGAATCTTCTCCCAACAGCAAAGGCACAATTGGGTGTGTATATATACTGGACCTCAGACGCCACTTTCTAATTGCCATAATTATTTCTTCTTTAGTGATTGGTACCTCCAATGCTTTATCCTACTGTGATATTAGGCAATTATATATGTCCACAGGGTTATATAACTCTTTGGAAAAGCTTAGAAATCTTTGTTGGTGTAGTTACGGGGAATCTTAAGA
This sequence comes from Pleurodeles waltl, assembly GCF_031143425.1. Lineage (NCBI taxonomy): Eukaryota > Metazoa > Chordata > Amphibia > Caudata > Salamandridae > Pleurodeles > Pleurodeles waltl. Next base: position 195,506,049 of record NC_090437.1, read on the forward strand.
TAAAAAAAGACAAGACTCCTTCTGGCAAGTCAAACACAGCTTTTACTGTCACAGCAGGGAGAGTAGCTATCTCTGTACAGGTAAACAACTAGTCTCCATTTGCTGCTTTACCGGCAGCCGTTTGTATATTAAATTAAACAATGCTTATTACAAAAGGTTAATCAGCAAGTTTAGCATTTACATACTTGTTGAAAAATCACATCACTGGTGTCCTTAAATCTTTAACGTATTTGTTACATATTTTTTATTGCTTAACAAGCTAACCATTCATTACTCTTGAATGCATGTGTATTTTGTGCACATGCTTTATCACTGTGCTCCCAAGAAGTCTTATCAGTATTCGGGTACCCTAGCCTAATTCAATCTCATGCTCCCATTCTTCAATCACATTTTTAATTTACTAGGATAACAGAATACATTCCTAGGTGCTTAAGACCATAAATTCCTTTAGTGTTACAAACAGAGGTTTTGCTTTAACTATGACCTTGCTGGTCATGCATTCTATTTTCAAGTGAACTCCTCACCTCTCTTGCATCAGCAAAATTTTGGACCTACACTGCGCTTTCGAAACATATGATTTTATATTGTTTTACATCGATGTCTGATGTAGCACAATTTCTTCATATTTCATTTCCTCTCTAACATTTTCCCCTAAAGTTGATATTTCATAAAACAAACTCAGGCTTCTGGGCAGAGAGGCTGGTTGTGGTCTATGACAATGCACTGGAGCTCAAACTTATTCCAAACTCTTCGAAGGGGTCCATTATTCACCCAATTTTTAAGGGTGGCAACCGTACCAACTCTGAGAATTATCGCCTAATTACTCTAACTGGCTCTGAATCAAAATATTATGCTGGCTCCCTTTTGGAAGATCTTCGAGCTTGGGCAGAAGGAAACGAAATTATCCCAATTAATCAGACAGGCTTTGTTAAAGGGCCAGGAACAGCTGTGAACATTCTCTGACTCACCACCACTATAGACAAATGCAAACAGAAAAAACAACCCCTGCACTTATGCTTCGTGGATTTGAAATCCGCCTTCGATTCGATACAGCGTAGCCAGTTATGGGCAAAATTAACCTCCTGGGGTATTCCGGCGAAGCTATTGAAAGCAATACAGATGCTATACACAGATACATGGGTTAGAGTGAAAAATGGGGACGGCTCCTTCCTATCAGGGAAAATTGGGACCGAACGTGGCTTAAAACAAGGCTGCATGCTTGTGCGTTGGGAAACATCCTTTTTTACGACTTTTTTTTAACGAAGGTTGTGGTTAACGAAAGCGCAACAACGCTTTTTTTAACCACGACTTCGGTTTTTTGTGCCTTAACTACGTATGTTCTGAACAACGAACATGCGTGGTTAACCGCTTCTGTGCCTTGAACGAGATGATCTCGTCCAAGGCTACAGTTCCCCTGTGCCTTGGACGAGATCATCTCGTCCATGGCACAGGGGAACTTGGGGGCGCGCTAGCGTGCCCCCCGTGCACCCCCCTCCCCCTCAAGTCGGGGATGGAAGGGGAAGACCTTCCCCTTCCACCCCCAACCCCCCCAACCCCCCTGTGACGTCAGCGCGCGCTGATGTGTCACAGGGGCCTCCCTCGTCGCGCTGGAAGCTCTGCTTCCAGCGCGATTGAAAAAGAAATGCAAAAGCATTTCTTTTTCAATCACTTGGGAGGCCCGGAGGGGCTTCAAAGGGAAGGAAAAGTATTTCCTTCCCTTTGAAGTCCCTCCGAGGGTTTCAAAAGCCGGATTGCTTGCAATCCGGCTTTTGAAACCCCACTAGACACCAGGGATTTTTTTTTTTTTCATTGAAATTGACAAAAGGGAGCGACCCTTGCCCAAGGGGGGCATTTTTTTGAAAAGGACTTTTCTGCCCCCCCTGGGGGCAGAAACCTCTAGGCACCAGGGACCTTTTTTTTTTTTTTTGTTTCATTTTTTGTTTTTTTTTGGTGGGGAGCGACCCCTTAGGCAAGGGTCGCTCCCCTTGGGGGAAAATTATATTTTGGCAATTTCTGCCCCCCTTGGGGGCAGATTGGCCTATTTTGATGAGGCCAATCTGCCCCCAAGGGGGGTAGAAACCACTAGACACCAGGGATTTTTTTTTTTTTTATTGTTATTGACAAAAGGGAGCGACCCCTTGGGCAAGGGTCACTCCCAGGGGGGGCATATTTTCGGGAAGGCCTTTTCTGCCCCCCCTGGGGGCAGATCGGCCTACTATTAGGCCGATCTGCCCCCAGGGGGGGCAGAAACCTCTAGGCACCAGGGACTTTTTTTTTTGTTCTTTTTTTTATGTTTCATTTTTTTTTTTTTTGGTGGGGAGCGACCCCTTAGGCAAGGGTCGCACCCCTTGGGGGGAAATTATATTTTGCCCATTTCTGCCCCCCTTGGGGGCAGATTGGCCTATTTTGATGAGGCCAATCTGCCCCCAAGGGGGGTAGAAACCACTAGACACCAGGGAGTTTTTTCTTTGCGTGAATTTCACGCAAAGGGAGCGACCCCTTAGGCAAGGGTCGCTCCCTGGGGGGGAGGGCAATTTATTTTAGGCCATTTCTGCCCCCCCTGGGGGCAGATCGGCCTATTATTAGGCCGATCTGCCCCCAGGGGGGGAAGAAACCTCTAGGCGCCAGGGCAAATTTTTTTTGTGTGTTTTTTTTTTTGTTGTTTCTTTTTTTTAGAGATGGGGAGCGACCCATCAGGCAAGGGTCGCTCCCCTGGGGGGCAAATTGTATTTAGACCATTTCTGCCCCCCTGGGGGCAGATTGGCCGATTTTAGGTCAATCTGCCCCCAAGGAGGCAGAAACCACTAGGCACCGGGGATTTGTTTTTTGGCGCCAATGTCACGCAGGGGGAGCGACCCCGTAGGCAAGGGTCGCTCCGGGGGGGGGGGGGTGGGGGTCAGGGGGGCAAATTTATTTTAGGCCATTTCTGCCCCCCCGGGGGACAGATCGGCCTATTATTAGGCCGAACTGCCCCCAGGGGGGGCAGAACCCTCTAGACGCCAGGGCAATTTTTTTTTTTTTTTTTGTTTCTTTTTTTAGAGATGGGGAGCGACCCATCAGGCAAGGGTCGCTCCCCTGGGGGGGGCAAATTGTATTTAGACCATTTCTGCCCCCCTGGGGCGGCAGATTGGCCAATTTTAGGTCAATCTGCCCCCAAGGGGGCAGAAACCACTAGGCACCGGGGATTTGTTTTTTGGCGCCAATGTCACGCAGGGGGAGCGACCCCGTAGGCAAGGGTCGCTCCCGGGGGGGGGGGGGTTGGGGGGGCAAATTTATTTTAGGCCATTTCTGCCCCCCCGGGGGACAGATCGGCCTATTATTAGGCCGAACTGCCCCCGGGGGGGGGGGCAGAACACTCTAGGCGCCAGGGCAATATTTTTTTTGTGTTTTTTTTTTTTTTTTTTTCTTTTTTTAGAGATGGGGACCGACCCATCAGGCAAGGGTCGCTCCCCTGGGGGGGCAAATTGTATTTAGACCATTTCTGCCCCCCTGGGGGCAGATTGGCCAATTTTAGGTCAATCTGCCTCCAAGGGGGCAGAAACCACTAGGCACCGGGGATTTGTTTTTTGGTGCCAATGTCACGCAGGGGGAGCGACCCCGTAGGCAAGGGTCGCTCCCGGGGGGGGGCAAATTTATTTTAGGCCATTTCTGCCCCCCCGGGGGACAGATCGGCCTATTATTAGGCCGAACTGCCCCCGGGGGGGGGGGGGGCAGAACACTCTAGGCGCCAGGGCAATTTTTTTTTGTGTTTTTTTTTTTTTGTAGGCAAGGGTCGCTCCCGGCGGGGGAGGGTGGGGGTTGGGGGGGCAAATTTATTTTAGGGCATTTCTGCCCCCCCCCTGGGGCCGGCTGAGCTACAGGCCAAACACCACAGGTAGGCACCTTGCAAAAAACACCTCTGTTTTCTGTGAAAAAATATGTTGTGTCCACGTTGTGTTTTGGCCCATTTCCTTTTGTGGGCGCTAGGCCTACCCACAGAAGTGATGTACCATTTTTATCGAGAGACTTAGGGGAACGCTGGGTGGAAGGAAATTTGTGGCTCCTCTCAGATTCCAGAACTTTCTGTCACCGAAATGAGAGGAAAAAGTGTTTTTTGGGCCAAATTTTGATGTTTGCAAAGGATTCTGGGTAACATAACCTGGTCAGAGCCCCGCAAGTCACCCCATCGTGGATTCCCCTGGGTTTCTAGTTTTCAAAAATGCACTGGTTTGCTAGGTTTCCTCAGGTGTCGGCTGAGCTACAGGCCAAAATCCACAGGTAGGCACTGCTTTTTATAAAAAAATGTGATGTGTCCACGTTGTGTTTTGGGCCCTTTCCTTTCGTGGGCGCTAGTCCTACCCACACAAGTGAGGTATCATTTTTATCGGGAGACTTGGGGGAACGCTGGGTAGAAGGAAATTTGTGGCACCTCTCAGATTCCAGAACTTTCTGCCACAGAAATGTGAGTAACATGTGTATTTTTAGCCAAATTTTGAGGTTTGCAAAGGATTCTGGGTAACAGAACCTGGTCCGAGCCCCGCAAGTCACCCCTCCTTGGATTCCCCTAGGTCTCTAGTTTTCAGAAATGCACAGGTTTGGTAGGTTTCCCTAGGTGCCGGCTGAGCTAGAGGCCAAAATCTACAGGTAGGCACTTCGCAAAAAACACCTGTTTTTTTCCAAAATTTAGGATGTGTCCACGTTGTGCTTTGGGGTGTTTCCTATCGCCGGCGCTAGGCCTACCCACGCAAGTGAGGTATCATTTTTATCGGGAGACTTGGGGGAACGCTGGGTGGAAGGAAATTTGTAGCTCCTCTCAGATTCCAGAACTTTCTGCCACAGAAATGTGAGGGACATGTGTTTTTTTAGCCAAATTTTGAGGTTTGCAAAGGATTCTGGGTAACAGAACCTGGTCCGAGCCCCGCAAGTCACCCCTCCTTGGATTCCCATAGGTCTCTAGTTTTCAGAAATGCACAGGTTTGGTAGGTTTCCCTAGGTGCCGGCTGAGCTAGAGGCCAAAATCTACGGGTAGGCACTTCGCAAAAAACACCTCTGTTTTTTTCCAAAATTTAGGATGTGTCTACGTTGCGCTTTGGGGTGTTTCCTGTCGCCGGCGCTAGGCCTACCCACGCAAGTGAGGTATCATTTTTATCGAGAGACTTGGGGGAACGCTGGGTGGAAGGAAATTTGTAGCTCCTCTCAGATTCCAGAACTTTCTGCCACAGAAATGTGAGGGACATGTGTTTTTTTAGCCAAATTTTGAGGTTTGCAAAGGATTCTGGGTAACAGAACCTGGTCCGAGCCCCGCAAGTCACCCCTCCTTGGATTCCCCTAGGTCTCTAGTTTTCAGAAATGCACAGGTTCGGTAGGTTTCCCTAGATGCCGGCTGAGCTAGAGGCCAAAATCTACAGGTAGGCACTTCGCAAAAAACACCTCTGTTTTTTTCCAAAATTTAGGATGTGTCCACGTTGCGCTTTGGGGTGTTTCCTGTCGCCGGCGCTAGGCCTACCTACGCAAGTGAGGTATCATTTTTATCGGGAGACTTGGGGGAACGCTGGGTGGAAGGAAATTTGTAGCTCCTCTCAGATTCCAGAACTTTCTGCCACAGAAATGTGAGGGACATGTGTTTTTTTAGCCAAATTTTGAGGTTTGCAAAGGATTCTGGGTAACAGAACCTGGTCCGAGCCCCGCAAGTCACCCCTCCTTGGATTCCCCTAGGTCTCTAGTTTTCAGAAATGCACAGGTTTGGTAGGTTTCCCTAGGTGCCGGCTGAGCTAGAGGCCAAAATCTACAGGTAGGCACTTCGCAAAAAACACCTCTGTTTTTTTCCAAAATTTAGGATGTGTCCACGTTGTGCTTTGGGGTGTTTCCTGTCGCCGGCGCTAGGCCTACCCACGCAAGTGAGGTATCATTTTTATCGGGAGACTTGGGGGAACGCTGGGTGGAAGGAAATTTGTAGCTCCTCTCAGATTCCAGAACTTTCTGCCACAGAAATGTGAGGGACATGTGTTTTTTTAGCCAAATTTTGAGGTTTGCAAAGGATTCTGGGTAACAGAACCTGGTCCGAGCCCCGCAAGTCACCCCTCCTTGGATTCCCCTAGGTCTCTAGTTTTCAGAAATGCACAGGTTTGGTAGGTTTCCCTAGGTGCCGGCTGAGCTAGAGGCCAAAATCTACAGGTAGGCACTTCGCAAAAAACACCTCTGTTTTTTTCCAAAATTTAGGATGTGTCTACGTTGCGCTTTGGGGTGTTTCCTGTCGCCGGCGCTAGGCCTACCCACGCAAGTGAGGTATCATTTTTATCGGGAGACTTGGGGGAACGCTGGGTGGAAGGAAATTTGTAGCTCCTCTCAGATTCCAGAACTTTCTGCCACAGAAATGTGAGGGACATGTGTTTTTTTAGCCAAATTTTGAGGTTTGCAAAGGATTCTGGGTAACAGAACCTGGTCCGAGCCCCGCAAGTCACCCCTCCTTGGATTCCCCTAGGTCTCTAGTTTTCAGAAATGCACAGGTTCGGTAGGTTTCCCTAGGTGCCGGCTGAGCTAGAGGCCAAAATCTACAGGTAGGCACTTCGCAAAAAACACCTCTGTTTTTTTCCAAAATTTAGGATGTGTCCACGTTGCGCTTTGGGGTGTTTCCTGTCGCCGGCGCTAGGCCTACCCATGCAAGTGAGGTATCATTTTTATCGGGAGACTTGGGGGAACGCTGGGTGCAAGGAAATTTGTAGCTCCTCTCAGATTCCAGAACTTTCTGCCACAGAAATGTGAGGGACATGTGTTTTTTTAGCCAAATTTTGAGGTTTGCAAAGGATTCTGGGTAACAGAACCTGGTCCGAGCCCCGCAAGTCACCCCTCCTTGGATTCCCCTAGGTCTCTAGTTTTCAGAAATGCACAGGTTTGGTAGGTTTGCCTAGGTGCCGGCTGAGCTAGAGGCCAAAATCTACAGGTAGGCACTTCGCAAAAAACACCTCTGTTTTTTTCCAAAATTTAGGATGTGTCCACGTTGTGCTTTGGGGTGTTTCCTGTCGCCGGCGCTAGGCCTACCCACGCAAGTGAGGTATCATTTTTATTGGGAGACTTGGGGGAACGCTGGGTGGAAGGAAATTTGTAGCTCCTCTCAGATTCCAGAACTTTCTGCCACAGAAATGTGAGGGACATGTGTTTTTTTAGCCAAATTTTGAGGTTTGCAAAGGATTCTGGGTAACAGAACCTGGTCCGAGCCCCGCAAGTCACCCCTCCTTGGATTCCCCTAGGTCTCTAGTTTTCAGAAATGCACAGGTTCGGTAGGTTTCCCTAGGTGCCGGCTGAGCTAGAGGCCAAAATCTACAGGGAGGCACTTCGCAAAAAACACCTCTGTTTTTTTCCAAAATTTAGGATGTGTCCACGTTGCGCTTTGGGGTGTTTCCTGTCGCCGGCGCTAGGCCTACCCACGCAAGTGAGGTATCATTTTTATCGGGAGACTTGGGGGAACGCTGGGTGGAAGGAAATTTGTAGCCCCTCTCAGATTCCAGAACTTTCTGCCACAGAAATGTGAGGGACATGTGTTTTTTTAGCCAAATGTTGAGGTTTGCAAAGGATTCTGGGTAACAGAACCTGGTCCGAGCCCCGCAAGTCACCCCTCCTTGGATTCCCCTAGGTCTCTAGTTTTCAGAAATGCACAGGTTTGGTAGGTTTCCCTAGGTGCCGGCTGAGCTAGAGGCCAAAATCTACAGGTAGGCACTTCGCAAAAAACACCTCTGTTTTTTTCCAAAATTTAGGATGTGTCTACGTTGCGCTTTGGGGTGTTTCCTGTCGCCGGCGCTAGGCCTACCCACGCAAGTGAGGTATCATTTTTATCGGGAGACTTGGGGGAACGCTGGGTGGAAGGAAATTTGTAGCTCCTCTCAGATTCCAGAACTTTCTGCCACAGAAATGTGAGGGACATGTGTTTTTTTAGCCACATTTTGAGGTTTGCAAAGGATTCTGGGTAACAGAACCTGGTCCGAGCCCCGCAAGTCACCCCTCCTTGGATTCCCCTAGGTCTCTAGTTTTCAGAAATGCACAGGTTCGGTAGGTTTCCCTAGGTGCCGGCTGAGCTAGAGGCCAAAATCTACAGGTAGGCACTTCCCAAAAAACACCTCTGTTTTTTTCCAAAATTTAGGATGTGTCCACGTTGCGCTTTGGGGTGTTTCCTGTCGCCGGCGCTAGGCCTACCCATGCAAGTGAGGTATCATTTTTATCGGGAGACTTGGGGGAACGCTGGGTGCAAGGAAATTTGTAGCTCCTCTCAGATTCCAGAACTTTCTGCCACAGAAATGTGAGGGACATGTGTTTTTTTAGCCAAATTTTGAGGTTTGCAAAGGATTCTGGGTAACAGAACCTGGTCCGAGCCCCGCAAGTCACCCCTCCTTGGATTCCCCTAGGTCTCTAGTTTTCAGAAATGCACAGGTTTGGTAGGTTTGCCTAGGTGCCGGCTGAGCTAGAGGCCAAAATCTACAGGGAGGCACTTCGCAAAAAACACCTCTGTTTTTTTCCAAAATTTAGGATGTGTCCACGTTGCGCTTTGGGGTGTTTCCTGTCGCCGGCGCTAGGCCTACCCACGCAAGTGAGGTATCATTTTTATCGGGAGACTTGGGGGAACGCTGGGTGGAAGGAAATTTGTAGCCCCTCTCAGATTCCAGAACTTTCTGCCACAGAAATGTGAGGGACATGTGTTTTTTTAGCCAAATGTTGAGGTTTGCAAAGGATTCTGGGTAACAGAACCTGGTCCGAGCCCCGCAAGTCACCCCTCCTTGGATTCCCCTAGGTCTCTAGTTTTCAGAAATGCACAGGTTTGGTAGGTTTCCCTAGGTGCCGGCTGAGCTAGAGGCCAAAATCTACAGGTAGGCACTTCGCAAAAAACACCTCTGTTTTTTTCCAAAATTTAGGATGTGTCTACGTTGCGCTTTGGGGTGTTTCCTGTCGCCGGCGCTAGGCCTACCCACGCAAGTGAGGTATCATTTTTATCGGGAGACTTGGGGGAACGCTGGGTGGAAGGAAATTTGTAGCTCCTCTCAGATTCCAGAACTTTCTGCCACAGAAATGTGAGGGACATGTGTTTTTTTAGCCAAATTTTGAGGTTTGCAAAGGATTCTGGGTAACAGAACCTGGTCCGAGCCCCGCAAGTCACCCCTCCTTGGATTCCCCTAGGTCTCTAGTTTTCAGAAATGCACAGGTTCGGTAGGTTTCCCTAGGTGCCGGCTGAGCTAGAGGCCAAAATCTACAGGTAGGCACTTCCCAAAAAACACCTCTGTTTTTTTCCAAAATTTAGGATGTGTCCACGTTGCGCTTTGGGGTGTTTCCTGTCGCCGGCGCTAGGCCTACCCATGCAAGTGAGGTATCATTTTTATCGGGAGACTTGGGGGAACGCTGGGTGCAAGGAAATTTGTAGCTCCTCTCAGATTCCAGAACTTTCTGCCACAGAAATGTGAGGGACATGTGTTTTTTTAGCCAAATTTTGAGGTTTGCAAAGGATTCTGGGTAACAGAACCTGGTCCGAGCCCCGCAAGTCACCCCTCCTTGGATTCCCCTAGGTCTCTAGTTTTCAGAAATGCACAGGTTTGGTAGGTTTGCCTAGGTGCCGGCTGAGCTAGAGGCCAAAATCTACAGGGAGGCACTTCGCAAAAAACACCTCTGTTTTTTTCCAAAATTTAGGATGTGTCCACGTTGCGCTTTGGGGTGTTTCCTGTCGCCGGCGCTAGGCCTACCCACGCAAGTGAGGTATCATTTTTATCGGGAGACTTGGGGGAACGCTGGGTGGAAGGAAATTTGTAGCCCCTCTCAGATTCCAGAACTTTCTGCCACAGAAATGTGAGGGACATGTGTTTTTTTAGCCAAATGTTGAGGTTTGCAAAGGATTCTGGGTAACAGAACCTGGTCCGAGCCCCGCAAGTCACCCCTCCTTGGATTCCCCTAGGTCTCTAGTTTTCAGAAATGCACAGGTTTGGTAGGTTTCCCTAGGTGCCGGCTGAGCTAGAGGCCAAAATCTACAGGTAGGCACTTCGCAAAAAACACCTCTGTTTTTTTCCAAAATTTAAGATGTGTCCACGTTGCGCTTTGGGGCGTTTCCTGTCGCGGGCGCTAGGCCTACCCACGCAAGTGAGGTATCATTTTTATCGGGAGACTTGGGGGAACATAGATTAGCAAAACAAGTGCTATTGCCCCTTGTCTTTCTCTACATTTTGTCCTTCCAAATATAGGAGAGTGTGTAAAAAAGACATCTATTTGAGAAATTCCCTATAATTCACATGCTTGTATGGTCACCCCGGAATTCAGAGATGTGCAAATAACCACTGCTCCTCAGCACCTTATCTTGTGCCCTTTTTGGAAATGCAAAGGTTTTCTTGATAGCAATTTTTTACTCTTTATATTTCAGCAAATGAATTGCTGTATACCCGGTATAGAATGAAAACGCACTGCAGGGTGCAGCTCATTTATTGGCTCTGGGTTCCTCGGGTTCTTGATGAACCTACAAGCCCTATATATCCCCGCAACCAGAGGAGTCCAGCAGACGTAACGGTATATTGCTTTCCATAATCTGACATTGCAGGGAAAAGTTACAGAGTAAAACATAGAGAAAAATTGATGTTTTTTTCACCTCAATTTCAATATTTTTCTTTTTCAGCTGTTATTTTCTGTAGGAAACCCTTGTAGGATCTACACAAATGACCCCTTGCTGAATTCAGAATTTTGTCTACTTTTCAGAAATGGTTAGGTTTCTGGGATCCAGCATTGGTTTCATGCCCATTCCTGTCACTGACTGGAAGGAGGCTGAAAGCACAAAAAATTGCAAAAATGTGGTATGCCCCAGTAAAATGCCAAAATTGTGTTGAAAAATTGGGTTTTCTGATTCAAGTCTGCCTGTTCCTGAAAGCTAGGAAGCTGCTGAGTTTAGCACTACAAACCCTTTGTTGATGCCATTTTCGGGGGGAAATCCACAAGCCTTCTTCTGCAGCCACTTTTTCCATTTTTTTAAAAAAAAACGAAATTTTCACTGTATTTTTGCCAATTTCTTGGCCTCCTTCAAGGGAACCCACAAAGTCTGGGTACCTCTAGAATCCCTAGGATGTTGGAAAAAAAGGACGCAAATTTGGCTTGGTTAGCTTATGTGAACAAAAAGTTATGAGGGCCTAAGCGCGAACTGCCCCAAATAGGCAAAAAAAGGCCTGGAACAGGAGGGGGAAAAGGCCTGGCAGCGAAGGGGTTAAGGTACAAAGAAGGGACTTGGCGAAGGTAAATGGTGGGTTTAGGTTTTGGGGAGGGGGTGGGGGGTCAGGGGGTTTTAGGTTTTGGGGTGGGGGCGTTTTTGGTTTTGGGGAGTGGGTGGGGGGTCACGGGGTTTTAAGTTTTAGGGTGGGGTTGGGGGGTGGGGTGTTTTTGGTTTTGGGGAGTGGGTGGGGGGTCAGGGGGTTTTAGGTTTTGGGGTGGGGTTGGGGGGGTGGGTCGTTTTTGGTTTTGTGGAGTGTGTGGGGGGTCAGGGGGTTTTAGGTTTTAGGGTGGGGTTGGGGGGTGGGGCGTTTTTGGTTTTGGGGAGTGGGTGGGGGGTCACGGGGTTTTCGGTTTTGGGGTGGGTTTGGGGGGGTGGGGCGTTTTTTGTTTTGGGGAGTGGGTGGGGGGTCAGGGGGTTTTAGGTTTTGGGGTGGGGTTTGGGGGGTGGGGTGAGGGATGTAGGGTGAATGGTGCCTATTGCTAATGATTTTATCAGGAATGCCTTTACAACGAAATATCGTTGTTAAGGCATTCGTGGTAAAATCATTAGTAGTAGCAACGAGGTCGGTGTTCCGACCTCGTTGTTAAGGCAGTAGTTGTTTTTGCAGTCATTGTTTCGTCGTATATTCTTGTGCGTTACCTCTTTAACCTCTTTGTATCGGACTTGTCCTCCCTGGTAGATGAGGTCAATGCTCGCCACCCAAAGGTTGGTGAATTACTCATTTCGAACTTGCTTTATGCGGATTATGTAGTCCTTTTAAGTTATACTGAAGTTGGTCTACAATGTCTGCTAGTGAAATTGTCTGAATTTGCAGTAATAAACAGATTGGAAATAAATAATAAGACAAAAACCATGGTAATAAGTGGTTCCTCCAAGGCCACATACTTGAGCAAGTTCAAATTTATAGGTACTTGGGGGTTCTATTTGATGAGAAGGGGGCCTTTAATCCCCAGAAACCTGACCTAACCTGAAAAGGAAACACGCTTTTATTCACTTTCCATACCCTACTAAGATCACTACATGACCCTAGCTACAGACCACTGCTCCAAGTGAGTACCACCGAACTAATTCCAAGTGTCACCTATGGGAACTTTGAGAGGTAGGGACGCTATTAATTTGAACCGGATAGTTGGGAAAGTCTTTAGAACTCTTTTCCATCTCCCAATGAAAGCCTCTCAGGCTCAAATTAGGCTGGAGTTTGGTTACTTGAACCAAGTAATTGCAAGACAGAGTGCATATTTTAAAGTCTGGAAACATATCCAACAAGCTAAGGGAAACAGGCTAAGTCAAGCGCTCTGGAAAGAGATTAGTATTAACCTGAGAGCCCCATCATGGTTATATTTAGACCAGTCTCTTGACGATCTGGGGGCCCGTTCATCATGGGAAAAGTCTTTACCACTTAGGGGGTCATTACAACATCGGCGGTAAAAGCCGCTTACCGCCGTGCAGAAGACCGCCAATACACCGCCGCGGAATTCCGCCACAGCAATTATGACACACATCACGGAATCCGCCGAAATTCAGACACCCACACAAGTCCGCCAAACCAAAGGTCAGTGATAAACTGGCGAAAACAAATCCTCCACCGTCACGGCAACAGAAACACGGTCATGCTATTACGACCCACGAATCCACGCAGCGGTCTTTCAACCGCGGTATTCCATTGGCGGTACACACCGCCACGCTCAACATACACACACATCTCCAAAACACCGCCACATTGGACAATTCAAAATACACACACCTGATACACATACAAACATCACTCCCACACACCTGACGCAATATAAAACACACACCCACATCACCCACAAACCCCTACGACCAAAAAATAGAGACGAAGGCAACAGAGAGAGCACAGCAATAGACAACCCCACCACACAGAGGCACACAACACCATCACCCACACAACATCCACGCACAAAACACCCCACACCACTACACATCACCACATACACCACCCCACACATCACCTACACCACCCAATGGCACGCCAAAGACACCCCAGGTTTTCGGAAGAGGGGCTCAGGGTCATGGTGGAGGAAATCGTACGGGTAGAGCCACAGCTATTTGGAGCACAGGTGCAGCACACCTCTATAGCTAGGAAGATGGAGCTATGGCGAAGAATCGTGGACAGGGTCAACGCAGTGGGACAGCACCCAAGAAATCGGGAGGACATAAGGAAGAGGTGGAACGACCTACGGGGGAAGGTGCGTTCCGTGGTCTCCAGGCACAACATTGCGGTTCAGAGGACTGGCGGCGGACCCCCACCTCCTCCCCCACAACTAACAACATGGGAGGAGCAGGTCTTGACCATTATGCATCCTGAGGGCCTCGGAGGAGTCGGTGGAGGAATGGACACTGGTAAGTCAAATATTAACTATCATATCCCCCACCCTACCTGCATGCTATCACACACCCCCACCCTCACCCCCTCCCCTCCCCTATCACTCCAACTCCTCACTAATGTACTAATAACACAAACCACACATCCCAACACCAAGCCCTGCATGACACAACAAAGCATGGACACCCATCACTAAAGCATGCCCACTGCACATACCCAGAACAACCCCTAACCATCATCACACAAGCCCCCACACAGGAATGCTAGCACTGGGGTACACGCTCACCCACCCATTGCACACCATGACACACACAGATGAATAATCATGCTTTTATACCCCTGCAGGACCACTACCTAACGTCACCAGAAAGGAGGGTCCAGACATCTCTACCCCACCCACAGAAGAGGCCCACAGTGATGATAGCAGCTCTGGCCAACTGGATCCAGATGACCAGCCCGGACCATCGTGGGCCTCGGACAGTCGGTTCCCCTCGCACAGGCACAGCCCAACACTGACCTTCCACCCTCTGGAAACACCAGTACAGCACCCACCCAGCAGGCCCATACCTCCGTCCCCAGGACATGTCAATCAGCTGTGTGTCCACCACTACAAGGAACCCAGGATAACCCACCACCCCAACAACAACAGGGACCTGGGGGCAGTAGGCACACGGTCCAGGGGACGGAGGCACAGGAACACAGGGGAACTGGGAGGGCTGCCGTGCGACAGGGGCGACAGGCCAAGGGAACACACTCTCCACGAGGCCCTCTCCTCCATCATGGGAGCATACCACCACTCCCAGGAGACGATGGCGACGGTCCTGGCCAAGTTTCAGGAGACCCAGCGCATGCAGGAGGAACAGTATTTGGGGTTCAGGGAGGAACTCAGAACCATCAGCTCTGCCCTGGGCACCATTGTAGGGGTGCTGAAGGACATACAGAACACCATGAGGGACACCGTGGCACTGCAAGGGGCCCCTGACACTAGCATGGACGAGGAACTGCCCACCACCTCCGCCGGCGCTAGTGGACAAGACGCCCCGCCACAGGACCACCACACCAGCACCCCACCCCCTGCAGACGGAGAACCACCCCGCAAGCGGTCCCTGAGATCCAGGAACAGGACAGAGCACGATGGCAAGACCCCCGCCAAAAAATGAGACCACCCTGATTGTCATCCCACTGTCCCACTTTGTAACCCTGTCCATATTGGAACTGCCCCAGCTCCACTTCCTATGCCCATATGGGCAGTGCACCTGTGAGACTAATAGACTGGACTCTGCCATGGACATTCCTCCACCATCACCCATCACCATTTTACCACCACCTCCAATAATTAGCACTTCAATAAACACCCTTGAACCACAAAACAATCTGGAGTCAGTCTGTGATTTAGAAAAGGTGTATTAGCTATGACAATGACAAAATCCGTTCTCAATAGTAATGTCAACATACCTATGTCACACATCACAAGTCCATGAAGGATGCAAGCAGATGACACACGTTGGTAACCACACCTGTGAAACCGTAATGGAAATGTACAACTCAGTTACCAAATACTGCTTGAAATTGACAGACAGGATAGAGGTAGAAGTGTGAAAGTAAATGTATTAGTAAAGAAAGTGTTCTCACCTGTGTGTCACTGGAAATATTGCTGAATGACTGAGTCCCTGTTGTCAATGTCTTCTTCCTCTTCTTCCTCCTCATCACTGTCCACAGGCTCCACAGCTGCCACAACACCGTCATCTGGATCATCCTCCTGCAGAAAAGGCACCTGGCGTCGCAAAGCAAGATTGTGAAGCATAGAGCAGGCGATGATGATCTGGCACACCTTCCTTGGTGAGTAGAATAGGGAACCACCTGTCATATGGAGGCACCTGAACCTGGCCTTCAGGAGGCCGAAGGTGCGTTCGATCACCCTCCTAGTCCGCCCATGGGCCTCATTGTAGCGTTCCTCTGCCCTGGTCCTGGGATTCCTCACTGGGGTCAATAGCCATGACAGGTTGGGGTAACTAGAGTCCCCTAATAGCCACACCCGATGCCTCTGGAGTTGACCCATGACATAAGGGATGCTGCTATTCCGCAGGATGTTGGCGTCATGCACTGAGCCAGGGAACATAGCATTTACCTGCGAGATGTACTGGTCTGCCAAACATACCATCTGTACATTCATGGAATGATAACTCTTCCGGTTCCTGTACACCTGCTCACTCCTGTGGGGGGGGACCAGAGCTACATGGGTCCCATCAATGGCACCTATGATGTTAGGGATATGTCCCAGGGCGTAGAAGTCACCTTTAACTGTAGCCAAATCCTCCACCTGAGGGAAGACGATGTAGCTCCTCATGTGTTTTAACAGGGCAGACAACACTCTGGACAACACGTTGGAAAACATAGGCTGGGACATCCCTGATGCCATGGCCACTGTTGTTTGAAATGACCCACTTGCTATGAAATGGAGCACTGATAGCACCTGCACTTGAGGGGGGATTCCTGTGGGATGGCGGACATAAGGTCAGGCTCCAACTGGGTACACAGTTCCTGGATTGTGGCACGGTCAAACCTGTAGGTGATGATTAAATGTCGCTCCTCCATTGTCAACAGGTCCACCAGCGGTCTGTACACCGGAGGATTCCGCCATCTCCTCACATGTCTTAGCTGACGGTGCCTAGGAAGGACAGTAGTGACCACAGAGTCAAGCAATTCAGAGGTATGTACCCACATCTACACAGAACATGAAACAAACTCCAAAAAGTTGTCTGTATGTGTGTTGAGTCCAGGCCTAGGTATGTGTGACGCAGTTGAAAATGAAGCCATGCGGGCCCCTGAAATGGCGGCTGCCTGACCTCTAAACTGGGACAATGGAATGTGAGGTAACTGCGCTGGCGTTGTACACCGTCGCGGTAGGCGGTCGTAGACCGCTGCGCAATGCTGCATTGGTTAACATTGGACCCTATGGGTCCCAGGAGCCAATGACGCAGTGCGCCGGCGATGATGATACGCACCGCAGCAGACGTCACCGCCGCAGACGTGACCGCCATTTTCTATCTGTTCAATCACTCGATAGCTGATCTTCGACAGGAGAGGACCTACACTGCAAGTGCTGCTGTGACCTCGGTCTGGAAGAGACAATGGCTCGTGCGTCTGGGGAAAGGGCCCCTGCCTTCACTGCGCAGGAGTTGGAGAAGCTCGTGGACGGGGTCCTCCCCCATTACACACTACTCTACGGTCCTCAAGACCAACAGGTGGGTACATAGGGTGCAAGTTGTATGGGCTATGCCTGTGTGGAGAGGGCTGGATGTAAGAAGGAAAGGGGCTTAGTTCTGCGAGCATGAAGGAGTGTGAATGCATGTGCCACATGGCAAGGGCAGGGATGTGGGCCACTCACTTCGACGGTGCAGTTGTTAATTACTTCTCTTCTTCCCCTGTACATGTCATGTAGGTCAGCGCCCATCAGAAGAAGGATATTTGGCGTGCCATCGCCAAGGACGTCCGGATCCTGGGGGTCCACCAGAGACGGAGCACCCACTGCCATAAAAGATGGGAGGACATTCGCTGCTGGAGCAAGAAGACGGCGGAGGCTCAGCTGGGGATGGCCTCCCAACGTGGGAGGGGTGCCCGTCGCACCATGACCCCCCTGATGTTACGGATCCTGGCGGTGGCCTACCCTGAGTTGGATGGGCGCATGAGGGCATCACAGCAGCCACAAGGGGGTGAGTACACTCTCATTCTGCTGACTTTGCGCGCAGTGGAGGTGTCTGGGTGGGGGAAGAGGGCTGTGGGTTTCCCTAGGCCAGGGCGAGTTCCGTAGGCTAGGCCCCTCCTAAATGCAGGCCATGTGGCACTCCACCCCACCTCTGTAGAGTGCCAAGTACAGGTATACATGCCCCTGTGTCATCTATGTGTGCAGATGTCCACCATAGCCATGTAGGCCATATCCCAGGAACTGCATCTGTAGAGCCCAAGAGCGCGGCGTAGTGCAGGGGGCTGCTGTGTCTGTATTGTACGCCAACGGTAGCGGTAAGCCATGCACTCAACCTGTCTTTCTTCTGTTTCCCAACCCCTTTTTGTGCTCTCCCTGTTCTTTTGTGCATCAGCATCATCAGGCGGAGGTACAGTGGCACCGGAGCACGAGGAGGCTGCATCCCACATGGCCATGGAGGGCCACACCACGGACTCCGAATACACCAGTGGGACGGAGGGCGAGGGGAGCTTCACGGCGGTCATCGGATCAGCAACCAGCGACACGGACTTGTCCTCCGATGGGAGCTCCCTTGTGGTGGCGGCACCATCTGTGCCCCCCACTTCTACAGGTACAGCCGCCACACCCCCTACCAGCACCGCCCACCCAGAAGCCCCTCAGCCTTCGCCCTGTGCCCGATCACCCAGGAGGGTGGGCATCACCTTCTCCCCAGGCACCTCAGCCCCTGCCCCTGTCACCTCTGCTGCCCTCAGTGAGGAGGCCATTGACCTCCTCAGGTCACTCACTGTTGGGCAGTCGACCATTGTGAATGCCATCCAGGGTGTAGAAAGGGAGTTGCAACACACTAATGCATTCCTGGAGGGCATTCATTCTGGTCAGGCTGCCCATCATCGAACCCTGCAATCTCTGGCCTCAGCACTGATGGCAGCCATTGTCCCTGTGTCTAGCCTCCCCCCTCCAACTTCCTCCACCCAGACCCAATCCCCTCTACCTCAACCTATCCCAAGCACACCTACAGACCAGCCTGCACACACCTCAACACACAAGGGCAGCTCAGGCAAACATAGGGACCACACATCCCACAGGCACTCACACAAGCATCACCCACATACAGACACAGAAACATCCACTGCCTCCACTGTGTCCCCCTCCTCGTCGTCTCCCTCCTCCCTCCCAGTGTCGTCTACACTCTCACCTGTATGCACTCCACTACAGCCACTAGGATTCGCACCAGAACACCCAGCACCACACCCCGCTAACCTGCACTCACCACCCCACTACCATTTACACGTCCCTTGTGTCCTCTCCCAGTGTGTCTGTGACGCCCCCTCCCAAAGTACACAAACGCGGGCACACACACACCCAACATCCATCCACCTCACAACAGCCTCCAGAACATGCACCTACACCCAAATCATCAAACGTTACACCTCCTACAACCACCTCCTCTTCCTCCACTCCCAGACCCCCTCCAGCTACCCGTCCCAGTGTTCGTCAGAAACTTTTCCTGAGCAACGTTGACTTCTTTCCCACCACCCCCCCCTCCAATTCATAGGTCCCGTAGTAGCACCTCAGCCAAAAAATGTCCGGTACCAGTGGTGCCTGTTTGAGGTATGTGGAGTGCACCGGGGGTACCAGGGCAGCCAGTGTGACACGGAGCCAAAGCACAGCCAGTCTCCCCCCTGTGAAGCACCAGAAGTTGGACAGTGCCCGACGGGAGAGGGTGAAGACTCCTGCAGGCAAAACCGCTCACAAGGGTCCCGGGGGGAGTGTCGAGTCAGCTGTGACTCCTCCCAAGGTGGGGAAGGGGCAGAAGAAAGCGCCAAAGTATGGGAAGAGCAGCACGGCGGAGAAGGCCGCCATCATCCCCGCTGTCCAGGACCCCACCGCCAGCCCCATCGTCACTGGTCAGGAGACCACCGCCAGAGTCAGTGCCCAGGAGGGCAGCACAATCATCACTGGTCAGGAGACCACTGCCAGAGTCAGTGCCAAGGAGGGCAGCACAATCGTCACTGGTCAGGAGACCACCGCCAGAGTCAGTGGCCAGGAGGGACCCGGCAGCCACAGCCCCGCTGGGCAATGAGGGACCGCCATGGCACACACCGCTGCACAGGTCAGAGACAGCAAAGTCAAGCACCGCTGAACAGGGCAAAGACTGCCATGGCAAGCACCGCTGAACAGGGCAAAGACCACCATGGCAAAGCACAGCTGAACAGGTCAGAGACAGCAAAGTCAAGCACTGCTGAACAGGTCAGAGACAGCAAAGTCAAGCACCGCTGAACAGGGCAAAGACCGCCATGACAAGCACCGCTGAACAGGGTAAGCACCGCTGAACAGGGCAAGCACCGCCAACACAAGCATCGCTAGCCCATGTGCGGCAGGGGCATTGACGGAACTGGGACCGTCAGGTGGAGAGTGCTGCACTCTGGGCACCAGTCCACCTCCAGAACCAGTGGAGACCTGCATCCACTCTGTCTGTCCTGCATAGGATGAAGCACTCTGGGCACCAGACCCCTCCAGAACCAGTGGAGACCTGCATCCACTCCGTCTGTCCTGCACAGGATGAAGCACTCTGGCCACCAGTCCCCCTCCAGAACCAGTGGAGACCTGCATCCACTCCGTCTGTCCTGCATAGGATGAAGCACTCTGGGCACCAGTCCCCCTCCAGAACCAGTGGAGACCTGCATCCACTCCGTCTGCCCTGCACAGGATGAAGCACTCTGGGCACCAGTCCCCCTCCAGAACCAGTGGAGACTGTTATCCACTTGAGAGACTGTGGCTTTGCACTCCCCAGGATGGTAAAGTGGGCAACCCACCCACTGTAGAGACTTGAGAGACTGTGGCTTTGCACTCCCCAGGATGGTACAGTGGGCAACCTACCCACTGTAGAGACTTGAGAGACTGTGGCTTTGCACTCTCCAGGATGGTACAGTGGGCAACCCACCCACTGTAGAGACTTGAGAGACTGTGGCTTTGCACTCCCCAAGATGGTACAGTGGGCAACCCACCCACTGTAAAGACTTGAGAGACTGTGGCTTTGCACTCCCCAGGATGGTACAGTGGGCAACCCACCCACTTGTGAGACTTGAGAGACGGTGGCTTTGCACTCCCCAGAATATATCAATGGGCATGGAGCCCCGTTGTGGATCTGGCGTGGTGCTGTCATCTGGCTGAGGTGCCCCCCCTTCCATTCCCCCTGAGGTGCCTGTTGTATTTCTATCTGATGCCCCTGCAGTGTTCTCTTCGTTTCTGGACAGGTATCTTGTGTGGGCCTCACCCATGCATTTTGGGCCCCGTGGTCCACGGACATTGAATGGTGCATACCTGCACTACTAATCGTGATGTATATTTTTGGAATGTGTATATATTTCTGTATATATTAGCTTACTGTATTTTGATACATTACAATGGTTGCACTCATTTCCTTTTGTCTTTGCATTCTTCCGGGGGGGGTTGGGGGTTGTTACTGTGATGTTTGGAAATGCATTGGTGTGTGTGTTGTAGTGTGCGAGGGTCGGGGTGGGGGTGGGGGTGTTGCGTGTGTGTGTCCCTGACTTTTGCCTCCCCACTCTCCTATGTCGTAGGTGCAGTACTCACCGTTGTCTTCGGCACGGGCATTGCTGATGTTCGTAGAGGAGCAGGAACACTATCGCAGGGAGTATTTGGAGTTCCGGCTCCATGGTGCCCTCCTTCCTCGTGGAGTTTGTTAAGGTGAGCGTTTTCCCATTGAAATGTCTGTTTCAGCCGTGTTTTTATCCACGGTGAATCCACCCCGGAAAAGGTGGCGGATTGGCCTGTTGTAATACTGTGGGCGGTACTTTGTCTTCCGCCTGTCTGTTGGCGGTGACCGCCGCGCTACTTGTCTGTACCGCCGTGGCGGTCGGAGTGTTAAAGTGGCTGTCTATGTTGGCGGTTTCCGCCACGGTCATAATTCCCTTTTTTTTTCGCCGGCCTGTTTGCGGTATTACCGCCGCTTTAACACCGTCCGCCAGGGTTGTAATGACCCCCTAAGTGCTTTTAAATCAAACATTAAGCGTACTGTGAAAAGAAAATCTCTAGCCATGGATAAGAGTCTTTTTGCTGGTAGATCTCATGCTTGGACTATAATAAATGAGTACAAAACTCCAAAACGTCAGTCGTATTTGGACTTGGGCTGGTCAAGAATAGAAATAGACTGATTTACCAAATATCGATTTGGTCTTTTTAACAGGGGGCCTAAACTATGCCCCACAGGTAGGCTCTGATATTGATTCTCCTTGCCTTTTATGTGGAAGCAGAGTCGGGAATCTACTACATTTGATTTGTATATGTCAATGTCTAGGGCAAGAACGTAGAAAATATCTTAAGGTTGCCTTTAACCAGAGAGTCATACGCACATGCAGGCAAGCAGTGATCACCAGTTTTAATTCTTTGGACACTATACTGAATACCAGACTAATTACATTTTTAACTCAAGTTTTAAAAATATTGGACGCCCAAATCAATTTAATCCCAGTTGAGGATGCAATATGAGTTGGTGTATTGGCAGTTCACATATTTTGTCTAAATCTTAGGCTCATGGGTAATGTGGGTTATTGGGCGCATAGCTGTCCTTTCTGATATAGGCCTCAATCGATACATCTTTGGTTAAGTCTGGTTGCCCTTACACAAATCAATCCTGGGTTTTATGATGAAAAGAAAAAAAATGATTGCTTTTATAATTCATATTGTCAATGGATATGGTAAAAGAATTTTATGTATGCATATTGATTTTAACTAACGAACATCTATCTACAGATAACATTTTTAGCATTTTTAAATGATTTATGGTTTCTTTTTATATGACTTATGTATTAAGGTATGTATGTAGTGTAGATGATGCAATGGTTTTGATTAACCAAGCATTTAATTAATTAATGTTAGAAATGGGGTTTTTGGTTGGCAGTTAGGTTGCCCTCTGTCCAAGCAAGAACCCTCACTCTAGTCAGGGTATGTCACACACAATCCAAAATCAGCCTGTGCTCACTCTCCGGTAGCTTGGCACGAGCAGTCAGGCTTAACTTAGAAGGCAATGTGTAAAGCATTTGTGCAATAAATCATACAACACCATAGCATAACACCACAAAAATACACCACACAGTATTTAGAAAAATATATAATATTTATCTGGGTATCTTCAGGTCAAAACGATCAAAGTTGCAATATGAATTTGTAAAGATATCACTGAAAAGTGATATAAAGTGTCTTAAGTCTTTAGAAAGTAAACAGAGTCTCTTTCAAACACAAAGTACCTGGTTTCTGGTGGAAAATCTCCTCAGAGGGCCACAAAGGAAGAGGTGCGTGGAAAAAGGGTGTGTGCGTCGATTTCTCCCCAGCACACACGGACTTGTGTCGGTATTTTCCACGCGGGGAAGTCGGGCGTCGTTTTCCGGCGCGCGGACAGTCTCTTTCTGTGGGTCGCGGGGATTACCAGATGTCCCGGGTCTGTGCGTGGATTTTCCTGCTTGTTTTCCGGCTGCGTGTCGTTCTGCGGGGCTGCGCGTCGAAGTTTCGATCTCACGGCAGGTGTCGCGTCGATTTCTCCTGCGGAGTCGGGCGGCGTTGTCCTTGCGAGGCCGTGCGTCAAAGTTTTGATCTCACGGCAGGCGTCGCGTCGATTTCTCCTGCGGAGTCGGGCGGCGTTGTCCTTGCGAGGCCGTGCGTCAAAGTTTCGGTCGTCCCGAAGGCGTCGCATTGATCAGCGTCGGTGTGCAGCGTTTTTCTTGCCGCGGAACAAGCTGTGCGTCGAAAAGTTCGGCGCACGGAGCGTCCAAGAGGAAGAGTGAAGTCTTTTTGGTCCTGAGACATCAGGGAACAGGAGGCAAGCTCTATCCAAGCCCTTGGAGAGCACTTTTACAGCCAGGCAAGAGTTCAGCAAGGCAGCAGGCCAACAGCAAGGCAGCAGTCCTTTGTAGAAAAGCAGACAGGTGAGTCCTTTGAGCAGCCAGGCAGTTCTTCTTGGCAGGATGTAGTTTCTGGTTCAGGTTTCTTCTCCAGCAAGTGTCTGATGAGGTAGGGCAGAGGCCCTGTTTTATACTAAGTTGTGCCTTTGAAGTGGGGGTGACTTCAAAGAGTCTCTAAGAAATGCACCAAGTTCCCTTTCAGCTCAATCCTGTCTGCCAGAGTCCCAGTAGGGGGTGTGGCAGTCCTTTGTGTGAGGGCAGGCCCTCCACCCTCCCAGCCCAGGAAGACCCATTCAAAATGCAGATGTATGCAAGTGAGGCTGAGTACCCTGTGTTTGGGGTGTGTCTGAGTGAATGCACAAGGAGCTGTCAACTAAACCTAGCCAGACGTGGATTGAAGGGCATAACAAGATTTTAGTGCAAAGAAATGCTCACTTTCTAAAAGTGGCATTTCTAGAATAGTAATATTAAATCCGACTTCACCAGTCAGCAGGATTTTGTATTACCATTCTGGCCATACTAAATATGACCTTCCTGCTCCTTTCAGATCAGCAGCTGCCACTTCAACAGTGTATGAGGGCAGCCCCAATTTTAGCCTATGAAAGGAGCAGGCCTCACAGTAGTGTAAAAACGAATTTAGGAGTTTCACACTACCAGGACATATAACTACACAGGTACATGTCCTGCCTTTTACCTACACAACACCCTGCTCTAGGGGTTACCTAGGGCACACATTAGGGATGACTTATATGTAGTAAAAGGGGAGTTCTAGGCTTGGCAAGTACTTTTAAATGCCAAGTCGAAGTGGCAGTGAAACTGCACACACAGGCCTTGCAATGGCAGGCCTGAGACATGGTTAAGGGGCTACTGAGGTGGGTGGCACAACCAGTGCTGCAGGCCCACTAGTAGCATTTAATCTACCTGCCCTAGGCACATGTAGTGCACTCTACCAGGGACTTACAAGTAAATTAAATAGTCAATCATGGATAAACCAATCAGTAGTACAATTTACCCAGAGAGCATATGCACTTTAGCACTGGTTAGCAGTGGTAAAGTGCCCAGAGGTCAAAAGCCAACAACAACAGGTCAGAAAAAAATAGGAGGAAGGAGGCAAAAAGTTTGGGGATGTCCCTGTCAAAAAGCCAGGTCCAACATGACCCCCTACCAGCCTAAAGCCAGGGGAGAACAATCACTATCCTGATGTACTTCCCTGTTTGAGGCGACAGAACAAGGACCCAGGCCCACAACAGCAGGGGCATGCTCCAGTTCTTCGCCTTCCTGACTCCAATTGGATCACTCTGTCCATACTCTCAGGGCCCACTAAGCCAAGCCATGGGGAACCTTTCTCCTTACCTGCGGATCCCATCTGTGCAGCACCTAACCTTACTTTGCTCACAGATGTATCCCAGGAGCAGGATAGTACCACCATGACCAACACAGTGGTGTTGCCCACTCTACCCCTGGGGTGTGACACTTGTCCCCTCCCCAGGGATAACTCTGTCCACCCGGACAGCAAGCCACAGTGATTACTGACAGCTGCCAGGGATGAGAGCCAGGCCCCAGGCCTCTCAAAGCTCTCCAACCACTGTGGCTGGGGAGAGTGGGGGGCGGTAGCCCCAGGTGCTGGGCACCCTTTAACCACTCTCCCTTCCACCAGGTCAGGGATGACAGCCTGAACCTGGTCCTCCCCTCTGGGGCTTTGTACCCTCCCTCCTGGAGCGGTACCCCCAGAGTCCAACATGGTCAGGGTGCTTACAGAAGTCACCCTGTACCATTCCTCCACCAGTGCAGGGCTGTTAACCTGCAACTGGCCCTCCAACCTGGGGCCTGTACCTTCAGGTTGGACTAGGGCCCGGGGTGAGGCTTCCCCCCCCCTGCCCTCCCTTCTGGGGTCCAGCACCCTCCAAATAGGAGTGGCCTCCTCAGAAGACAACATGGTAGGGGCACTGTTATCAGTAGCCCCTCCCTCCAGGTCCGGGGGGACACCCTGAACCTGGTCTTCCAGCCCAGGGTCTGTACCCTCAGACTGGATCACTGCCTGGCAAACCAGGACTTCCTGGGAGGCACACCTACCCCCCACCAGGTCAGAGTTTAACCTCTGCACCTGCCCATTCAACTCAGAGTCACCACCCTGAAGTTGAACAATTGCCTGGCACGCCAGGACTTCCTGGAGGGCACACTGACCCTCCACCAGGTCAGAGTTTAACCTCTGCACCTGACCATTCAACTCAGAGTCACCACCCTGAAGTTGAACAATTGCCTGGCACGCCAGGACTTCCTGGAGGGCACACTGACCCTCCACCAGGTCAGAGTTTAACCTCTGAACTTGGCCATTCAACTCAGAGTCACCACCCTGAAGTTGAACAATTGCCTGGCACGCCAGGACTTCCTGGAGGGCACACTGACCCTCCACCAGGTCAGAGTTTAACCTCTGAACTGGGCCATTCAACTCAGAGTCACCACCCTGAAGTTGAACAATTGCCTGGCGCACCAGGACTTTCTGGGAGGCACACCTACCTCCCACCAGGTCAGAGTTTAACCTCTGAGCCTGGTTCCCCAACCCAGGGTCACCACCCTGAGGTTGGGCAATTGCCTGGCACGCCAGGACTTTCTGGGGGGCACACCTACCCCCCACCAGGTCAGAGTTTAACCTCTGAACCTGGTCATCCAACCCAGAGTCAACACCCTGAGGTTGGACAATTGCCTGGCACAGCAGGGCTTCTTGGGAGGCACACCTACCTCCCACCAGGTCAGAGTTTAACCTCTGAACCTGGGTATCCAACCCAGAGTCACCACCCTGAGGTTGAACAATTGCCTGGCACGCCAGGACTTTCTGGGGGGCACACCTACCCCCCACCAGGTCAGAGTTTAACCTCTGAACCCGGTTATCCAACCCAGAGTCAGCACTCTGAGGTTGAACAATTGCCTGGCAAGCCAGGACTTTCTGGGGGGCACACCTACCCCCCACCAGGTCAGAGTTTAACCTCTGAACCCGGTTATCCAACCCAGAGTCAGCACTCTGAGTTTGGACCACTGCCTGGTACACCAGGACTTTCTGGGGGGCACACCTACCCCCCAACAGGTCAGAGCTTATCCCCTGAACCTGGTTAGCCAACCCAGAGTCACCACCCTGAGGTTGAACCATTGCCTGGCAGGCCAGGACTTCCAGGGAGGCACACCTGCCTCCCACCAGGTCAGAGTTTAACCTCTGAGCCTGGTTCCCCAACCCAGGGTCACCACCCTGAGGTTGGGCAATTGCCTGGCACGCCAGGACTTTCTGGGGGGCACACCTACCCCCCACCAGGTCAGAGTTTAACCTCTGAACCTGGTCATCCAACCCAGAGTCAACACCCTGAGGTTGGACAATTGCCTGGCACAGCAGGACTTCTTGGGAGGCACATCTACCTCCCACCAGGTCAGAGTTTGACCTCTGAACCTGGGTATCCAACCCAGAGTCACCACCCTGAGGTTGAATCTTTGCCTGGCATGCCAGGACTTCCTGGGGGGCACTCTCACCCCCCACAAGGGACACACCGTCCCCAAGGGCCACACAAGAGTCTGGTTGGCGCAGGTCTCCCGACCTCTGCCCATCCGGCAGAGTCTGGGTTTCCCCCAAACCAGAAACGGTTTCACCTGGGTCATTCCTGGGGGGCTCTGCTCTCAGAGCTGTCCCCTGACTCTCAAGGTCCTCCACTGGGGTCTGCAACCCCCTCTCAACCCTATGTCTGGACTTCTGCACCCCCTCACTAGGAGGGGTACTGCCAGACACCAGAACTGTTGGGATGCTGGCTACAGTCACCCCCCCAAGTTCTTCTGACACTGCGGGGCTTTCCTCAAAAGGGGGCCCTACGGTACAGGCTAGGCTTCCCTCCTGGTGTTCCCTCATGGAACCCTCTAGGACCTGGGACCTACCTGGGACACTACAATCCTTTCCCACCACACTCGGTTGGGAACCACCTAGACCACTCCCTTCAGGAGCACCCCCAAATGCCTCTTCAGACTCTCTGGTACTCACCCAGAAGTCTGCCTCCATTGTAAGTTCCCTGGGGTCAGAGAACTCACACTCCACCTGGTGTTGGCGTAGCTCTGGAAAATAAGGACCAGACATATGCTCTCCAGCAATTACATCACTCTGCCCTTCACATGTATTAACCACAGTACCCTTCACCCAACCACCCAGTAACTCAACCTTGGAAAAGCACTCTACTTCACCCTCCTGAGACTGGTGAGACAGTATCTGTCTGTCCCTGACACTCAACCCAAACTCTTCTGGGATGTCTCTACACTCAATATCCAGGACGTCCACCAGGGGGGAACCCTTTTCTCTGTCACTCTCTGCTAGAGTCAGTAAAGTGTCCCTCCCCCCAGTAGGAATATGACTCCCTGTGCCAGTTCCCCAATCCTTCTCAGGGACCCTGTGCATAACGGGAACTACCTCATACCCTTGAACCGCCTGGGGTGTGTCAACTCCCTTCTTCAAGTTGGGCACCACATCTCTGGGCTTGTGCCCTTCTTCAGCAGTACTAGATGCAAGATTTTTGCTGCCACCATCTGAACTGGACTCAGCCCTTCCGGCCTCCAGTTTCAGCTCTTTACAGCTCAGCTCTTGAGCTGCAATCTTTTCTTCTTCCAGGGCTAAGAGTCTTTTTGCCTCAACCTCTGCAAGATACTCCTCTAATTGTTGCTCCTGTCGCCTTTGACCTCGGAGCCATTCATCTATTTCTGGGTCACTGTCCAACTCGGAGTAGTCTTCCTCCTCATGTGAGAAGTCTTCCTCCTCCTGTGCGTAGTCCTCCTCCTCATCTGAGGGGTACTTAGTCATTTGGTTTCTTGCTCCCTCTCTCTCTGCCCATCTTTCCTCCCCCCAGACTATGTAGTGATGGAGCATCTCCGCCTTAGTAGATCTCCTTGCTACAGGAAGGCCCCATTTTCTGCAAAGCTTCCTTAGGTCAGCCTTAGTGAGGTGGTCAGTACGAACAAAGAATGAGTAGGTACACAATCCCATTTTGATAAGATCTTATCAGCAAAAACCAAAATCCAAAGTCCAAAATATCAATAGTATATCCAGGAGGACATCAGAGAACCAAGAGCCAAAAAAGATGAAAAAATCAAGTTGACCTTCAACTGTGGGTAGGTAGTGAAATACTTAGCTACTGTATGTCACTGCACAAACACAAGTCCTATCCTCACCGCTGATCACCAATGTTAGAAATGGGGTTTTTGGTTGGCAGTTAGGTTGCCCTCTGTCCAAGCAAGAACCCTCACTCTAGTCAGGGTAAGTCACACACAATCCAAAATCAGCCTGTGCTCACTCTCCGGTAGCTTGGCACGAGCAGTCAGGCTTAACTTAGAAGGCAATGTGTAAAGCATTTGTGCAATAAATCATACAACACCATAGCATAACACCACAAAAATACACCACACAGTATTTAGAAAAATATATAATATTTATCTGGGTATCTTCAGGTCAAAACGATCAAAGTTGCAATATGAATTTGTAGAGATATCACTGAAAAGTGATATAAAGTGTCTTAAGTCTTTAGAAAGTAAACAGAGTCTCTTTCAAACACAAAGTACCTGGTTTCTGGAGGAAAATCTCCTCAGAGGGCCACAAAGGAAGAGGTGCGTGGAAAAAGGGTGTGTGCGTCGATTTCTCCCCAGCACACACGGACTTGCGTCGTTATTTTCCACGCGGGGAAGTCGGGCGTCGTTTTCCGGCGCACGGACAGTCTCTTTCTGTGGGTCGCGGGGATTACCAGATGTCCCGGGTCTGTGCGTGGATTTTCCTGCTTGTTTTCCGGCTGCGCGTCGTTCTGTGGGGCTGCGCGTCGAAGTTTCGATCTCACGGCAGGCGTCGCGTCGATTTCTCCTGCGGAGTCGGGCGGCGTTGTCCTTGCGAGGCCGTGCGTCAAAGTTTTGATCTCACGGCAGGCGTTGCGCCGATTTCTCCTGCGGAGTCGGGCGGCGTTGTCCTTGCGAGGCCGTGCGTCAAAGTTTCGGTCGTCCCGAAGGCGTCGCGTTGATCAGCGTCGGTGTGCAGCGTTTTTCTTGCCGCGGAACAAGCTGTGCGTCGAAAAGTTCGGTGCACGGAGCGTCCAAGAGGAAGAGTGAAGTCTTTTTGGTCCTGAGACTTCAGGGAACAGGAGGCAAGCTCTATCCAAGCCCTTGGAGAGCACTTTTACAGCCAGGCAAGAGTTCAGCAAGGCAGCAGGCCAACAGCAAGGCAGCAGTCCTTTGTAGAAAAGCAGACAGGGGAGTCCTTTGAGCAGCCAGGCAGTTCTTCTTGGCAGGATGTAGTTTCTGGTTCAGGTTTCTTCTCCAGCAAGTGTCTGATGAGGTAGGGCAGAGGCCCTGTTTTATACTAAGTTGTGCCTTTGAAGTGGGGGTGACTTCAAAGAGTCTCTAAGAAATGCACCAAGTTCCCTTTCAGCTCAATCCTGTCTGCCAGAGTCCCAGTAGGGGGTGTGGCAGTCCTTTGTGTGAGGGCAGGCCCTCCACCCTCCCAGCCCAGGAAGACCCATTCAAAATGCAGATGTATGCAAGTGAGGCTGAGTACCCTGTGTTTGGGGTGTGTCTGAGTGAATGCACAAGGAGCTGTCAACTAAACCTAGCCAGACGTGGATTGAAGGGCACAACAAGATTTTAGTGCAAAGAAATGCTCACTTTCTAAAAGTGGCATTTCTAGAATAGTAATATTAAATCCGACTTTACCAGTCAGCAGGATTTTGTATTACCATTCTGGCCACACTAAATATGACCTTCCTGCTCCTTTCAGATCAGCAGCTGCCACTTCAACAGTGTATGAGGGCAGCCCCAATTTTAGCCTATGAAAGGAGCAGGCCTCACAGTAGTGTAAAAACGAATTTAGGAGTTTCACACTACCAGGACATATAACTACACAGGTACATGTCCTGCCTTTTACCTACACAACACCCTGCTCTAGGGGTTACCTAGGGCACACATTAGGGATGACTTATATGTAGTAAAAGGGGAGTTCTAGGCTTGGCAAGTACTTTTAAATGCCAAGTCGAAGTGGCAGTGAAACTGCACACACAGGCCTTGCAATGGCAGGCCTGAGACATGGTTAAGGGGCTACTGAGGTGGGTGGCACAACCAGTGCTGCAGGCCCACTAGTAGCATTTAATCTACCTGCCCTAGGCACATGTAGTGCACTCTACCAGGGACTTACAAGTAAATTAAATAGTCAATCATGGATAAACCAATCAGTAGTACAATTTACCCAGAGAGCATATGCACTTTAGCACTGGTTAGCAGTGGTAAAGTGCCCAGAGGTCAAAAGCCAACAACAACAGGTCAGAAAAAAATAGGAGGAAGGAGGCAAAAAGTTTGGGGATGTCCCTGTCAAAAAGCCAGGTCCAACATGACCCCCTACCAGCCTAAAGCCAGGGGAGAACAATCACTATCCTGATGTACTTCCCTGTTTGAGGCGACAGAACAAGGACCCAGGCCCACAACAGCAGGGGCATGCTCCAGTTCTTCGCCTTCCTGACTCCAATTGGATCACTCTGTCCATACTCTCAGGGCCCACTAAGCCAAGCCATGGGGAACCTTTCTCCTTACCTGCGGATCCCATCTGTGCAGCACCTAACCTTACTTTGCTCACAGATGTATCCCAGGAGCAGGATAGTACCACCATGACCAACACAGTGGTGTTGCCCACTCTACCCCTGGGGTGTGACACTTGTCCCCTCCCCAGGGATAACTCTGTCCACCCGGACAGCAAGCCACAGTGATTACTGACAGCTGCCAGGGATGAGAGCCAGGCCCCAGGCCTCTCAAAGCTCTCCAACCACTGTGGCTGGGGAGAGTGGGGGGCGGTAGCCCCAGGTGCTGGGCACCCTTTAACCACTCTCCCTTCCACCAGGTCAGGGATGACAGCCTGAACCTGGTCCTCCCCTCTGGGGCTTTGTACCCTCCCTCCTGGAGCGGTACCCCCAGAGTCCAACATGGTCAGGGTGCTTACAGAAGTCACCCTGTACCATTCCTCCACCAGTGCAGGGCTGTTAACCTGCAACTGGCCCTCCAACCTGGGGCCTGTACCTTCAGGTTGGACTAGGGCCCGGGGTGAGGCTTCCCCCCCCCTGCCCTCCCTTCTGGGGTCCAGCACCCTCCAAATAGGAGTGGCCTCCTCAGAAGACAACATGGTAGGGGCACTGTTATCAGTAGCCCCTCCCTCCAGGTCCGGGGGGACACCCTGAACCTGGTCTTCCAGCCCAGGGTCTGTACCCTCAGACTGGATCACTGCCTGGCAAACCAGGACTTCCTGGGAGGCACACCTACCCCCCACCAGGTCAGAGTTTAACCTCTGCACCTGCCCATTCAACTCAGAGTCACCACCCTGAAGTTGAACAATTGCCTGGCACGCCAGGACTTCCTGGAGGGCACACTGACCCTCCACCAGGTCAGAGTTTAACCTCTGCACCTGACCATTCAACTCAGAGTCACCACCCTGAAGTTGAACAATTGCCTGGCACGCCAGGACTTCCTGGAGGGCACACTGACCCTCCACCAGGTCAGAGTTTAACCTCTGAACTTGGCCATTCAACTCAGAGTCACCACCCTGAAGTTGAACAATTGCCTGGCACGCCAGGACTTCCTGGAGGGCACACTGACCCTCCACCAGGTCAGAGTTTAACCTCTGAACTGGGCCATTCAACTCAGAGTCACCACCCTGAAGTTGAACAATTGCCTGGCGCACCAGGACTTTCTGGGAGGCACACCTACCTCCCACCAGGTCAGAGTTTAACCTCTGAGCCTGGTTCCCCAACCCATGGTCACCACCCTGAGGTTGGGCAATTGCCTGGCACGCCAGGACTTTCTGGGGGGCACACCTACCCCCCACCAGGTCAGAGTTTAACCTCTGAACCTGGTCATCCAACCCAGAGTCAACACCCTGAGGTTGGACAATTGCCTGGCACAGCAGGGCTTCTTGGGAGGCACACCTACCTCCCACCAGGTCAGAGTTTAACCTCTGAACCTGGGTATCCAACCCAGAGTCACCACCCTGAGGTTGAACAATTGCCTGGCACGCCAGGACTTTCTGGGGGGCACACCTACCCCCCACCAGGTCAGAGTTTAACCTCTGAACCCGGTTATCCAACCCAGAGTCAGCACTCTGAGGTTGAACAATTGCCTGGCAAGCCAGGACTTTCTGGGGGGCACACCTACCCCCCACCAGGTCAGAGTTTAACCTCTGAACCCGGTTATCCAACCCAGAGTCAGCACTCTGAGGTTGGACCACTGCCTGGTACACCAGGACTTTCTGGGGGGCACACCTACCCCCCAACAGGTCAGAGCTTATCCCCTGAACCTGGTTAGCCAACCCAGAGTCACCACCCTGAGGTTGAACCATTGCCTGGCAGGCCAGGACTTCCAGGGAGGCACACCTGCCTCCCACCAGGTCAGAGTTTAACCTCTGAGCCTGGTTCCCCAACCCAGGGTCACCACCCTGAGGTTGGGCAATTGCCTGGCACGCCAGGACTTTCTGGGGGGCACACCTACCCCCCACCAGGTCAGAGTTTAACCTCTGAACCTGGTCATCCAACCCAGAGTCAACACCCTGAGGTTGGACAATTGCCTGGCACAGCAGGACTTCTTGGGAGGCACATCTACCTCCCACCAGGTCAGAGTTTGACCTCTGAACCTGGGTATCCAACCCAGAGTCACCACCCTGAGGTTGAATCTTTGCCTGGCATGCCAGGACTTCCTGGGGGGCACTCTCACCCCCCACAAGGGACACACCGTCCCCAAGGGCCACACAAGAGTCTGGTTGGCGCAGGTCTCCCGACCTCTGCCCATCCGGCAGAGTCTGGGTTTCCCCCAAACCAGAAACGGTTTCACCTGGGTCATTCCTGGGGGGCTCTGCTCTCAGAGCTGTCCCCTGACTCTCAAGGTCCTCCACTGGGGTCTGCAACCCCCTCTCAACCCTATGTCTGGACTTCTGCACCCCCTCACTAGGAGGGGTACTGCCAGACACCAGAACTGTTGGGATGCTGGCTACAGTCACCCCCCCAAGTTCTTCTGACACTGCGGGCTTCCCTCAAAAGGGGGCCCTACGGTACAGGCTAGGCTTCCCTCCTGGTGTTCCCTCATGGAACCCTCTAGGACCTGGGACCTACCTGGGACACTACAATCCTTTCCCACCACACTCGGTTGGGAACCACCTAGACCACTCCCTTCAGGAGCACCCCCAAATGCCTCTTCAGACTCTCTGGTACTCACCCAGAAGTCTGCCTCCATTGTAAGTTCCCTGGGGTCAGAGAACTCACACTCCACCTGGTGTTGGCGTAGCTCTGGAAAATAAGGACCAGACATATGCTCTCCAGCAATTACATCACTCTGCCCTTCACATGTATTAACCACAGTACCCTTCACCCAACCACCCAGTAACTCAACCTTGGAAAAGCACTCTACTTCACCCTCCTGAGACTGGTGAGACAGTATCTGTCTGTCCCTGACACTCAACCCAAACTCTTCTGGGATGTCTCTACACTCAATATCCAGGACGTCCACCAGGGGGGAACCCTTTTCTCTGTCACTCTCTGCTAGAGTCAGTAAAGTGTCCCTCCCCCCAGTAGGAATATGACTCCCTGTGCCAGTTCCCCAATCCTTCTCAGGGACCCTGTGCATAACGGGAACTACCTCATACCCTTGAACCGCCTGGGGTGTGTCAACTCCCTTCTTCAAGTTGGGCACCACATCTCTGGGCTTGTGCCCTTCTTCAGCAGTACTAGATGCAAGATTTTTGCTGCCACCATCTGAACTGGACTCAGCCCTTCCGGCCTCCAGTTTCAGCTCTTTACAGCTCAGCTCTTGAGCTGCAATCTTTTCTTCTTCCAGGGCTAAGAGTCTTTTTGCCTCAACCTCTGCAAGATACTCCTCTAATTGTTGCTCCTGTCGCCTTTGACCTCGGAGCCATTCATCTATTTCTGGGTCACTGTCCAACTCGGAGTAGTCTTCCTCCTCATGTGAGAAGTCTTCCTCCTCCTGTGCGTAGTCCTCCTCCTCATCTGAGGGGTACTTAGTCATTTGGTTTCTTGCTCCCTCTCTCTCTGCCCATCTTTCCTCCCCCCAGACTATGTAGTGATGGAGCATCTCCGCCTTAGTAGATCTCCTTGCTACAGGAAGGCCCCATTTTCTGCAAAGCTTCCTTAGGTCAGCCTTAGTGAGGTGGTCAGTACGAACAAAGAATGAGTAGGTACACAATCCCATTTTGATAAGATCTTATCAGCAAAAACCAAAATCCAAAGTCCAAAATATCAATAGTATATCCAGGAGGACATCAGAGAACCAAGAGCCAAAAAAGATGAAAAAATCAAGTTGACCTTCAACTGTGGGTAGGTAGTGAAATACTTAGCTACTGTATGTCACTGCACAAACACAAGTCCTATCCTCACCGCTGATCACCAATGTTAGAAATGGGGTTTTTGGTTGGCAGTTAGGTTGCCCTCTGTCCAAGCAAGAACCCTCACTCTAGTCAGGGTAAGTCACACACAATCCAAAATCAGCCTGTGCTCACTCTCCGGTAGCTTGGCACGAGCAGTCAGGCTTAACTTAGAAGGCAATGTGTAAAGCATTTGTGCAATAAATCATACAACACCATAGCATAACACCACAAAAATACACCACACAGTATTTAGAAAAATATATAATATTTATCTGGGTATCTTCAGGTCAAAACGATCAAAGTTGCAATATGAATTTGTAGAGATATCACTGAAAAGTGATATAAAGTGTCTTAAGTCTTTAGAAAGTAAACAGAGTCTCTTTCAAACACAAAGTACCTGGTTTCTGGAGGAAAATCTCCTCAGAGGGCCACAAAGGAAGAGGTGCGTGGAAAAAGGGTGTGTGCGTCGATTTCTCCCCAGCACACACGGACTTGCGTCGTTATTTTCCACGCGGGGAAGTCGGGCGTCGTTTTCCGGCGCACGGACAGTCTCTTTCTGTGGGTCGCGGGGATTACCAGATGTCCCGGGTCTGTGCGTGGATTTTCCTGCTTGTTTTCCGGCTGCGCGTCGTTCTGTGGGGCTGCGCGTCGAAGTTTCGATCTCACGGCAGGCGTCGCGTCGATTTCTCCTGCGGAGTCGGGCGGCGTTGTCCTTGCGAGGCCGTGCGTCAAAGTTTTGATCTCACGGCAGGCGTTGCGCCGATTTCTCCTGCGGAGTCGGGCGGCGTTGTCCTTGCGAGGCCGTGCGTCAAAGTTTCGGTCGTCCCGAAGGCGTCGCGTTGATCAGCGTCGGTGTGCAGCGTTTTTCTTGCCGCGGAACAAGCTGTGCGTCGAAAAGTTCGGTGCACGGAGCGTCCAAGAGGAAGAGTGAAGTCTTTTTGGTCCTGAGACTTCAGGGAACAGGAGGCAAGCTCTATCCAAGCCCTTGGAGAGCACTTTTACAGCCAGGCAAGAGTTCAGCAAGGCAGCAGGCCAACAGCAAGGCAGCAGTCCTTTGTAGAAAAGCAGACAGGTGAGTCCTTTGAGCAGCCAGGCAGTTCTTCTTGGCAGGATGTAGTTTCTGGTTCAGGTTTCTTCTCCAGCAAGTGTCTGATGAGGTAGGGCAGAGGCCCTGTTTTATACTAAGTTGTGCCTTTGAAGTGGGGGTGACTTCAAAGAGTCTCTAAGAAATGCACCAAGTTCCCTTTCAGCTCAATCCTGTCTGCCAGAGTCCCAGTAGGGGGTGTGGCAGTCCTTTGTGTGAGGGCAGGCCCTCCACCCTCCCAGCCCAGGAAGACCCATTCAAAATGCAGATGTATGCAAGTGAGGCTGAGTACCCTGTGTTTGGGGTGTGTCTGAGTGAATGCACAAGGAGCTGTCAACTAAACCTAGCCAGACGTGGATTGAAGGGCACAACAAGATTTTAGTGCAAAGAAATGCTCACTTTCTAAAAGTGGCATTTCTAGAATAGTAATATTAAATCCGACTTTACCAGTCAGCAGGATTTTGTATTACCATTCTGGCCACACTAAATATGACCTTCCTGCTCCTTTCAGATCAGCAGCTGCCACTTCAACAGTGTATGAGGGCAGCCCCAATTTTAGCCTATGAAAGGAGCAGGCCTCACAGTAGTGTAAAAACGAATTTAGGAGTTTCACACTACCAGGACATATAACTACACAGGTACATGTCCTGCCTTTTACCTGCACAGCACCCTGCTCTAGGGGTTACCTAGGGCACACATTAGGGATGACTTATATGTAGTAAAAGGGGAGTTCTAGGCTTGGCAAGTACTTTTAAATGCCAAGTCGAAGTGGCAGTGAAACTGCACACACAGGCCTTGCAATGGCAGGCCTGAGACATGGTTAAGGGGCTACTGAGGTGGGTGGCACAACCAGTGCTGCAGGCCCACTAGTAGCATTTAATCTACCTGCCCTAGGCACATGTAGTGCACTCTACCAGGGACTTACAAGTAAATTAAATAGTCAATCATGGATAAACCAATCAGTAGTACAATTTACCCAGAGAGCATATGCACTTTAGCACTGGTTAGCAGTGGTAAAGTGCCCAGAGGTCAAAAGCCAACAACAACAGGTCAGAAAAAAATAGGAGGAAGGAGGCAAAAAGTTTGGGGATGTCCCTGTCAAAAAGCCAGGTCCAACATGACCCCCTACCAGCCTAAAGCCAGGGGAGAACAATCACTATCCTGATGTACTTCCCTGTTTGAGGCGACAGAACAAGGACCCAGGCCCACAACAGCAGGGGCATGCTCCAGTTCTTCGCCTTCCTGACTCCAATTGGATCACTCTGTCCATACTCTCAGGGCCCACTAAGCCAAGCCATGGGGAACCTTTCTCCTTACCTGCGGATCCCATCTGTGCAGCACCTAACCTTACTTTGCTCACAGATGTATCCCAGGAGCAGGATAGTACCACCATGACCAACACAGTGGTGTTGCCCACTCTACCCCTGGGGTGTGACACTTGTCCCCTCCCCAGGGATAACTCTGTCCACCCGGACAGCAAGCCACAGTGATTACTGACAGCTGCCAGGGATGAGAGCCAGGCCCCAGGCCTCTCAAAGCTCTCCAACCACTGTGGCTGGGGAGAGTGGGGGGCGGTAGCCCCAGGTGCTGGGCACCCTTTAACCACTCTCCCTTCCACCAGGTCAGGGATGACAGCCTGAACCTGGTCCTCCCCTCTGGGGCTTTGTACCCTCCCTCCTGGAGCGGTACCCCCAGAGTCCAACATGGTCAGGGTGCTTACAGAAGTCACCCTGTACCATTCCTCCACCAGTGCAGGGCTGTTAACCTGCAACTGGCCCTCCAACCTGGGGCCTGTACCTTCAGGTTGGACTAGGGCCCGGGGTGAGGCTTCCCCCCCCCTGCCCTCCCTTCTGGGGTCCAGCACCCTCCAAATAGGAGTGGCCTCCTCAGAAGACAACATGGTAGGGGCACTGTTATCAGTAGCCCCTCCCTCCAGGTCCGGGGGGACACCCTGAACCTGGTCTTCCAGCCCAGGGTCTGTACCCTCAGACTGGATCACTGCCTGGCAAACCAGGACTTCCTGGGAGGCACACCTACCCCCCACCAGGTCAGAGTTTAACCTCTGCACCTGCCCATTCAACTCAGAGTCACCACCCTGAAGTTGAACAATTGCCTGGCACGCCAGGACTTCCTGGAGGGCACACTGACCCTCCACCAGGTCAGAGTTTAACCTCTGCACCTGACCATTCAACTCAGAGTCACCACCCTGAAGTTGAACAATTGCCTGCCACGCCAGGACTTCCTGGAGGGCACACTGACCCTCCACCAGGTCAGAGTTTAACCTCTGAACTTGGCCATTCAACTCAGAGTCACCACCCTGAAGTTGAACAATTGCCTGGCACACCAGGACTTCCTGGAGGGCACACTGACCCTCCACCAGGTCAGAGTTTAACCTCTGAACTGGGCCATTCAACTCAGAGTCACCACCCTGAAGTTGAACAATTGCCTGGCGCACCAGGACTTTCTGGGAGGCACACCTACCTCCCACCAGGTCAGAGTTTAACCTCTGAGCCTGGTTCCCCAACCCAGGGTCACCACCCTGAGGTTGGGCAATTGCCTGGCACGCCAGGACTTTCTGGGGGGCACACCTACCCCCCACCAGGTCAGAGTTTAACCTCTGAACCTGGTCATCCAACCCAGAGTCAACACCCTGAGGTTGGACAATTGCCTGGCACAGCAGGGCTTCTTGGGAGGCACACCTACCTCCCACCAGGTCAGAGTTTAACCTCTGAACCTGGGTATCCAACCCAGAGTCACCACCCTGAGGTTGAACAATTGCCTGGCACGCCAGGACTTTCTGGGGGGCACACCTACCCCCCACCAGGTCAGAGTTTAACCTCTGAACCCGGTTATCCAACCCAGAGTCAGCACTCTGAGGTTGAACAATTGCCTGGCAAGCCAGGACTTTCTGGGGGGCACACCTACCCCCCACCAGGTCAGAGTTTAACCTCTGAACCCGGTTATCCAACCCAGAGTCAGCACTCTGAGGTTGGACCACTGCCTGGTACACCAGGACTTTCTGGGGGGCACACCTACCCCCCAACAGGTCAGAGCTTATCCCCTGAACCTGGTTAGCCAACCCAGAGTCACCACCCTGAGGTTGAACCATTGCCTGGCAGGCCAGGACTTCCAGGGAGGCACACCTGCCTCCCACCAGGTCAGAGTTTAACCTCTGAGCCTGGTTCCCCAACCCAGGGTCACCACCCTGAGGTTGGGCAATTGCCTGGCACGCCAGGACTTTCTGGGGGGCACACCTACCCCCCACCAGGTCAGAGTTTAACCTCTGAACCTGGTCATCCAACCCAGAGTCAACACCCTGAGGTTGGACAATTGCCTGGCACAGCAGGACTTCTTGGGAGGCACATCTACCTCCCACCAGGTCAGAGTTTGACCTCTGAACCTGGGTATCCAACCCAGAGTCACCACCCTGAGGTTGAATCTTTGCCTGGCATGCCAGGACTTCCTGGGGGGCACTCTCACCCCCCACAAGGGACACACCGTCCCCAAGGGCCACACAAGAGTCTGGTTGGCGCAGGTCTCCCGACCTCTGCCCATCCGGCAGAGTCTGGGTTTCCCCCAAACCAGAAACGGTTTCACCTGGGTCATTCCTGGGGGGCTCTGCTCTCAGAGCTGTCCCCTGACTCTCAAGGTCCTCCACTGGGGTCTGCAACCCCCTCTCAACCCTATGTCTGGACTTCTGCACCCCCTCACTAGGAGGGGTACTGCCAGACACCAGAACTGTTGGGATGCTGGCTACAGTCACCCCCCCAAGTTCTTCTGACACTGCGGGGCTTCCCTCAAAAGGGGGCCCTACGGTACAGGCTAGGCTTCCCTCCTGGTGTTCCCTCATGGAACCCTCTAGGACCTGGGACCTACCTGGGACACTACAATCCTTTCCCACCACACTCGGTTGGGAACCACCTAGACCACTCCCTTCAGGAGCACCCCCAAATGCCTCTTCAGACTCTCTGGTACTCACCCAGAAGTCTGCCTCCATTGTAAGTTCCCTGGGGTCAGAGAACTCACACTCCACCTGGTGTTGGCGTAGCTCTGGAAAATAAGGACCAGACATATGCTCTCCAGCAATTACATCACTCTGCCCTTCACATGTATTAACCACAGTACCCTTCACCCAACCACCCAGTAACTCAACCTTGGAAAAGCACTCTACTTCACCCTCCTGAGACTGGTGAGACAGTATCTGTCTGTCCCTGACACTCAACCCAAACTCTTCTGGGATGTCTCTACACTCAATATCCAGGACGTCCACCAGGGGGGAACCCTTTTCTCTGTCACTCTCTGCTAGAGTCAGTAAAGTGTCCCTCCCCCCAGTAGGAATATGACTCCCTGTGCCAGTTCCCCAATCCTTCTCAGGGACCCTGTGCATAACGGGAACTACCTCATACCCTTGAACCGCCTGGGGTGTGTCAACTCCCTTCTTCAAGTTGGGCACCACATCTCTGGGCTTGTGCCCTTCTTCAGCAGTACTAGATGCAAGATTTTTGCTGCCACCATCTGAACTGGACTCAGCCCTTCCGGCCTCCAGTTTCAGCTCTTTACAGCTCAGCTCTTGAGCTGCAATCTTTTCTTCTTCCAGGGCTAAGAGTTTTTTTGCCTCAACCTCTGCAAGATACTCCTCTAATTGTTGCTCCTGTCGCCTTTGACCTCGGAGCCATTCATCTATTTCTGGGTCACTGTCCAACTCGGAGTAGTCTTCCTCCTCATGTGAGAAGTCTTCCTCCTCCTGTGCGTAGTCCTCCTCCTCATCTGAGGGGTACTTAGTCATTTGGTTTCTTGCTCCCTCTCTCTCTGCCCATCTTTCCTCCCCCCAGACTATGTAGTGATGGAGCATCTCCGCCTTAGTAGATCTCCTTGCTACAGGAAGGCCCCATTTTCTGCAAAGCTTCCTTAGGTCAGCCTTAGTGAGGTGGTCAGTACGAACAAAGAATGAGTAGGTACACAATCCCATTTTGATAAGATCTTATCAGCAAAAACCAAAATCCAAAGTCCAAAATATCAATAGTATATCCAGGAGGACATCAGAGAACCAAGAGCCAAAAAAGATGAAAAAATCAAGTTGACCTTCAACTGTGGGTAGGTAGTGAAATACTTAGCTACTGTATGTCACTGCACAAACACAAGTCCTATCCTCACCGCTGATCACCAATGTTAGAAATGGGGTTTTTGGTTGGCAGTTAGGTTGCCCTCTGTCCAAGCAAGAACCCTCACTCTAGTCAGGGTAAGTCACACACAATCCAAAATCAGCCTGTGCTCACTCTCCGGTAGCTTGGCACGAGCAGTCAGGCTTAACTTAGAAGGCAATGTGTAAAGCATTTGTGCAATAAATCATACAACACCATAGCATAACACCACAAAAATACACCACACAGTATTTAGAAAAATATATAATATTTATCTGGGTATCTTCAGGTCAAAACGATCAAAGTTGCAATATGAATTTGTAGAGATATCACTGAAAAGTGATATAAAGTGTCTTAAGTCTTTAGAAAGTAAACAGAGTCTCTTTCAAACACAAAGTACCTGGTTTCTGGAGGAAAATCTCCTCAGAGGGCCACAAAGGAAGAGGTGCGTGGAAAAAGGGTGTGTGCGTCGATTTCTCCCCAGCACACACGGACTTGCGTCGTTATTTTCCACGCGGGGAAGTCGGGCGTCGTTTTCCGGCGCACGGACAGTCTCTTTCTGTGGGTCGCGGGGATTACCAGATGTCCCGGGTCTGTGCGTGGATTTTCCTGCTTGTTTTCCGGCTGCGCGTCGTTCTGTGGGGCTGCGCGTCGAAGTTTCGATCTCACGGCAGGCGTCGCGTCGATTTCTCCTGCGGAGTCGGGCGGCGTTGTCCTTGCGAGGCCGTGCGTCAAAGTTTTGATCTCACGGCAGGCGTTGCGCCGA
Source organism: Pleurodeles waltl (assembly GCF_031143425.1). Taxonomy (NCBI): domain Eukaryota; kingdom Metazoa; phylum Chordata; class Amphibia; order Caudata; family Salamandridae; genus Pleurodeles; species Pleurodeles waltl. Next base: position 195,547,618 of record NC_090437.1, read on the forward strand.
TTTCTCCTGCGGAGTCGGGCGGCGTTGTCCTTGCGAGGCCGTGCGTCAAAGTTTCGGTCGTCCCGAAGGCGTCGCGTTGATCAGCGTCGGTGTGCAGCGTTTTTCTTGCCGCGGAACAAGCTGTGCGTCGAAAAGTTCGGTGCACGGAGCGTCCAAGAGGAAGAGTGAAGTCTTTTTGGTCCTGAGACTTCAGGGAACAGGAGGCAAGCTCTATCCAAGCCCTTGGAGAGCACTTTTACAGCCAGGCAAGAGTTCAGCAAGGCAGCAGGCCAACAGCAAGGCAGCAGTCCTTTGTAGAAAAGCAGACAGGTGAGTCCTTTGAGCAGCCAGGCAGTTCTTCTTGGCAGGATGTAGTTTCTGGTTCAGGTTTCTTCTCCAGCAAGTGTCTGATGAGGTAGGGCAGAGGCCCTGTTTTATACTAAGTTGTGCCTTTGAAGTGGGGGTGACTTCAAAGAGTCTCTAAGAAATGCACCAAGTTCCCTTTCAGCTCAATCCTGTCTGCCAGAGTCCCAGTAGGGGGTGTGGCAGTCCTTTGTGTGAGGGCAGGCCCTCCACCCTCCCAGCCCAGGAAGACCCATTCAAAATGCAGATGTATGCAAGTGAGGCTGAGTACCCTGTGTTTGGGGTGTGTCTGAGTGAATGCACAAGGAGCTGTCAACTAAACCTAGCCAGACGTGGATTGAAGGGCACAACAAGATTTTAGTGCAAAGAAATGCTCACTTTCTAAAAGTGGCATTTCTAGAATAGTAATATTAAATCCGACTTTACCAGTCAGCAGGATTTTGTATTACCATTCTGGCCACACTAAATATGACCTTCCTGCTCCTTTCAGATCAGCAGCTGCCACTTCAACAGTGTATGAGGGCAGCCCCAATTTTAGCCTATGAAAGGAGCAGGCCTCACAGTAGTGTAAAAACGAATTTAGGAGTTTCACACTACCAGGACATATAACTACACAGGTACATGTCCTGCCTTTTACCTGCACAGCACCCTGCTCTAGGGGTTACCTAGGGCACACATTAGGGATGACTTATATGTAGTAAAAGGGGAGTTCTAGGCTTGGCAAGTACTTTTAAATGCCAAGTCGAAGTGGCAGTGAAACTGCACACACAGGCCTTGCAATGGCAGGCCTGAGACATGGTTAAGGGGCTACTGAGGTGGGTGGCACAACCAGTGCTGCAGGCCCACTAGTAGCATTTAATCTACCTGCCCTAGGCACATGTAGTGCACTCTACCAGGGACTTACAAGTACATTAAATAGTCAATCATGGATAAACCAATCAGTAGTACAATTTACCCAGAGAGCATATGCACTTTAGCACTGGTTAGCAGTGGTAAAGTGCCCAGAGGTCAAAAGCCAACAACAACAGGTCAGAAAAAAATAGGAGGAAGGAGGCAAAAAGTTTGGGGATGTCCCTGTCAAAAAGCCAGGTCCAACATGACCCCCTACCAGCCTAAAGCCAGGGGAGAACAATCACTATCCTGATGTACTTCCCTGTTTGAGGCGACAGAACAAGGACCCAGGCCCACAACAGCAGTGGCATGCTCCAGTTCTTCGCCTTCCTGACTCCAATTGGATCACTCTGTCCATACTCTCAGGGCCCACTAAGTCAACCCATGGGGAACCTTTCTCCTTACCTGCGGATCCCATCTGTGCAGCACCTAACCTTACTTTGCTCACAGATGTATCCCAGGAGCAGGATAGTACCACCATGACCAACACAGTGGTGTTGCCCTCTCTACCCCTGGGGTGTGACACTTGTCCCCTCCCCAGGGATAACTCTGTCCACCCGGACAGCAAGCCACAGTGATTACTGACAGCTGCCAGGGATGAGAGCCAGGCCCCAGGCCTCTCAAAGCTCTCCAACCACTGTGGCTGTGGAGAGTGGGGGGCGGTAGCCCCAGGTGCTGGGCACCCTTTAACCACTCTCCCTTCCACCAGGTCAGGGATGACAGCCTGAACCTGGTCCTCCCCTCTGGGGCTTTGTACCCTCCCTCCTGGAGCGGTACCCCCAGAGTCCAACATGGTCAGGGTGCTTACAGAAGTCACCCTGTACCATTCCTCCACCAGTGCAGGGCTGTTAACCTGCAACTGGCCCTCCAACCTGGGGCCTGTACCTTCAGGTTGGACTAGGGCCCGGGGTGAGGCTCCCCCCCCCCTGCCCTCCCTTCTGGGGTCCAGCACCCTCCAACTAGGAGTGGCCTCCTCAGAAGACAACATGGTAGGGGCACTGTTATCAGTAGCCCCTCCCTCCAGGTCCGGGGGGACACCCTGAACTGGTCTTCCAGCCCAGGGTCTGTACCCTCAGACTGGATCACTGCCTGGCAAACCAGGACTTCCTGGGAGGCACACCTACCCCCCACCAGGTCAGAGTTTAACCTCTGCACCTGCCCATTCAACTCAGAGTCACCACCCTGAAGTTGAACAATTGCCTGGCACGCCAGGACTTCCTGGAGGGCACACTGACCCTCCACCAGGTCAGAGTTTAACCTCTGCACCTGACCATTCAACTCAGAGTCACCACCCTGAAGTTGAACAATTGCCTGGCACGCCAGGACTTCCTGGAGGGCACACTGACCCTCCACCAGGTCAGAGTTTAACCTCTGAACTTGGCCATTCAACTCAGAGTCACCACCCTGAAGTTGAACAATTGCCTGGCACGCCAGGACTTCCTGGAGGGCACACTGACCCTCCACCAGGTCAGAGTTTAACCTCTGAACTGGGCCATTCAACTCAGAGTCACCACCCTGAAGTTGAACAATTGCCTGGCGCACCAGGACTTTCTGGGAGGCACACCTACCTCCCACCAGGTCAGAGTTTAACCTCTGAGCCTGGTTCCCCAACCCAGGGTCACCACCCTGAGGTTGGGCAATTGCCTGGCACACCAGGACTTTCTGGGGGGCACACCTACCCCCCACCAGGTCAGAGTTTAACCTCTGAACCTGGTCATCCAACCCAGAGTCAACACCCTGAGGTTGGACAATTGCCTGGCACAGCAGGGCTTCTTGGGAGGCACACCTACCTCCCACCAGGTCAGAGTTTAACCTCTGAACCTGGGTATCCAACCCAGAGTCACCACCCTGAGGTTGAACAATTGCCTGGCACGCCAGGACTTTCTGGGGGGCACACCTACCCCCCACCAGGTCAGAGTTTAACCTCTGAACCCGGTTATCCAACCCAGAGTCAGCACTCTGAGGTTGAACAATTGCCTGGCAAGCCAGGACTTTCTGGGGGGCACACCTACCCCCCACCAGATCAGAGTTTAACCTCTGAACCCGGTTATCCAACCCAGAGTCAGCACTCTGAGGTTGGACCACTGCCTGGTACACCAGGACTTTCTGGGGGGCACGCCTACCCCCCAACAGGTCAGAGCTTATCCCCTGAACCTGGTTAGCCAACCCAGAGTCACCACCCTGAGGTTGAACCATTGCCTGGCAGGCCAGGACTTCCAGGGAGGCACACCTGCCTCCCACCAGGTCAGAGTTTAACCTCTGAGCCTGGTTCCCCAACCCAGGGTCACCACCCTGAGGTTGGGCAATTGCCTGGCACGCCAGGACTTTCTGGGGGGCACACCTACCCCCCACCAGGTCAGAGTTTAACCTCTGAACCTGGTCATCCAACCCAGAGTCAACACCCTGAAGTTGGACAATTGCCTGGCACAGCAGGACTTCTTGGGAGGCACATCTACCTCCCACCAGGTCAGAGTTTGACCTCTGAACCTGGGTATCCAACCCAGAGTCACCACCCTGAGGTTGAATCTTTGCCTGGCATGCCAGGACTTCCTGGGGGGCACTCTCACCCCCCACAAGGGACACACCGTCCCCAAGGGCCACACAAGAGTCTGGTTGGCGCAGGTCTCCCGACCTCTGCCCATCCGGCAGAGTCTGGGTTTCCCCCAAACCAGAAACGGTTTCACCTGGGTCATTCCTGGGGGGCTCTGCTCTCAGAGCTGTCCCCTGACTCTCAAGGTCCTCCACTGGGGTCTGCAACCCCCTCTCAACCCTATGTCTGGACTTCTGCAGCCCCTCACTAGGAGGGGTACTGCCAGACACCAGAACTGTTGGGATGCTGGCTACAGTCACCCCCCCCAAGTTCTTCTGACACTGCGGGGCTTCCCTCAAAAGGGGGCCCTACGGTACAGGCTAGGCTTCCCTCCTGGTGTTCCCTCATGGAACCCTCTAGGACCTGGGACCTACCTGGGACACTACAATCCTTTCCCACCACACTCGGTTGGGAACCACCTAGACCACTCCCTTCAGGAGCACCCCCAAATGCCTCTTCAGACTCTCTGGTACTCACCCAGAAGTCTGCCTCCATTGTAAGTTCCCTGGGGTCAGAGAACTCACACTCCACCTGGTGTTGGCGTAGCTCTGGAAAATAAGGACCAGACATATGCTCTCCAGCAATTACATCACTCTGCCCTTCACATGTATTAACCACAGTACCCTTCACCCAACCACCCAGTAACTCAACCTTGGAAAAGCACTCTACTTCACCCTCCTGAGACTGGTGAGACAGTATCTGTCTGTCCCTGACACTCAACCCAAACTCTTCTGGGATGTCTCTACACTCAATATCCAGGACGTCCACCAGGGGGGAACCCTTTTCTCTGTCACTCTCTGCTAGAGTCAGTAAAGTGTCCCTCCCCCCAGTAGGAATATGACTCCCTGTGCCAGTTCCCCAATCCTTCTCAGGGACCCTGTGCATAACGGGAACTACCTCATACCCTTGAACCGCCTGGGGTGTGTCTACTCCCTTCTTCAAGTTGGGCACCACATCTCTGGGCTTGTGCCCTTCTTCAGCAGTACTAGATGCAAGATTTTTGCTGCCACCATCTGAACTGGACTCAGCCCTTCCGGCCTCCAGTTTCAGCTCTTTACAGCTCAGCTCTTGAGCTGCAATCTTTTCTTCTTCCAGGGCTAAGAGTTTTTGCCTCAACCTCTGCAAGATACTCCTCTAATTGTTGCTCCTGTCGCCTTTGACCTCGGAGCCATTCATCTATTTCTGGGTCACTGTCCAACTCGGAGTAGTCTTCCTCCTCATGTGAGAAGTCTTCCTCCTCCTGTGCGTAGTCCTCCTCCTCATCTGAGGGGTACTTAGTCATTTGGTTTCTTGCTCCCTCTCTCTCTGCCCATCTTTCCTCCCCCAGACTATGTAGTGATGGAGCATCTCCGCCTTAGTAGATCTCCTTGCTACAGGAAGGCCCCATTTTCTGCAAAGCTTCCTTAGGTCAGCCTTAGTGAGGTGGTCAGTACGAACAAAGAATGAGTAGGTACACAATCCCATTTTGATAAGATCTTATCAGCAAAAACCAAAATCCAAAGTCCAAAATATCAATAGTATATCCAGGAGGACATCAGAGAACCAAGAGCCAAAAAAGATGAAAAAATCAAGTTGACCTTCAACTGTGGGTAGGTAGTGAAATACTTAGCTACTGTATGTCACTGCACAAACACAAGTCCTATCCTCACCGCTGATCACCAATGTTAGAAATGGGGTTTTTGGTTGGCAGTTAGGTTGCCCTCTGTCCAAGCAAGAACCCTCACTCTAGTCAGGGTAAGTCACACACAATCCAAAATCAGCCTGTGCTCACTCTCCGGTAGCTTGGCACGAGCAGTCAGGCTTAACTTAGAAGGCAATGTGTAAAGCATTTGTGCAATAAATCATACAACACCATAGCATAACACCACAAAAATACACCACACAGTATTTAGAAAAATATATAATATTTATCTGGGTATCTTCAGGTCAAAACGATCAAAGTTGCAATATGAATTTGTAAAGATATCACTGAAAAGTGATATAAAGTGTCTTAAGTCTTTAGAAAGTAAACAGAGTCTCTTTCAAACACAAAGTACCTGGTTTCTGGTGGAAAATCTCCTCAGAGGGCCACAAAGGAAGAGGTGCGTGGAAAAAGGGTGTGTGCGTCGATTTCTCCCCAGCACACACGGACTTGCGTCGTTATTTTCCACGCGGGGAAGTCGGGCGTCGTTTTCCGGCGCGCGGACAGTCTCTTTCTGTGGGTCGCGGGGATTACCAGATGTCCCGGGTCTGTGCGTGGATTTTCCTGCTTGTTTTCCGGCTGCGCGTCGTTCTGCGGGGCTGCGCGTCGAAGTTTCGATCTCACGGCAGGCGTCGCGTCGATTTCTCCTGCGGAGTTGGGCGGCGTTGTCCTTGCGAGGCCGTGCGTCAAAGTTTTGATCTCACGGCAGGCGTCGCGTCGATTTCTCCTGCGGAGTCGGGCGGCATTGTCCTTGCGAGGCCGTGCGTCAAAGTTTCGGTCGTCCCGAAGGCGTCGCGTTGATCAGCGTCTGTGTGCAGCGTTTTTCTTGCCGCGGAACAAGCTGTGCGTCGAAAAGTTCGGCGCACGGAGCGTCCAAGAGGAAGAGTGAAGTCTTTTTGGTACTGAGACTTCAGGGAACAGGAGGCAAGCTCTATCCAAGCCCTTGGAGAGCACTTTTACAGCCAGGCAAGAGTTCAGCAAGGCAGCAGGCCAACAGCAAGGCAGCAGTCCTTAGTAGAAAAGCAGACAGGTGAGTCCTTTGAGCAGCCAGGCAGTTCTTCTTGGCAGGATGTAGTTTCTGGTTCAGGTTTCTTCTCCAGCAAGTGTCTGATGAGGTAGGGCAGAGGCCCTGTTTTATACTAAGTTGTGCCTTTGAAGTGGGGGTGACTTCAAAGAGTCTCTAAGAAATGCACCAAGTTCCCTTTCAGCTCAATCCTGTCTGCCAGAGTCCCAGTAGGGGGTTTGGCAGTCCTTTGTGTGAGGGCAGGCCCTCCACCCTCCCAGCCCAGGAAGACCCATTCAAAATGCAGATGTATGCAAGTGAGGCTGAGTACCCTGTGTTTGGGGTGTGTCTGATTGAATGCACAAGGAGCTGTCAACTAAACCTAGCCAGACGTGGATTGAAGGGCACAACAAGATTTTAGTGCAAAGAAATGCTCACTTTCTAAAAGTGGCATTTCTAGAATAGTAATATTAAATCCGACTTCACCTGTCAGCAGGATTTTGTATTACCATTCTGGCCATACTAAATATGACCTTCCTGCTCCTTTCAGATCAGCAGCTGCCACTTCAACAGTGTATGAGGGCAGCCCCAATTTTAGCCTATGAAAGGAGCAGGCCTCACAGTAGTGTAAAAACGAATTTAGGAGTTTCACACTACCAGGACATATAACTACACAGGTACATGTCCTGCCTTTTACCTGCACAGCACCCTGCTCTAGGGGTTACCTAGGGCACACATTAGGGATGACTTATATGTAGTAAAAGGGGAGTTCTAGGCTTGGCAAGTACTTTTAAATGCCAAGTCGAAGTGGCAGTGAAACTGCACACACAGGCCTTGCAATGGCAGGCCTGAGACATGGTTAAGGGGCTACTGAGGTGGGTGGCACAACCAGTGCTGCAGGCCCACTAGTAGCATTTAATCTACCTGCCCTAGGCACATGTAGTGCACTCTACCAGGGACTTACAAGTAAATTAAATAGTCAATCATGGATAAACCAATCAGTAGTACAATTTACCCAGAGAGCATATGCACTTTAGCACTGGTTAGCAGTGGTAAAGTGCCCAGAGGTCAAAAGCCAACAACAACAGGTCAGAAAAAAATAGGAGGAAGGAGGCAAAAAGTTTGGGGATGTCCCTGTCAAAAAGCCAGGTCCAACATGACCCCCTACCAGCCTAAAGCCAGGGGAGAACAATCACTATCCTGATGTACTTCCCTGTTTGAGGCGACAGAACAAGGACCCAGGCCCACAACAGCAGGGGCATGCTCCAGTTCTTCGCCTTCCTGACTCCAATTGGATCACTCTGTCCATACTCTCAGGGCCCACTAAGCCAACCCATGGGGAACCTTTCTCCTTACCTGCGGATCGCATCTGTGCAGCACCTAACCTTACTTTGCTCACAGATGTATCCCAGGAGCAGGATAGTACCACCATGACCAACACAGTGGTGTTGCCCACTCTACCCCTGGGGTGTGACACTTGTCCCCTCCCCAGGGATAACTCTGTCCACCCGGACAGAAAGCCACAGTGATTACTGACAGCTGCCAGGGATGAGAGCCAGGCCCCAGGCCTCTCAAAGCTCTCCAACCACTGTGGCTGTGGAGAGTGGGGGGCGGTAGCCCCAGGTGCTGGGCACCCTTTAACCACTCTCCCTTCCACCAGGTCAGGGATGACAGCCTGAACCTGGTCCTCCCCTCTGGGGCTTTGTACCCTCCCTCCTGGAGCGGTACCCCCAGAGTCCAACATGGTCAGGGTGCTTACAGAAGTCACCCTGTACCATTCCTCCACCAGTGCAGGGCTGTTAACCTGCAACTGGCCCTCCAACCTGGGGCCTGTACCTTCAGGTTGGACTAGGGCCCGGGGTGAGGCTTCCCCCCCCCTGCCCTCCCTTCTGGGGTCCAGCACCCTCCAACTAGGAGTGGCCTCCTCAGAAGACAACATGGTAGGGGCACTGTTATCAGTAGCCCCTCCCTCCAGGTCCGGGGGGACACCCTGAACCTGGTCTTCCAGCCCAGGGTCTGTACCCTCAGACTGGATCACTGCCTGGCAAACCAGGACTTCCTGGGAGGCACACCTACCCCCCACCAGGTCAGAGTTTAACCTCTGCACCTGCCCATTCAACTCAGAGTCACCACCCTGAAGTTGAACAATTGCCTGGCACGCCAGGACTTCCTGGAGGGCACACTGACCCTCCACCAGGTCAGAGTTTAACCTCTGCACCTGACCATTCAACTCAGAGTCACCACCCTGAAGTTGAACAATTGCCTGGCACGCCAGGACTTCCTGGAGGGCACACTGACCCTCCACCAGGTCAGAGTTTAACCTCTGAACTTGGCCATTCAACTCAGAGTCAACACCCTGAAGTTGAACAATTGCCTGGCACGCCAGGACTTCTTGGAGGGCACACTGACCCTCCACCAGGTCAGAGTTTAACCTCTGAACTGGGCCATTCAACTCAGAGTCACCACCCTGAAGTTGAACAATTGCCTGGCGCACCAGGACTTTCTGGGAGGCACACCTACCTCCCACCAGGTCAGAGTTTAACCTCTGAGCCTGGTTCCCCAACCCAGGGTCACCACCCTGAGGTTGGGCAATTGCCTGGCACGCCAGAACTTTCTGGGGGGCACACCTACCCCCCACCAGGTCAGAGTTTAACCTCTGAACCTGGTCATCCAACCCAGAGTCAACACCCTGAGGTTGGACAATTGCCTGGCACAGCAGGGCTTCTTGGGAGGCACACCTACCTCCCACCAGGTCAGAGTTTAACCTCTGAACCTGGGTATCCAACCCAGAGTCACCACCCTGAGGTTGAACAATTGCCTGGCACGCCAGGACTTTCTGGGGGGCACACCTACCCCCCACTAGGTCAGAGTTTAACCTCTGAACCCGGTTATCCAACCCAGAGTCAGCACTCTGAGGTTGAACAATTGCCTGGCAAGCCAGGACTTTCTGGGGGGCACACCTACCCCCCACCAGGTCAGAGTTTAACCTCTGAACCCGGTTATCCAACCCAGAGTCAGCACTCTGAGGTTGGACCACTGCCTGGTACACCAGGACTTTCTGGGGGGCACGCCTACCCCCCAACAGGTCAGAGCTTATCCCCTGAACCTGGTTAGCCAACCCAGAGTCACCACCCTGAGGTTGAACCATTGCCTGGCAGGCCAGGACTTCCAGGGAGGCACACCTGCCTCCCACCAGGTCAGAGTTTAACCTCTGAGCCTGGTTCCCCAACCCAGGGTCACCACCCTGAGGTTGGGCAATTGCCTGGCACGCCAGGACTTTCTGGGGGGCACACCTACCCCCCACCAGGTCAGAGTTTAACCTCTGAACCTGGTCATCCAACCCAGAGTCAACACCCTGAGGTTGGACAATTGCCTGGCACAGCAGGACTTCTTGGGAGGCACATCTACATCCCACCAGGTCAGAGTTTGACCTCTGAACCTGGGTGTCCAACCCAGAGTCACCACCCTGAGGTTGAATCTTTGCCTGGCATGCCAGGACTTCCTGGGGGGCACTCTCACCCCCCACAAGGGACACACCGTCCCCAAGGGCCACACAAGAGTCTGGTTGGCGCAGGTCTCCCGACCTCTGCCCACCCGGCAGAGTCTGGGTTTCCCCCAAACCAGAAACGGTTTCACCTGGGTCATTCCTGGGGGGCTCTGCTCTCAGAGCTGTCCCCTGACTCTCAAGGTCCTCCACTGGGGTCTGCAACCCCCTCTCAACCCTATGTCTGGACTTCTGCACCCCCTCACTAGGAGGGGTACTGCCAGACACCAGAACTGTTGGGATGCTGGCTACAGTCACCCCCCCAAGTTCTTCTGACACTGCGGGGCTTCCCTCAAAAGGGGGCCCTACGGTACAGGCTAGGCTTCCCTCCTGGTGTTCCCTCATGGAACCCTCTAGGACCTGGGACCTACCTGGGACACTACAATCCTTTCCCACCACACTCAGTTGGGAACCACCTAGACCACTCCCTTCAGGAGCACCCCCAAATGCCTCTTCAGACTCTCTGGTACTCACCCAGAAGTCTGCCTCCATTGTAAGTTCCCTGGGGTCAGAGAACTCACACTCCACCTGGTGTTGGCGTAGCTCTGGAAAATAAGGACCAGACATATGCTCTCCAGCAATTACATCACTCTGCCCTTCACATGTATTAACCACAGTACCCTTCACCCAACCACCCAGTAACTCAACCTTGGAAAAGCACTCTACTTCACCCTCCTGAGACTGGTGAGACAGTATCTGTCTGTCCCTGACACTCAACCCAAACTCTTCTGGGATGTCTCTACACTCAATATCCAGGACGTCCACCAGGGGGGAACCCTTTTCTCTGTCACTCTCTGCTAGAGTCAGTAAAGTGTCCCTCCCCCCAGTAGGAATATGACTCCCTGTGCCAGTTCCCCAATCCTTCTCAGGGACCCTGTGCATAACGGGAACTACCTCATACCCTTGAACCGCCTGGGGTGTGTCAACTCCCTTCTTCAAGTTGGGCACCACATCTCTGGGCTTGTGCCCTTCTTCAGCAGTACTAGATGCAAGATTTTTGCTGCCACCATCTGAACTGGACTCAGCCCTTCCGGCCTCCAGTTTCAGCTCTTTACAGCTCAGCTCTTGAGCTGCAATCTTTTCTTCTTCCAGGGCTAAGAGTCTTTTTGCCTCAACCTCTGCAAGATACTCCTCTAATTGTTGCTCCTGTCGCCTTTGACCTCGGAGCCATTCATCTATTTCTGGGTCACTGTCCAACTCGGAGTAGTCTTCCTCCTCATGTGAGAAGTCTTCCTCCTCCTGTGCGTAGTCCTCCTCCTCATCTGAGGGGTACTTAGTCATTTGGTTTCTTGCTCCCTCTCTCTCTGCCCATCTTTCCTCCCCCCAGACTATGTAGTGATGGAGCATCTCCGCCTTAGTAGATCTCCTTGCTACAGGAAGGCCCCATTTTCTGCAAAGCTTCCTTAGGTCAGCCTTAGTGAGGTGGTCAGTACGAACAAAGAATGAGTAGGTACACAATCCCATTTTGATAAGATCTTATCAGCAAAAACCAAAATCCAAAGTCCAAAATATCAATAGTATATCCAGGAGGACATCAGAGAACCAAGAGCCAAAAAAGATGAAAAAATCAAGTTGACCTTCAACTGTGGGTAGGTAGTGAAATACTTAGCTACTGTATGTCACTGCACAAACACAAGAACTATCCTCACCGCTGATCACCAATGTTAGAAATGGGGTTTTTGGTTGGCAGTTAGGTTGCCCTCTGTCCAAGCAAGAACCCTCACTCTAGTCAGGGTAAGTCACACACAATCCAAAATCAGCCTGTGCTCACTCTCCGGTAGCTTGGCACGAGCAGTCAGGCTTAACTTAGAAGGCAATGTGTAAAGCATTTGTGCAATAAATCATACAACACCATAGCATAACACCACAAAAATACACCACACAGTATTTAGAAAAATATATAATATTTATCTGGGTTTCTTCAGGTCAAAACGATCAAAGTTGCAATATGAATTTGTAAAGATATCACTGAAAAGTGATATAAAGTGTCTTAAGTCTTTAGAAAGTAAACAGAGTCTCTTTCAAACACAAAGTACCTGGTTTCTGGAGGAAAATCTCCTCAGAGGGCCACAAAGGAAGAGGTGCGTGGAAAAAGGGTGTGTGCGTCGATTTTCTCCCCAGCACACACGGACTTGCGTCGTTATTTTCCACGCGGGGAAGTCGGGCGTCGTTTTCCGGCGCGCGGACAGTCTCTTTCTGTGGGTCGCGGGGATTACCAGATGTCCCGGGTCTGTGCGTGGATTTTCCTGCTTGTTTTCCGGCTGCGCGTCGTTCTGCGGGGCTGCGCGTCGAAGTTTCGATCTCACGGCAGGCGTCGCGTCGATTTCTCCTGCGGAGTCGGGCGGCGTTGTCCTTGCGAGGCCGTGCGTCAAAGTTTTGATCTCACGGCAGGCGTCGCGTCGATTTCTCCTGCGGAGTCGGGCGGCGTTGTCCTTGCGAGGCCGTGCGTCAAAGTTTCGGTCGTCCCGAAGGCGTCGCGTTGATCAGCGTCGGTGTGCAGCGTTTTTCTTGCCGCGGAACAAGCTGTGCGTCGAAAAGTTCGGCGCACGGAGCGTCCAAGAGGAAGAGTGAAGTCTTTTTGGTCCTGAGACTTCAGGGAACAGGAGGCAAGCTCTATCCAAGCCCTTGGAGAGCACTTTTACAGCCAGGCAAGAGTTCAGCAAGGCAGCAGGCCAACAGCAAGGCAGCAGTCCTTTGTAGAAAAGCAGACAGGTGAGTCCTTTGAGCAGCCAGGCAGTTCTTCTTGGCAGGATGTAGTTTCTGGTTCAGGTTTCTTCTCCAGCAAGTGTCTGATGAGGTAGGGCAGAGGCCCTGTTTTATACTAAGTTGTGCCTTTGAAGTGGGGGTGACTTCAAAGAGTCTCTAAGAAATGCACCAAGTTCCCTTTCAGCTCAATCCTGTCTGCCAGAGTCCCAGTAGGGGGTGTGGCAGTCCTTTGTGTGAGGGCAGGCCCTCCACCCTCCCAGCCCAGGAAGACCCATTCAAAATGCAGATGTATGCAAGTGAGGCTGAGTACCCTGTGTTTGGGGTGTGTCTGAGTGAATGCACAAGGAGCTGTCAACTAAACCTAGCCAGACGTGGATTGAAGGGCACAACAAGATTTTAGTGCAAAGAAATGCTCACTTTCTAAAAGTGGCATTTCTAGAATAGTAATATTAAATCCGACTTCACCAGTCAGCAGGATTTTGTATTACCATTCTGGCCATACTAAATATGACCTTCCTGCTCCTTTCAGATCAGCAGCTGCCACTTCAACAGTGTATGAGGGCAGCCCCAATTTTAGCCTATGAAAGGAGCAGGCCTCACAGTAGTGTAAAAACGAATTTAGGAGTTTCACACTACCAGGACATATAACTACACAGGTACATGTCCTGCCTTTTACCTGCACAGCACCCTGCTCTAGGGGTTACCTAGGGCACACATTAGGGATGACTTATATGTAGTAAAAGGGGAGTTCTAGGCTTGGCAAGTACTTTTAAATGCCAAGTCGAAGTGGCAGTGTAACTGCACACACAGGCCTTGCAATGGCAGGCCTGAGACATGGTTAAGGGGCTACTGAGGTGGGTGGCACAACCAGTGCTGCAGGCCCACTAGTAGCATTTAATCTACCTGCCCTAGGCACATGTAGTGCACTCTACCAGGGACTTACAAGTAAATTAAATAGTCAATCATGGATAAACCAATCAGTAGTACAATTTACCCAGAGAGCATATGCACTTTAGCACTGGTTAGCAGTGGTAAAGTGCCCAGAGGTCAAAAGCCAACAACAACAGGTCAGAAAAAAATAGGAGGAAGGAGGCAAAAAGTTTGGGGATGTCCCTGTCAAAAAGCCAGGTCCAACATGACCCCCTACCAGCCTAAAGCCAGGGGAGAACAATCACTATCCTGATGTACTTCCCTGTTTGAGGCGACAGAACAAGGACCCAGGCCCACAACAGCAGGGGCATGCTCCAGTTCTTCGCCTTCCTGACTCCAATTGGATCACTCTGTCCATACTCTCAGGGCCCACTAAGCCAAGCCATGGGGAACCTTTCTCCTTACCTGCGGATCGCATCTGTGCAGCACCTAACCTTACTTTGCTCACAGATGTATCCCAGGAGCAGGATAGTACCACCATGACCAACACAGTGGTGTTGCCCACTCTACCCCTGGGGTGTGACACTTGTCCCCTCCCCAGGGATAACTCTGTCCACCCGGACAGCAAGCCACAGTGATTACTGACAGCTGCCAGGGATGAGAGCCAGGCCCCAGGCCTCTCAAAGCTCTCCAACCACTGTGGCTGTGGAGAGTGGGGGGCGGTAGCCCCAGGTGCTGGGCACCCTTTAACCACTCTCCCTTCCACCAGGTCAGGGATGACAGCCTGAACCTGGTCCTCCCCTCTGGGGCTTTGTACCCTCCCTCCTGGAGCGGTACCCCCAGAGTCCAACATGGTCAGGGTGCTTACAGAAGTCACCCTGTACCATTCCTCCACCAGTGCAGGGCTGTTAACCTGCAACTGGCCCTCCAACCTGGGGCCTGTACCTTCAGGTTGGACTAGGGCCCGGGGTGAGGCTTCCCCCCCCCTGCCCTCCCTTCTGGGGTCCAGCACCCTCCAACTAGGAGTGGCCTCCTCAGAAGACAACATGGTAGGGGCACTGTTATCAGTAGCCCCTCCCTCCAGGTCCGGGGGGACACCCTGAACCTGGTCTTCCAGCCCAGGGTCTGTACCCTCAGACTGGATCACTGCCTGGCAAACCAGGACTTCCTGGGAGGCACACCTACCCCCCACCAGGTCAGAGTTTAACCTCTGCACCTGCCCATTCAACTCAGAGTCACCACCCTGAAGTTGAACAATTGCCTGGCACGCCAGGACTTCCTGGAGGGCACACTGACCCTCCACCAGGTCAGAGTTTAACCTCTGCACCTGACCATTCAACTCAGAGTCACCACCCTGAAGTTGAACAATTGCCTGGCACGCCAGGACTTCCTGGAGGGCACACTGACCCTCCACCAGGTCAGAGTTTAACCTCTGAACTGGGCCATTCAACTCAGAGTCACCACCCTGAAGTTGAACAATTGCCTGGCGCACCAGGACTTTCTGGGAGGCACACCTACCTCCCACCAGGTCAGAGTTTAACTTCTGAGCCTGGTTCCCCAACCCAGGGTCACCACCCTGAGGTTGGGCAATTGCCTGGCACGCCAGGACTTTCTGGGGGGCACACCTACCCCCCACCAGGTCAGAGTTTAACCTCTGAACCTGGTCATCCAACCCAGAGTCAACACCCTGAGGTTGGACAATTGCCTGGCACAGCAGGGCTTCTTGGGAGGCACACCTACCTCCCACCAGGTCAGAGTTTAACCTCTGAACCTGGGTATCCAACCCAGAGTCACCACCCTGAGGATGAACAATTGCCTGGCACGCCAGGACTTTCTGGGGGGCACACTTACCCCCCACCAGGTCAGAGTTTAACCTCTGAACCCGGTTATCCAACCCAGAGTCAGCACTCTGAGGTTGAACAATTGCCTGGCAAGCCAGGACTTTCTGGGGGGCACACCTACCCCCCACCAGGTCAGAGTTTAACCTCTGAACCCGGTTATCCAACCCAGAGTCAGCACTCTGAGGTTGGACCACTGCCTGGTACACCAGGACTTTCTGGGGGGCACGCCTACCCCCCAACAGGTCAGAGCTTATCCCCTGAACCTGGTTAGCCAACCCAGAGTCACCACCCTGAGGTTGAACCATTGCCTGGCAGGCCAGGACTTCCAGGGAGGCACACCTGCCTCCCACCAGGTCAGAGTTTAACCTCTGAGCCTGGTTCCCCAACCCAGGGTCACCACCCTGAGGTTGGGCAATTGCCTGGCACGCCAGGACTTTCTGGGGGGCACACCTACCCCCCACCAGGTCAGAGTTTAACCTCTGAACCTGGTCATCCAACCCAGAGTCAACACCCTGAGGTTGGACAATTGCCTGGCACAGCAGGACTTCTTGGGAGGCACATCTACCTCCCACCAGGTCAGAGTTTGACCTCTGAACCTGGGTATCCAACCCAGAGTCACCACCCTGAGGTTGAATCTTTGCCTGGCATGCCAGGACTTCCTGGGGGGCACTCTCACCCCCCACAAGGGACACACCGTCCCCAAGGGCCACACAAGAGTCTGGTTGGCGCAGGTCTCCCGACCTCTGCCCATCCGGCAGAGTCTGGGTTTCCCCCAAACCAGAAACGGTTTCACCTGGGTCATTCCTGGGGGGCTCTGCTCTCAGAGCTGTCCCCTGACTCTCAAGGTCCTCCACTGGGGTCTGCAACCCCCTCTCAACCCTATGTCTGGACTTCTGCACCCCCTCACTAGGAGGGGTACTGCCAGACACCAGAACTGTTGGGATGCTGGCTACAGTCACCCCCCCAAGTTCTTCTGACACTGCGGGGCTTCCCTCAAAAGGGGGCCCTACGGTACAGGCTAGGCTTCCCTCCTGGTGTTCCCTCATGGAACCCTCTAGGACCTGGGACCTACCTGGGACACTACAATCCTTTCCCACCACACTCGGTTGGAAACCACCTAGACCACTCCCTTCAGGAGCACCCCCAAATGCCTCTTCAGACTCTCTGGTACTCACCCAGAAGTCTGCCTCCATTGTAAGTTCCCTGGGGTCAGAGAACTCACACTCCACCTGGTGTTGGCGTAGCTCTGGAAAATAAGGACCAGACATATGCTCTCCAGCAATTACATCACTCTGCCCTTCACATGTATTAACCACAGTACCCTTCACCCAACCACCCAGTAACTCAACCTTGGAAAAGCACTCTACTTCACCCTCCTGAGACTGGTGAGACAGTATCTGTCTGTCCCTGACACTCAACCCAAACTCTTCTGGGATGTCTCTACACTCAATATCCAGGACGTCCACCAGGGGGGAACCCTTTTCTCTGTCACTCTCTGCTAGAGTCAGTAAAGTGTCCCTCCCCCCAGTAGGAATATGACTCCCTGTGCCAGTTCCCCAATCCTTCTCAGGGACCCTGTGCATAACGGGAACTACCTCATACCCTTGAACCGCCTGGGGTGTGTCAACTCCCTTCTTCAAGTTGGGCACCACATCTCTGGGCTTGTGCCCTTCTTCAGCAGTACTAGATGCAAGATTTTTGCTGCCACCATCTGAACTGGACTCAGCCCTTCCGGCCTCCAGTTTCAGCTCTTTACAGCTCAGCTCTTGAGCTGCAATCTTTTCTTCTTCCAGGGCTAAGAGTCTTTTTGCCTCAACCTCTGCAAGATACTCCTCTAATTGTTGCTCCTGTCGCCTTTGACCTCAGAGCCATTCATCTATTTCTGGGTCACTGTCCAAATCGGAGTAGTCTTCCTCCTCATGTGAGAAGTCTTCCTCCTCCTGTGCGTAGTCCTCCTCCTCATCTGAGGGGTACTTAGTCATTTGGTTTCTTGCTCCCTCTCTCTCTGCCCATCTTTCCTCCCCCCAGACTATGTAGTGATGGAGCATCTCCGCCTTAGTAGATCTCCTTGCTACAGGAAGGCCCCATTTTCTGCAAAGCTTCCTTAGGTCAGCCTTAGTGAGGTGGTCAGTACGAACAAAGAATGAGTAGGTACACAATCCCATTTTGATAAGATCTTATCAGCAAAAACCAAAATCCAAAGTCCAAAATATCAATAGTATATCCAGGAGGACATCAGAGAACCAAGAGCCAAAAAAGATGAAAAAATCAAGTTGACCTTCAACTGTGGGTAGGTAGTGAAATAATTAGCTACTGTATGTCACTGCACAAACACAAGTCCTATCCTCACCGCTGATCACCAATGTTAGAAATGGGGTTTTTGGTTGGCAGTTAGGTTGCCCTCTGTCCAAGCAAGAACCCTCACTCTAGTCAGGGTAAGTCACACACAATCCAAAATCAGCCTGTGCTCACTCTCCAGTAGCTTGGCAAGAGCAGTCAGGCTTAACTTAGAAGGCAATGTGTAAAGCATTTGTGCAATAAATCATACAACACCATAGCATAACACCACAAAAATACACCACACAGTATTTAGAAAAATATATAATATTTATCTGGGTATCTTCAGGTCAAAACGATCAAAGTTGCAATATGAATTTGTAAAGATATCACTGAAAAGTGATATAAAGTGTCTTAAGTCTTTAGAAAGTAAACAGAGTCTCTTTCAAACACAAAGTACCTGGTTTCTGGTGGAAAATCTCCTCAGAGGGCCACAAAGGAAGAGGTGCGTGGAAAAAGGGTGTGTGGGTCGATTTCTCCCCAGCACACACGGACTTGCGTCGTTATTTTCCACGCGGGGAAGTCGGGCGTCGTTTTCTGGCGCGCGGACAGTCTCTTTCTGTGGGTCGCGGGGATTACCAGATGTCCCGGGTCTGTGCGTGGATTTTCCTGCTTGTTTTCCGGCTGCGCGTCGTTCTGCGGGGCTGCGCGTCGAAGTTTCGATCTCACGGCAGGCGTCGCGTCGATTTCTCCTGCGGAGTCGGGCGGCGTTGTCCTTGCGAGGCCGTGCGTCAAAGTTTTGATCTCACGGCAGGCGTCGCGTCGATTTCTCCTGTGGAGTCGGGCGGCGTTGTCCTTGCGAGGCCGTGCGTCAAAGTTTCGCTCGTCCCGAAGGCGTCGCGTTGATCAGCGTCGGTGTGCAGCGTTTTTCTTGCCGCGGAACAAGCTGTGCGTCGAAAAGTTCGCGCACGGAGCGTCCAAGAGGAAGAGTGAAGTCTTTTTGGTCCTGAGACTTCAGGGAACAGGAGGCAAGCTCTATCCAAGCCCTTGGAGAGCACTTTTACAGCCAGGCAAGAGTTCAGCAAGGCAGCAGGCCAACAGCAAGGCAGCAGTCCTTTGTAGAAAAGCAGACAGGTGAGTCCTTTGAGCAGCCAGGCAGTTCTTCTTGGCAGGATGTAGTTTCTGGTTCAGGTTTCTTCTCCAGCAAGTGTCTGATGAGGTAGGGCAGAGGCCCTGTTTTATACTAAGTTGTGCCTTTGAAGTGGGGGTGACTTCAAAGAGTCTCTAAGAAATGCACCAAGTTCCCTTTCAGCTCAATCCTGTCTGCCAGAGTCCCAGTAGGGGGTGTGGCAGACTTTTGTGTGAGGGCAGGCCCTCCACCCTCCCAGCCCAGGAAGACCCATTCAAAATGCAGATGTATGCAAGTGAGGCTGAGTACCCTGTGTTTGGGGTGTGTCTGAGTGAATGCACAAGGAGCTGTCAACTAAACCTAGCCAGACGTGGATTGAAGGGCACAACAAGATTTTAGTGCAAAGAAATGCTCACTTTCTAAAAGTGGCATTTCTAGAATAGTAATATTAAATCC
The DNA here is from genome assembly GCF_031143425.1 of Pleurodeles waltl. Taxonomy (NCBI): domain Eukaryota; kingdom Metazoa; phylum Chordata; class Amphibia; order Caudata; family Salamandridae; genus Pleurodeles; species Pleurodeles waltl. The sequence goes on from NC_090437.1 coordinate 195,566,948, forward strand.
GACTTCACCAGTCAGCAGGATTTTGTATTACCATTCTGGCCATACTAAATATGACCTTCCTGCTCCTTTCAGATCAGCAGCTGCCACTTCAACAGTGTATGAGGGCAGCCCCAATTTTAGCCTATGAAAGGAGCAGGCCTCACAGTAGTGTAAAAACGAATTTAGGAGTTTCACACTACCAGGACATATAACTACACAGGTACATGTCCTGCCTTTTACCTACACAGCACCCTGCTCTAGGGGTTACCTAGGGCACACATTAGGGATGACTTATATGTAGTAAAAGGGGAGTTCTAGGCTTGGCAAGTACTTTTAAATGCCAAGTCGAAGTGGCAGTGAAACTGCACACACAGGCCTTGCAATGGCAGGCCTGAGACATGGTTAAGGGGCTACTGAGGTGAGTGGCACAACCAGTGCTGCAGGCCCACTAGTAGCATTTAATCTACCTGCCCTAGGCACATGTAGTGCACTCTACCAGGGACTTACAAGTAAATTAAATAGTCAATCATGGATAAACCAATCAGTAGTACAATTTACCCAGAGAGCATATGCACTTTAGCACTGGTTAGCAGTGGTAAAGTGCCCAGAGGTCAAAAGCCAACAACAAGAAGGTCAGAAAAAAATAGGAGGAAGGAGGCAAAAAGTTTGGGGATGTCCCTGTCAAAAAGCCAGGTCCAAGAATTAATAAATAAATAAATAAACTAGTGAGTCTAAACCTTGATCTGCACTTGGCACTGTTTAAAATATATTGACCTGAGCATCTACTATTCGTATTGGTGTCCTAATCGAAAACATCCCTCTCACCTTTGCACTAATATTTCTACAACACACTAAAATTAATTGAATACCAAAACATATTGATAACAGAGCCACAGAAGCTAGCAACAATGCTCCCAACATCCAGGATGTTAGTAAAGTAAGCCACCCACTAAGCCAATTATACGAGACACCTTTTGCTTCATCTACTATTTCCTCCGTAGATCACGCAAAGTTTGTATGACCTCTGACAAAGTTCTATAGTCCGCATCATTTGCTGGGACATAAGTACAACAAATAGTCAAAACCTTTTACACCCCCCTTCTGTTCATGGCAGTCATTAGGTCAAGTACATAAGGGTGCATTATTATTATTATTCTCATAGTGCAGAACTCTTCTTTTATTGCATTGAATCCTTCTTTTGTAGTGTTTTAGACTCTATAAGTTACCATTGAGTTATTTGTAGCCACCAAGCAGTTGCTTTTGCGTGACCAAATGGCATAATACTTCCAAAGAATAACTGTGCCTCATTAAACAACTGGTACTCTTGGGGAACATCATTCAAAGTGGCAGTTCCATAATACTCTGCAGTTCTTCTCTTTTGATAATGATGTAACAAAGTCATTAGATGGCACATGAGGTGTTCATGAAGCATTGACAGATTCCTCTAGGAAATGCCAAAGCAGGGCATGCAAGGTGACCATGATACATAGGTCATTTCATTTCAGTGGTAACTGAGCATGCAGTAGTTGTCCATATGTCAATATTAGTCCATGAGGCTGGAGGTGCACCCCTGCATGTTGGCGTTATCTATTGTGGCACTGAAGTTGATATTCCTGCCTACATTATTGGTGCTGTGTTCTCTGAAACATAAAGAAACAGACGTTAATCTCATGACTGTCTGAGGGCTTACTGTACTTTCTATCCAAGTGTAACATGTAACATTGTGGTTCCAGATATTCATGCACTGTCTCACTGCATCCTGGCTAATATCCATAAAGACATACCCTACAGTAAAATTCAATATTAGGAGGCAGTTGATCACGGGCATAAATTGATCCAGTAATTCTAAATCCTGGCCTATGAACACAATGTGGGGGCAAAGGATTTAATAACTACCTACTACATTCAGTGGGCAGGCGTGTTATTCCTACAAACCCTAAACCTAAGACCTATTTATTTCATTCGTGCTATTTCATCCTTAATGTCTTTTCTATCTGTAAGGATGTATAAAACGTCTGCTGAAGAGTCATATTTTGTGGCATTAACTAGAAACTGTACAACCCTAACATATGTTGGCTGTATTCAGGCCTTAGTCCTACACAGGTAGAGACATAGAGCTGTGCTGGGGGGTACTTCCTTAGTTTAATGTAACCTATCTGATCCTGTGGCATGAGGAATTAAAGAGCAAACAAAACATGATTCATTAGATTTTTCTGAACCTATATCTGACATGTGCTGGTACCCCAGTTATCTAATAATCTGGTATGAATACTATGGGACACATTATTATCACTATTATTATGAGATACATATTATCATATGTGGAGAGTTCTCTTTGCTGGTGTATGATGTAACTAGTAGAGGTAGTATATGTATTACTGTGAAAGAGCAATAGTAGAAGTGATAGTAATAAGAGACCAAAAAGGAAAAAAGGAAAAAAAATACATAACTTTCATTTTGCTGGTTCAAAAGATTGACTAAAACAAGTGAATTGTCCAAAGGGAGGGATGGAGGGGGCTATCTTTGCGGTCACAATCATTTCCCCCCTCTTGTTCCATTTATATCCCTGACGGTATTTGGTGTGATGCAGTGATTGAATGTCCGATAAGTGAATACAAGGCTTCCTGCCATCTACCTTGAGGGCAGTGAGAGGAACCATTGTCATGGTGAAAGGTGCATCAAACCTTGGCTCTCTGCATTTCTGAACCAAATTCCTGACAAAAAAGGTATTGCCTATGTGCAGAACTGGGAGGTCAACCTCAGTGGTAGCATGATTCTCCTTTGCCTTGGATATCTCTTTGGAAATTAACTTTACTGAATTGGTTAGTTTAAGAGATAAACATGCATTTCATTGTTCAAGATTTCAGCTGTACTTTCTCCCTGTACCTTACTTCTGGTGGCAGGTATTTGCATATTCAAAAGTCTCCCTGTCACTATCTGATGAGATGTCAGGAGATGATCAGACCTAGATGTGTTCCTAAGGGAGAAGAGTGCCAACGGTAGGCAATACAATCACTTCTTATGCAACATGGTCCATAGCTTGCTGATCTTATCCTTCCGCAGACCATTAAGGTGCTCAATGATGCCATTGCTCTGCGCATGATAAACAGAAGATAGTTTATGTTTTATCCCTGGCATTGTTGTAAGTTGTGTGAAGATTGCATTGTGGATTGTTATCAGATCTTACCCCTTCTGGAATTTCCCAGTGTGGAATCACCTCATGAATCAAAAAAGTAGCAGCTGGCTTACCATCACAATAGATGCATGGTCCTGTTTTAATCCACTGAGAAAAAGAACAAACTACAACTATGAGATACCGATAGTTGTTGCACCTTTCTAACATGTCCACAAAGTCAAGATGGAGAGATTTAAAAGGATTTTGTGATCGTGGAGTGGTAGAATTTATTGCCTTCAGTGTGGGATTTGGAGAGAAATGTTGACAAACAGTACAGTTATGAAGGTACATGGTTAGCATATCATGTAAGTTGGGAACAAACCAATCTTCTTGTATTTGCGTAGACAAATGATGAAATTAAATGAATGAAATGAAATGTAGATTTATATAGTGTGGCTTATCACCCATCAGGGTCTCAAGGCACTGTCAATGGGCATGGGGAGATTAAGTGAATTTCCCAGAAACACAGGACGTTGCGCCAAAGCCGTAGCTCAAACACGGATCTTCAGCTCCCCAGGTGGTTGCTCTGATAGCTGTGCTGCATCCTCTGTGGGTTGGTAAATGCAATTAATCAAGAGCTATCATAAGAAAAGCTTTACCCATCACTGGCTTACTTGTAGCTATTTGCCTATAATACTGTGTCATCCCCCAGCAGGGAGCATCCTCTAGTCTCCCATAACTGTTTTTCATGTGGTGGAGCAGCTTTCTGCAATTCTCAAAGATGTAATCTCACTGTTTCAGCATAGTGCGGAGTGATATTATTAGTGGTAGAGTCAGATTCAGACTCAGACAGAGAGGCAGTCCTGGGCCACCTAAACAGGGACATGTTGTGAACCTGTACAGGTGGGGGTGCGTGCCTAGCTGCATCTTTAGCTGCCCAAACTGCTGGTGCATCTCCTCATGATACAAAGGGCCTGATTTAGATACTGGCGAGTGGGTTATGGTGATGGATATCCCATCCGCTGAAATCTAAATCCCATTATGCGCCAGGCATAATGTATGCAAAGGGGGCTTTCCCCCAAGAGATTTCTTTGTGTCATTTTATTTGGCACTTCTAATGCCTGCTCAGAGGAGGCGTTAAAAAGAGGCACACCATTGGTTACAATGGGCCTCAATGGGCTTTGCAGTATTAGCGTAAAAAATGTTTACGCTAATCCTGCAAGGCTATGAACTAGCGTAAATAAATGGTAACATGTAACATTGTGGTTCCAGATATTCATGCACTGTCTCACTGCATCCTGGCTAATATCCATAAAGACATACCCTACAGTAAAATTCAATATTAGGAGGCAGTTGATCACGGGCATAAATTGATCCAGTAATTCTAAATCCTGGCCTATGAACACAATGTGGGGGCAAAGGATTTAATAACTACCTACTACATTCAGTGGGCAGGCGTGTTATTCCTACAAACCCTAAACCTAAGACCTATTTATTTCATTCGTGCTATTTCATCCTTAATGTCTTTTCTATCTGTAAGGATGTATAAAACGTCTGCTGAAGAGTCATATTTTGTGGCATTAACTAGAAACTGTACAACCCTAACATATGTTGGCTGTATTCAGGCCTTAGTCCTACACAGGTAGAGACATAGAGCTGTGCTGGGGGGTACTTCCTTAGTTTAATGTAACCTATCTGATCCTGTGGCATGAGGAATTAAAGAGCAAACAAAACATGATTCATTAGATTTTTCTGAACCTATATCTGACATGTGCTGGTACCCCAGTTATCTAATAATCTGGTATGAATACTATGGGACACATTATTATCACTATTATTATGAGATACATATTATCATATGTGGAGAGTTCTCTTTGCTGGTGTATGATGTAACTAGTAGAGGTAGTATATGTATTACTGTGAAAGAGCAATAGTAGAAGTGATAGTAATAAGAGACCAAAAAGGAAAAAAGGAAAAAAAATACATAACTTTCATTTTGCTGGTTCAAAAGATTGTCTAAAACAAGTGAATTGTCCAAAGGGAGGGATGGAGGGGGCTATCTTTGCGGTCACAATCATTTCCCCCCTCTTGTTCCATTTATATCCCTGACGGTATTTGGTGTGATGCAGTGATTGAATGTCCGATAAGTGAATACAAGGCTTCCTGCCATCTACCTTGAGGGCAGTGAGAGGAACCATTGTCATGGTGAAAGGTGCATCAAACCTTGGCTCTCTGCATTTCTGAACCAAATTCCTGACAAAAAAGGTATTGCCTATGTGCAGAACTGGGAGGTCAACCTCAGTGGTAGCATGATTCTCCTTTGCCTTGGATATCTCTTTGGAAATTAACTTTGCTGAATTGGTTAGTTTAAGAGATAAACATGCATTTCATTGTTCAAGATTTCAGCTGTACTTTCTCCCTGTACCTTACTTCTGGTGGCAGGTATTTGCATATTCAAAAGTCTCCCTGTCACTATCTGATGAGATGTCAGGAGATGATCAGACCTAGATGTGTTCCTAAGGGAGAAGAGTGCCAACGGTAGGCAATACAATCACTTCTTATGCAACATGGTCCATAGCTTGCTGATCTTATCCTTCCGCAGACCATTAAGGTGCTCAATGATGCCATTGCTCTGCGCATGATAAACAGAAGATAGTTTATGTTTTATCCCTGGCATTGTTGTAAGTTGTGTGAAGATTGCATTGTGGATTGTTATCAGATCTTACCCCTTCTGGAATTTCCCAGTGTGGAATCACCTCATGAATCAAAAAAGTAGCAGCTGGCTTACCATCACAATAGATGCATGGTCCTGTTTTAATCCACTGAGAAAAAGAACAAACTACAACTATGAGATACCGATAGTTGTTGCACCTTTCTAACATGTCCACAAAGTCAAGATGGAGAGATTTAAAAGGATTTTGTGATCGTGGAGTGGTAGAATTTATTGCCTTCAGTGTGGGATTTGGAGAGAAATGTTGACAAACAGTACAGTTATGAAGGTACATGGTTAGCATATCATGTAAGTTGGGAACAAACCAATCTTCTTGTATTTGCGTAGACAAATGATGAAATTAAATGAATGAAATGAAATGTAGATTTATATAGTGTGGCTTATCACCCATCAGGGTCTCAAGGCACTGTCAATGGGCATGGGGAGATTAAGTGAATTTCCCAGAAACACAGGACGTTGCGCCAAAGCCGTAGCTCAAACACGGATCTTCAGCTCCCCAGGTGGTTGCTCTGATAGCTGTGCTGCATCCTCTGTGGGCTGGTAAATGCAATTAATCAAGAGCTATCATAAGAAAAGCTTTACCCATCACTGGCTTACTTGTAGCTATTTGCCTATAATACTGTGTCCTCCCCCAGCAGGGAGCATCCTCTAGTCTCCCATAACTGTTTTTCATGTGGTGGAGCAGCTTTCTGCAATTCTCAAAGATGTAATCTCACTGTTTCAGCATAGTGCGGAGTGATATTATTAGTGGTAGAGTCAGATTCAGACTCAGACAGAGAGGCAGTCCTGGGCCACCTAAACAGGGACATGTTGTGAACCTGTACAGGTGGGGGTGCGTGCCTAGCTGCATCTTTAGCTGCCCAAACTGCTGGTGCATCTCCTCATGATACAAAGGGCCTGATTTAGATACTGGCGAGTGGGTTATGGTGATGGATATCCCATCCGCTGAAATCTAAATCCCATTATGCGCCAGGCATAATGTATGCAAAGGGGGCTTTCCCCCAAGAGATTTCTTTGTGTCATTTTATTTGGCACTTCTAATGCCTGCTCAGAGGAGGCGTTAAAAAGAGGCACACCATTGGTTACAATGGGCCTCAATGGGCTTTGCAGTATTAGCGTAAAAAATGTTTACGCTAATCCTGCAAGGCTATGAACTAGCGTAAATAAATTGATGCTAGGTCCCTAAATACTGCCATGGTGCTCCATATCTTAGATAGAGTGCACACATGGTGGCGTTACGGGGGCGCTAAGGGGCACAAGGAAAGTGGCCCTGCACTGGGTGCAGCACAGCTTTCCTTAATTCACAATGACAGGTGTTATAAATTTGAACACCAGGGCCCAGATTTACTAAATTCTCACACATCACAGTGCAGCAGCCAAAAATGCTGCGCTGCGTGAGAAGGAGAGAGAGCAGGAGAGTGCCCTATTTACAGAGATAGGGCACTCTCTTACCGACTCCCTAGCGCTGGCGCAGAAACTTACTGTTGTGCACCATGCACACACCTTTGCACCATAGTGCAAGAATGTCTGCCTGAGTGTAGCATATGTTTTGTAGCTGAAGGATAGCCTTCCAGTACAAAATACTATGCTTTAACTAATTTCAAAACTTTTCCCACTTTGTATGTGTGCTGTACATTGCAGCACACATGCAAAGTAGTTCAAGAAAAGAGAAATAAAAAATTTCTCTGTGATAGCTCCTAGTTGAAATGCTTGCTATTTTTTGATGCAAAATACTGTCTATTGTACAACTTAACCTCTTGCAGTTTATGCTGTGAGATGAGGAAGTGTGGTATGACCTAACATTTTCATTTGCTTTGATGTTGTTGTTTTGATTCAAAGAGTGGCATAATGCATTTCGACCTCCTGGTTCCATTTCATTTTCTCTTTCAGTACCAAAATATAAAGGGCAGAAACAAATACATTATCTGTCTAAATGGATTCTGTTCGTGTGGGCCTTTGTTCCTTTACCTTAAAAAAATATTATTATGGACCTGTAAAAGCGGCACGTCTTTATGGCTCACTTTTGCAGCCATATTGAGGCTTTGTCTGTTGCCTCTGTTATTTCCCAGAAATGGGAGTGGATTGAAGAGAAAAAGGTAATAGCAGATTCTCCCACTGAGAACATTTGCAAAATTGGAGTGAAGATCTACGAAATGAATGAAGCTGCACCACAAGCAAAAGCTTTTCAAATTGTGTTTTCATCAGCGAACCGTGCACTTTTTGCCAAATATTAAAGAATAAGAGAGCTGAATACTTTGAGTGTGCTAAAAAAATACTACTTCCTTATTTATACTGAAAACAGGACATGATTTTGTCAACTATCTGCAGTCAGGAGAGGCTTCTCCTCTATTTTGCCTTTAGTCGTTTATGACATTCCTATCGAGGTTATTGCTGTTGCGTTAATATTATACCTTTATAGATGTGGCTATTTATCCAACCGCTAGCCAAATAGTACACAATCTTTGCAATGTACCCAGCAGTCGCCCATATAGTTCACAATCTCTGCTATGGAGCCAGTGGCCGGATAAATAGTGAAGTTTCTTTGTGATTTGCCTGACTGCCGCCCAAATAATATTTAGTGACTGCTATTTAGGCAGGAACTGGGTATACAGTGATGTTTCTTTGCTATTTGTATAGCTGGTGGCCAATACTACCTTATTTCTGCTATTTCGATAGCACATGGGCTTATAATGACATCTCTATTTCATTGCTGGGCCGCCATCGAAATAGCACATAATGTTTGCTATTTAACAAGCACTCTGTTAAACAGTGACACTTCTGTGCTACTGGCAAGGTCACTGTCCAAATAGCATAGTAAATAATGAAGTTTACTTGGTATTTGCAGGGCCAATTAAATATTGAAGATATTTTTGTTATTTACCTGATTGCCATCCAAATTGCACATAGTGTCTGCTATTTTAGCAGCAGCCAGGTAAGAAGTGTAGTTTCTAGACAATTTGCTTAAAAATCTTCACTGGCAACCAGTACATAATATGCTATGTTTAAAAATACACCATCCAGAGTTACTGTGCTGTGTTGCATGAAAGGGAGACAGAAGGACAGCACCATATAGCTATAGTCAATCTATAGTCAATCTAAACGTGAATTAACATAATTTCACCCTACAAATAGCATTTGCATCACTATGCATTAATGCAGTGGTTTTCAAACTTGTTAATGCTGCGTCCGCCCCCTCCCCAACGTGGGAAAAAATGAATCATCGCCCCCCCCCCAGATTTTTCTTAACTATTCTCTTAAGTTGGCAATGTTTAAATAAGTCTAGACTTATTTAAACATTGCAGTTAATTTCTGTTATCTTTTTACAATGCAGTAAGCATTTTTCTGCTTAAAAGAAAGCACTATTATCTGCATGATCCTTCTTTTTGTCCAGAGCCTGGCACCCCCGTGGGATCACTTGAGGCCCCTCTACAGGGGCTCGTCCCCAGTTTGAAGACCCCTGCATTAATGTCATATTAATGCAAAACTTTTATAATAAGAAGCTATTTCAATCCCCTCCTCTGTGGTTTCTGGGAATCACCACAGATCACATTTTATTCTTTCATTACACAGACAATGTCGACTTTTCCCACCTTGCATCTAGATTCCACCAACCCTTTAGACTCACAATTCACTTTATCTTGGATGTCTTCCACTTCCAGCTCATCGTACTTCCTCTTCCTTCTTCTAATTTCAGACAGCTGCCTTCCTCCTGTACATTTCGACTTACCTTTTTCTCATCGCTCTAATGAAAAGAAAAATACATATCACACACATCAAAGGAATTAGCATTGGGGTTAGTGTAGTTTTAAGAATTCCCATCAAGTGCCACTAAATCACTCTCCACTATTTGAAAATTCTATTCCTGTCGCATATCTGTCAAGTTAGTTACAAGCTTGTTAATGTAGTTATTTGCACCAGATATGTACGTACAGCATTGCTGGATGTGAAACATCTAGCCGCCTCTGCCCTCTTTTGCTAATAACATGGCTTAAGCAAGGCTATTCTGCAGTATCATAGCTCTTATAGCAATAAGCTCTGTATAGATTCCAGTTAAAGCACCGGCTGTGGTAGTAGCCAAATGGTCTACCAAAGTAGACAGCTTTCTAATCTTCAAATAATTGAAACCTATACCTACAGAAGGCATTATATCTCAAAATATATGTCCTGCTATTTGTGAAGCACTACCTTTAGTTTTTTCAGGAGCTTTTACCATCTTATCATCGTTGCCATCTATGTGATATACATTAGGAAACTCTGAAGCTAAATGACAACTACATACCAAATTGTGTGGGAGCTGAAAATAAGATTTTTTTCAGCACACATAATAAACTCCTTTAACAACAGTTCATTTTCCTGACATCCATATCTCTGAACTCTTGTACACATTCACTCCAACCTACCATTTCAGGTCTTTGAACCTGATATTTCCATCTCACTACACATACATTGTCTCTCCTATGTAAATCCATTCTAAGTTTTGGATGCATTCCCAATTGCCTAACTGATTCTACTTTTCCCAGCCATTGCTTTCTCCTTTCTTTACCCTTTACTCAGTCTTTCGTTTTCTGTCATTCAATTCTTCTTTGAAGTCATTCTCAGCCCTTTTCGATTTAGATGTAGCTGTACAATCAATCGGTTTAATTGTGTCAGTTTGTGTGATAGGCCTTATATAATTATACATTTTCTCTACAGGCGTAGCCCTCAAATGCTGATTTAAATGTTTACACATAGGCAATCATCCAAATGTATATAAAAATTGGAAAAATCATATTCAAAATTATCTCGACAATAAAACAGATTCATGATTATAGTGTTGGTAAAGTAATATGTCAAAAGCAAGTGGTGATAGGTTACACCAACTGCTGTAGAAACAGGCAAGTACATGCAAACATAACAGTCCTGGACACCCATGATTCAGGGATACTCAATTAATAGTCCAAAATAAATATTGTCTGCAACATTACCCTCAGAGCCATCTTTTTGTAATTATTTCACAATAAATCTGCTTTGTTCATCTAAAAATTTCTGGTTAGTTCTAGTTTTAGTTGAATCACACTTGATAGAAGAGTTAAGACTCACTAGTAAGCCCACTATTAATACAGCTAGTGCTAAAGCCAAAACTACTAATATAATTTTGCAACCTTTCTCTGACGTTGATGACATGGTTTCTCTCAAGTCAGATCAAAAAGAAAATCAAAAGTATATTTGTTGACACTACTAAGAAAATCAGCATAACTTTCATTTCCTTTTACTTTAAATTTGTTGGTTCATTTTAGACTGTAGGATTAAGGAACCTACCGCTTCAACTGAATACCTAAAGGAAAATTCGTGCTGGATACCTATGGAAACATAATATCTTCACGTGGATACCCCAGGTACAAAACATGAATTTTCAAATGTATTGATGTATGTCACTTGAGTTAATTATTCAAAATGTTCATTCAATGCTTATCTGTGTAGCATCTTTCATGGGAGGGGTTAAAAAACACTTGGGCACTTTCCAACTTCAAAAGTTCTCAGATCAGGATCGCTTTTAACATAGAAAGTTCATCAGGAGCTGAATACCTTCTGTTTGACTCTCTTTGTTTCTTTGTTCTTCTGAGGTCTGGTACTTCACTGTCACTAGTACTCTGTTTGGTTGGTTCTACTTCTCTGATTGTCTTTGTAGGGCATTCTTCTGTGACAATGGTTTAAAGTCTCTCTCCATTTTTCTTCCCTTTGCACTCTGCCATCTTAAGCACTTGCATTTTCTTTCATTTTGTGGTGCACATTCTCAAACTCAACTACTGGATTTAATGTGATTATTCTTGGTTCAGTCACCTTAGACTGTGTGCTTGTCACAACTTGACTTTGGGAAATTTGAGTACTGCCTTCTCCTCCCTTTAAACACGCATCCTAATTGTGATGCTGACTCTGCAAATCAGTGGTTGTTATTGTCACTTCTTCACTGATATGTCCTACTCTCTTGGTTTGGGAGGCATGATTCCAGAGTGGCAAGCTACACTCAACAGCACTACTCGTCACAAGAATGACTTGAAAGGCCCCTCTACCTTGGCTCAAGGCAAATTTCCTCATATGTTTTTTCACCCTTACCCAGTTGCCTAGACTGAGGTCATGGCACAGCTCTTGTCTTGCAGATGAAGTCGCCAAGTCAACCTGATGAGAAAATAAATGCACCACACCAGCCATCTGTTATGTTCACAAGCACAGCTGCGGGCACTGATGGAAATCTCATGGCTCTCCCCATCAGCACTTTGTGCATGGAGAGTCCAGTCTTACTACTAAAAGCGCTTCCGAAGCTCATTAGAACAAGGGAAGAGCATTATGTCATTTCAATGAAGTAGAGGCGCACACCTTGGACCTCTCAGATTTCAGAGTTCTGTTAATCTGCTCTACTAAGCTGGAGTGTTCGGGTCTGTAACTAGAGTGGAACCTTTTGTCGATTATCAAATCTTAAAGCTACACGCAACAATTACTCAATCTTGTTCTTAAAATGAGTTCCATGATCTGATTCCAGAGAAACCAATTTGTGAAACCTGGGAATGAAATCCCTTAATAATAAATAATTTGGCAATAGTGAGGCTGTCACACCTCCTGGTCATGTATGCTTCAACCCAGTGGAAAAACAAGCAAACATCCAAAAGCATCTAACACAGCCCATTGTGGCATCTCAACAAAGTCTACCTGCATGTGACTTAAGGGACCATTGGATTTTCCTACATGACTCATGGCCATAACTGTCATTTTGCCCCCATTTTACTGCTGGCAAGTGATGCGCCCTTGACACAAATTCTCAGCAATGGAACAGAAATGGGGCTTGCACAAATAATTTCTAAAGATGCGAGCTATGGTGTCTCTTCCAACATCGGTGAAACAATGAAAATTCCTGCTCATTGGGGGGTGGGGAGGATAGCATCAGGTAAAACAGGTCTTCCTTACCTTAAAACCCTAAATGTGCTCTAATTTATTACACATACAGTCCTCATCCACTTTTTTCCACTTCTGCAATTTCATTCTGCAATTTTCTCAACTCTTCTTATGTATTCACAGTGTTCACTAACATGTTTGAAACTGGACCATTATGAAGTTCACAATATTCATCTTGATTAAATGTGCAAGACTCAAGAGTGCGATACTTGGCCATCTCCTTGAGTAGCAGTTGCCTGAAGTAACAACATCATATCCACTCTTGTGAACTGCACATTTCATAGCTGATATTTCTCGAGGCAACTGTAATGCTTCCAATAAATCCATGACATATTTTCTGTTCTGCATATGCATAGGGGAACCAGGGGAAGTTAGGAAACCCCTCTGTGACCACGACTTCCCAAAGCTGTGGACTACGTCAAAACCATTTTGACTGTCAGTATATATTGTGACAGTCAAGCTACTGGAAAATAAGCATGCTGTAGTCAATGTTATCATTTCAGCCACCTGACCAGCAATTACATTGCACAAATAGGAGGCTTCCAACAATACCATCGATGGTTCACACACTAGATGCGCTCCTTCAAAGTTCCCTGTCTAACTCTTAAACAAGAGCTGTCCAGAAACCAGGTAACATCCAGCTCTTTCAAGGGGACATCTCAAATGTCAGATCTTGGCTTGGTGCACAGATCCGTAAAATAAATGCAGTCACAGTGAACTTCATCATTGCTTGAATCACTCTCTGAGAGAGGCAAAAGAGAAGCACAGTTCAGAACATTACTGCTCTTAAGAGAAACTTTTTGTGCTGCCAGAATCACTTGTTCATATCTCATGAGCCTGCAGTTTGTCATGTGCTGCATTTGAGTGTGGGTCAGTAAGATCTCAACTGAATGTGAGACCATCACAGTAAGTGAATAGCCCATAACTATGCCTTTGTACTGTTGGATACCAACACCCAATGTGGCTATGGGTTTTAGGCACCCAGGAAATGTAACAGCCACTGGATCAAGTGTGGCAGAGAAATAAGCCACTGGCAGTTTTGCTTTCCCATGGATCTGTGTCAACACAGACAGTGTCAGTCCTTCACCCTCATAACAGAAAAGGACAAAGTCCTTGTCAGCATTTCTAGTGCTGGTTCACAGGGGAGTTTCTTTCTGAGCTCTTCGAAGGCACCCAGGCATTTGTTATCCCAGGGTAGCGAATCAGTCACATCATTGTGTGTAAGTCTTTATAGAGGCGTAGTTACTAGGGAAATGTTGAAAATTCACTGACACAAGTGGCCCAACATCCTTACTTCTTTCTTGGTTGGGGGTCATTTTCAGGATTGTAGAGATATACTCTTTGGACCTTATCCTATCACCTTTCTCAATGTGGTGTCACAGATAACTTCCCACTGGCAACACTTAATTCAGCTTTGCAGCTTACACTTTATCTCTGTTCCCTGCAATGTGATTCAGCAAGACAACGGTGTCTTGCTTACAAGCTTCTGGAGTTGTTTATGGTAGGATTTGGTACCATGGACATCACTTTTCTGAGGTCCCGAACTGTCCTCCAGTGCTTGTTTGGTTTCTGCAAACCAATTACTGGTCATTTGCAAGGGCTCCCTAGCACTTCCATCAAAATGTCCTGTTCTAATGTTATTCGATTGCTGGTGTGAGTCTTGCCACCACCTCAGGTGTGTGTTTAGGCATCAGGTGAAGGTACTGAGGTATACTCTGCATTCGGTCTCACTGTGAATCTCACTAGCTTGACAACTTTAATCAGGCTAACATCTTGGACTGTAAAGTCCCAAATGTCTTCATTCACCATACATCTTAAATCAGGAGGTAGTTTTTTTGGGTTAGGACGGGAAACAACCTAACTTCTGCTTTATATGATTTGAACCTAAAATCTACATTCTCATAGTGTGTCTTAAGTTCCACACCGTCCAGTGTTCAATAGATCATGCAATTCATTTTGCATAGTAAACCTCCCCAGAAGAGTGACAGGACTTGTGTCACACATTACAAAGTGGTGGTCATTTTTGTTGGACCCCATCTTTACATGGAGCTTAACTGAAACTTGGTTGTACTCTGTTTATTTGAGATGACTACAACTAAGACTTGTTTTCCTAAGAGGGGTAGGTTAAGAACCTCTTCTGTTCTCATAGTAGAACAGGTATCTTTAGTATTGATTAGAGATGATACGGGGTGGCCATCTACCGCTATATCCACATATGGCCTCATCTGGTCTACTTCCAGTACTGTGCTAAGCATGCAATCCTCCTCCCCTTCCAGACACTGTCAATGCGATTGATCAATGAACTGTTGGAGTTCAGATTTAAATTGTACCTTCTGTTTCCAATGTTTCTCTGCATCACAGGGGCAGCATATGACCTTTATACTTGCATATTTTGCATTGGCATCACATTGATATTTGGCATTTGAACATCATTTTGGATTCAATCTACATTCTTGTTTCCCTTGGCCCCATCGTTACAAATAAGCAAAGCAGTGGCTTTATTTAACAGCCTTTTGTCTATACCCACATTCGGGTTGACACCCACCCTTCGGCCTCTATCTTGTGGATCAAAATTTCCAGCTTGTACCAGTTGACCACCACCTTCAAAACCAACTCCCTTAATTCCTGCACCGACCACAAGAACAGCATTAAACCCTGAATTTGGCACAAACGGACCATTCAGATTTCCTTTTTGCACCAACTTAGGCCTTAATTTAGAGTCTGGCGGAGAGGTTACTCTGTCACAGACGTGACAGATATCCCGTCTGCAGTATTACAATTTCCATAGGATAAAATGGAATCGTAATACGACAGACAGGGTATCTGTCACATCTAAATCAGGGCCTTACTCTGTGGCAACTTGAATTTCTCTTTAATCGTCTTCTGCTTTGATCCAAATTGGCACTCAATACTTCACATATCTAAGGATCTCATCTAAAGACGTCAATTGCCAATAAATCAAATTCTACTATATATGGGTACTCATTTCTGGACACAAACCAGACAAGGACTGAGACAATAGCCCACTAAGATTTGCCTTTTCTGTTTTTTTTTATGCCACATTGCTGTCTAAAACGTGCATCATTCTCCCATAATTAGCATGCAGTGACTGTTTGAGTCATTCTAGTTATCTTGAGCCAATTACCTCTTTCTGCATGATCTTATTTTCAAATGAGTTATTTTCTGATGTGGCCCATCATGAGGCCACCCTACCACCATTTTGCATTCTGCACACAAATCCTTGCGAACCACTACCTCAAAAAACAAATTCAAGTCTTTTCAAAGCACTTTAGAGATATTCAATATCCCATCTGCCTAAGTGTACCATTTATCCGGTTTGTCTCGCAATTTCAGAAACTGATTTGTGAATGAAAAAGATCACCACAAATTCAGGGCAAATGAACACATGCACCTCCATGCACTTCTCCCAGCAGAAACTCACCAGCCTCTGAGTCACTCACACTCAACATATCGTTCTTTCCTCCTGTGCCCCCTTTCCTTTTCTTCTTTTTCCTACCACACTTTGACCATCTGCTCTTTTATTCCTTTGCTTTCCTCACTTGATAATACATTCCACTAGCTCCTTAACATGCACTTTTGAGCTTGGGGTTCTTATTGTCTTTAATTCCTCATCTGCCATTAACATCCTGAAATTCTTTGGCTAGTTTTTAGTTTTGTTCATATCAATCCTAAAATCCTCAGCCACCTCGGCACAGAGTGATTACCAGTGGCTGTGATTATTTCAAGCATTCCACCCATCACATTTTTGCATTCTTTAGAGTATTGCCTAAAGTGGGATGAGTATGGCTAGATGTAGGTCCTGTGCACAATGTGCTGTGCACGCTGTGCCACTGGAACCAAGCTATACCTGGCTGATTAGCCCTAACTAAGGTGAAACCGGCCCTGTTTGTGTGTGTTTTGGTTTAGGGAGGGCCTCACCAAGCAATTCGGGCTAGACTGTTCCCGCTGGAGGAGTTTCAAGACTGATTTGCATATCCCCAGTCCAACCTAAGGTGACATGGTGTGCAAAATAACTATGGACTTGTATGAGGCCCAAGTTATTACCAGAAGCTGAGATTGATTTAAGCATTCCATTCATCGCTTTTTTATTTATTCTTTAGAACCACGTCCAATCTGGATCTGGCATGCACTGCATGTCATACCCCAGTCTGTTGTATGTTCACCACTGTTATCATTGTTTTCTAGTGGTAGTGGTGCAGGTGCCATGTACTCTGCTGTGCACTTTATTTAGGCATGCTGTGTACTTTAGTTTGTGGTCACTGTTCCAAGATCTGTTTAACTAAGTGCAGATGCTTGGGATTTCTGTTTGAACAAACATGTGGTAATGACCTCAAAGTTGCCTGATATGCTTGCTGTTGTTTATTTGGTAAAAGTTATAGGAAAGTGGAGTGGTGGTGGTTAGACTGCACTTTGTAATACACTCACAATACCCCACGATGGTCTTTTGGATTCACAGTAATAAATCATAAGCTTAATCCTGGTACTGTGGCAAAAAGCAGTCAGACTTTACTAGAGGAACATGTGTTAAGTATTTCAGAATAATCGATAAGTAAATGTCATGACTTGAAAGAAATCAGACACCAGTTTATAGAAATAAAGGAGATTTTTAGAAATTTAGACTCCGCATCAAAGTAATTTAAATGGGTATAACCAGTGTTATGGATTTTCATGTGCAAATAAAATCAGTAACATTTATAAGCTGTCAAACTTTACCATGGCGGTCAATGGGAAAATCACTAGTGCCCCTTGGTCACTTGTGGGGCACGTTCAGAGCAATCCACTGGTGTTTAATGTTGTGCAGGTCTCAGGGCCAAGTTTCAACAGTTAGACCAACTATACCTGGCTTATGGGGCCCGGGTGCACAAGTGTTCTATCTGTCCTTGGTGCTGGACGCATGACTTGCTGAAAAATGGTACTTGTGACACTCGATCACTTGCAAGTCATGTTTGTGGGAATCCATTGATGGCTAAGCCTGTGTGGGCCCCTGGACCAGAATTCACCAGGCAGAAAAATTCCACCTAGCTTGGGTGTTGTGGAAGCAGAGGTGTGCTTGACTATTCCTGGTGCTAAAAGGGTGCTGAACGGGAGCTGGAGTTGCTGGTTTTACCACTGGAACAGTGCAGGGGAGGAAACGATTGCAAACTCTTGATAATAGAGCCACAGATGACATCCGCTGAGGGTGTTGTGGTGTGCCCTCAGATTGCACCATTGAGTAGAGGTGATGTTGACCAGACTGGCCACCAACAAGCCTTGGCAGTGGTAAGGTGAAAGAGAAGGTATCACCCCTTCTGGAGGTCCAGAGGAAAGTGGTAACCGGCTGTATCTTGGCAGGGAGCTGGACTACACTTTCCACAATGCACTGGTCCACCTGCCTTTGGGCAATACCTTAGTGGCCCGATGGTCAGTGCTTCTTCGGTTCCACTAAGTACTTTTTATCTGATGTGGGCAGGGGACTAGTGCTACTAGTCCAAGGGAGTCTGGTCTTGCCTTTGGCTCACAAAGTATTCCCTCTTGCTGGGGGAAGCAGTCTTTGGGCCAGGACGAGCAGCAGTTGAGAAGTTCCAGGAAGGTTACCACAGGTTCAAGGTATCAAACCTTTTGTTAGTGCAGGTTTCTGTTCTCATTAATGTTGGTCTTCTTGTGTCCTTTTTTTGCCAGGTTAACCTCCTGTCACTTCAGGTACATCTTCAGAGGCCTCTGCAAGCACCGCTGCCCTCGGGATTATGAGTCCCCGACCGCCATTGAAAGGCTGGCGGTAAGGGGACTTGGGGTGCCCCTGGGGGCCCCTGCACTGCCCATGCACTTGGCATGGGCAGTGCAGGGGCCCCCAGGCATAGCCCCGTCGCGCATTTCACTGCCCGAATTTCGGGCAGTGAAATGCGCGACAGGTGCTACTGCACCCGCTGCACATCAGCATTGCCGCCAGCTCTATTACGAGCCGGCAGCAAGGTTGATGTGACATTTCCGCTGGGCCAGCAGACGGAAACACTGTTACCGTCTGCTGGCCCAGCGGAAATGTCATAATAGGGAGCCAGGAATACCACCAGCAATGGCGGTATTCTGTCTCCCGCGGCCTCGGCGGTCTTATTGCAAGACCGCTGAGGTCGTAATTACCCCCTTAATTTTAACAACTGAAGAAATAGCACAAATGTTTCACGGCCAACGAAATGGCTAAAATCACAATGTAATGTGACAGGCACCCAATCCAATTGCAACTCCAAGGATTTAACCAATTGCAGTGCACCTCCATATGAAGTAACTAATGTGAGAAATTGGGTTGTTAATTGGGGTGACCATGTTCAAACACAAGGAAAATCTCACACCAATGTAGAAAAATAGAGTAAATGTTAATAAATGATTTGCCACCAAAACAACAAAAACTGAAGAAATCGAACATGAGTTCTGAATTTTTAAAATTTTTAGAAAAAACTGGTGCCTAAAAGATCAAATTGCCAACCACAGATTTCTAGTCACGCAAGACCGGGTCAAAGTCGAAAAATATGACCGACCGTGATGGAGCAAATGGTGATACAAAAAGTGGATTATGTCCAGTCAGCACTTGCCTTTGGACTTAGATGAAATTCTGAGAAAAATGTTCTGAAAAAGTAAAATCCAGCAGGGCAAGGCAGCTGGCAGTGTCCGAGGAGGGACCGCCATCGTCGGGGAGCCGATGGACAAAGTAGAGCTGAGGATTTGTATGTTTTTACTTAAGGGCTGTTAGAAACAGAGTCTCTGGTTGACAGTGGTTTACACCACCCTGTCCAAGCAGGGACCTTCACCTTAGTCATGGTAAGGGAGTCAGACAGCAAAGATAACCCCTGCTCATCCCCTTGTTAGCTTGGCACAAGCAGTTCAGCTTATCTCAGAGGCAGTGTGTAAAGTATTTGCACACACACAAAGTAGCACAGTAAAAACATCACAAAAATATTCCACACCAGTTTAATAAAATAGCCAATATTGATCTGAGTAAAACAATCCCAAAACAATAAAAATTCAACATACACAAGTAAAGATACTAATTGTCAAATATTATACCTTAGTAAAACACTTAGAAACACAATAGCTCCAACTGGGGCTATCACAACGTCTTGACAGAGTCATTCCCAACAGTTTGACGCCACTCACGGGGAGTGCTGGACAGTCACAGAGTCACACGGACCCTATGTAGAGTACCTTGGAAAACTAGGAAGCAAAGATGTTGCACGGAGTTGGGGAAGCGAGGCATCGCTAGAGCCGGTGCGGCGTCAGTTCCTTTCTGCTATCAGGGAGGTGAGGTGTTGGTTCCGTACTGCTAGGCAGGAGAGGTGAGGTGTCAGTTCCTTGCTGTTGCAGGGGAGGTGATGCGGCGTCAGTGGCGAGACGTTGGTTCCTTATGACCCGGCGGGGTTGATGAATCCATCAGGTCAAGATGCCAGGTGCCGACTTTGCGGTATCACAGTAACCACGAGGTCACTGGTGTTATGGCGGAGTCGGTGTCACAGGCGTCTGTGACATAGAACTTGGGACTCACACTGGGGTGGGACTTAGGAGGCACTGTGGTGGTGTCAGTCAGGGTTGTTGCACTCAGCGAGGACTACAGCCCCAATGCAGGCAGCAGCGCGGAGTTGGACAGCTGCGCCAGTTCCGAAGTTGCTCTGGAGTCAATGTGCTTAGTTTCTTCTTGGTTGCACCAGAACTCACTCTCAAGGGCCCAGGAATTGGATTTGGCACCGCTTGGCAAATCAAGACTCACAGCAGGAGATCCCAGGTGCTGGCAGATGAAGTCTTTGATGTACTTGAGACTTCTCAACAGGAGGCAAGCTTAGTCGAAGCCCTTGGCGAACCTTTGGAAGAGGGATGTAGCACAGCAAAACAACATGCAGAGTGTCAGTCCCTCCTAGAGCATCCAGCTCTTCTTCTAGGCAGAATGTCCTCAGTCCAGAAGGATTGTAACTTTCTGGGGTCATAGGTCCACTACTTATACCAATTTTTGTCTTTAAAGTAGGCAAACTTCAAAGGAAAGTCTTTGCAGTGCACAAGACCATACCTTTCCCTGCCCTAGCTGCCGACACACTCCAGGAGGTTAGAGTCTGCTTTGTGTGAGGAGAAGCACAGCTCTATTCAGGTGCAAGTGTCAGCCCGTCCCACCGCTCTAGTTCAGGAATACCCATCAGCCTGGTGATGGGCCATCAGGATATGCAGGCCACACCTCAGATCCCTTTGTGTGACGGTCTAGAGTGAATACACAAAAGGCCCAACTGTCATCCTTACCCAGACGTGTATTCAGCAGACAGGCAAAGGCACAAAATGGTTAAACAAGAAAATGCCCACTTTCTAAAAATGGCATTTTCAAACTTACAAATCAAAAAACAACTGCACTAAAATATGTATTTTTACATTTTAAGTTCAGAGATGCCAAACTCCACATCTCTATCTGCTCTCAATGAGAAATTACACTTAAAAGTTATTTCAAGGCAATCCCCATGTTTCGCTTTGGGAGAGATAGGCCTTGCAAAAGTTAAAAACAAATTTAGAAGTATTTCACTACCACTACATATACTAACTTTTAAGTACACTGCACCCTGCCCTTGGGGCTGCTTTGAGCCTACCTTAGGGGTGACATACATGTAGTAAAAGGAAAGGTTTGAGCCTGGCAAGTGGGTGGACTTGCCAGTTTAAAATTGGCAGCTTAAAACTGCACACATGGACACTGCAATGGCAGGCCTGGGACATGTTTGCAGGCTACTCATGTGGATGGCACAATCAGTGCTGCAGGCCCACTAGTAACATTTGATTTATAGGCCCTGTGCACACATGGTACACTAAACTAGGGACTTAATAGTAAACCAAATATGCCAATCGTGGATAAACCAATCACCAATACAATTTAGATAGAGAGCACTTGCACTTAAGCACTGGTCAGCAGTGGTAAAATGCCCAGAGTCGTGAAGACAACATAAACAAGTCAACAAAACAGCAGGAAGAAGGCAAAATGTCTGGGGATAACCTTCAAAAAGGGCCAGGTCCAACAAGGGCATATTTATCAATCTTTCATGCAGTGCAGAAAGCCACCTTGCGTGGAAAGGGAAGGGCAGGAATGTGCCATATTTAACATTAGACAGCACATTCTTGTCATTTCCCAGCACTGGTGCACTTTTGGCTGCCTAGCGCCAATGAATGCACCCTTGCACCATGTTGCAAGAGTGCCTGTGTTGTAGGCCAGATTGTTTTTGTGAAGGAAGGTCTCCCTTCAGGACAGACAAACCTGAGTCCTGGGTCTTCATCATCAACAAATATGATAGTTATATTACGTGACCATTAGGTGCCTGCAGGTTAATTGGAATAATGTTTGCATTTAAATAAACCATAAGAAATTTCACATGTAATTCAGTTTTCTATATTTGCTGTAGATTTTACAATATGGAGTCTTTTTGTATATTAGTTGAAGGATTTTGTGGCCCTAGTATAGATGGGCCACTTGCTATTTCAGCAATGTAATCATCACTGTATGATAGTTTTCCTTGTTCTGACATTTACAAAAGTATCATCCCAAGAAATGCCAGGCAAAACAAATTAGATATAAACAAAGATATTCGGGTTACTCTGGACATTGAGAGCCTCTATACAAGCATTCCACAAAGTGAAGCTTTGGATGTGATAGAACATGTTCTTGAGACTCGCCCCAGACCACATAAAATACCAACAGGTTTTATCACTGGATGTGCCAAAATAGCACTGGAACACAATTATTTCACCCTCAATGGGGAATTGTTTGCCCAAAGACAAGGAGTTGCGATGGGAGTAATTTCCCCCCTGATATAGCAAATCTATGTCACTGCCTTTGAAGACCAAACTATTACAATGTATTTTACCTGTACAAGACAAACATAAAAAAATGGCATAGTTACATTGATGATGTCCTTTTAATATGGAAAGGTTCTACACTCAAATTACTAGAGTTTCACCAACGGTTAAACAATCAGAACTGCAATTTACAGTTTACATTGGAATACACCAACAATTTGATCCATTTTTTAGATCTTATGATCAGAAATGATACAGACACCCTATATAAAGGTCTATACACAAAACTGACAGCAAGAAACATGTTGCTTAAGTATAATAGTCATCATCTCCATAATTTGAAAGACAACTTACCTTTTGGTCAATTTTTATGGATTAAACAGAACTGTACAAATAAAGATGACTATTGTGCCGGAGCAAAAACTCTCTCTGCAGAATTAGTGGCAAGAGGATATCCATATCATACTGTGAAAAGATCTCTAAAGAGAACATGGTACTATGTTAGAGACTTACTTACTTTTGAAAGTAAAAGAAAGAACCAACAATTCTCGATTGGTATGTGTAACCACCTTCGGAACAGAATAAAATATGTTAAAAAAAGATCATACTAAAGATTTAGCACCTTTTAGGTTCCAGGTCTGACTTTAGAACTATTTGCCCGCTTTTTGGGGTAGTTTGGAGGTTGCTGTGATTAAATGTTGTTAGAACATTTAGCCTGTTTGAGCTCCAACTGGTAGGCTCACAATACGATTACTTAGAGTTCCTTTTTATGTTTTAATTGAAATGCTTTTTTATCATTGGAGCTGCTGATAAGAAGGTTTAGTGCATTTCCAAGTTGGCCCATTCCATCTGCTGAGGTATCTTGATCAAGGATGCCTCGCTTGGTGATATGTATAGAGTTTCTGTAGGTACAATACTGCATGAGTATAGGCTGATATGTTCCATCATGATTGGTCAATGATATTAGTTTAATTTGTCTTCTTGTTATTTCTGTATATTATGGAATTGAAGGATTTTATCAGGTTTCACTGTTTCAAGATGGCATTGACCTTTTTCACACAATCATGTGATCCGGCCAGCGAGATACTTGACTAAGAGTGCACGCAGCTTAGGCAGTTGCACACCTGCGCTAACAGAGCCTCCTCATTTGGTGCAGGAACTAGGCAGGACTGACGAGGGCGGTACCATTGTGGTTAAGAAGTATGTACTTTTGGGACTGTAGAAGGATATTACTGGTGTTGAAAGTGGACTATTGGTAAGGGCAGGTGAGTACCTACACTTAGCAATAGACCACTAAACCCTACTATGTCCAGTTAAGGTCTCATTAAATTAATCCCAGCTCAACCCTTGGTAGCTTGGCAATGAGTGACAAGGCTTAACTTAGGAGACAAGTGTGTGAAGCATTCTAAAATCACAAAACAGTGAATAAGTAAAACACACAACACAATAAAAATCCAACACCAATTTATAATCTTAGATTATATTGTTATCTTTAAAATGACACCACAATCGTTAAAATCAGATAAGGGGAAGCAGAGATATAAATTTTTGAAGAACTAATGTTTTCTAGCACATAGAAACTGAAAGCGCCAATCTGGTCACGCTAACCGGGGCAAAGTTAAAGTTTGAGGCTGACCGTGATGGAGCCCTGTTTGGCTACAGCATGCGGGAGGCCTCGGTCAAAAGTTCACCTTCGGATTTAGGGCCTGATTATGACCTTGGCAGAGGGGATTACTTCATCCTAAATGTGACGGATATCCCGTCCACCGTATTACAAGTTCCACAGGATATAATGGAACTTGTATTGTAGCTGGCAGGATATCCATCACATTTGGACGGAGTAATCCCCTCCACCAAAGTTGTAATCAGGCCCTTAGTCTTTTTCTTGAAGATTTTTCTCACCAGGACGAAGTCACCAATCTGATCCGACCTCCCTGGAGCCCTCTTCGGACACGCATCTCAGGAGACCTCTGTGAAGAATTCTACCTTCGGACTTAGATAATTTTTCATTACAGAAATCTTCGTCTTGGTGGAAGTTGAAATTGGATCTGACGTCCCTGGAGCCCTCCTGGGATATGCTGCGTGGGAAGTCTCAGTAAATTTTTTACGATCGGACTTTGTCACTTTTTTGGAGCGTTTTCTTTCCGACGTAGGAAGACCCTCAACAGAAGCCAATTTCGAATCAGCATTGTCTTTCCAGGAGCCTGTGGTGAAATCCTGGAAGTCTGGGGCTCTGGAGCTTTTCAGCTTACGGTTGAGGTAAGCCGGCTTGACTCACAACGTTGGATCGGTCCCTTTATGGAGCTTTTTTCCAGAAGCTCTCCAAACTTCTGGATCTTCTTCCAGAAGGTCTTTAAAGTTCCTTTAGGAGTCCACAACTTAACCCAAGATTCCAGAAATTCTGAGTTGCACCTTGAGGTTTAAGACTCCAACTCCCAGAATGCACCAGGCTCAAATCCAAAAATTACCACTAGCCACTGGTCAGCTGGTCAGCTTCTTTAAGTTTGGATGCAGGGGACTCTGGTCAGCTATTTTCTACCTGTAGCAAACTTGGAGTTTTTTCTTGAACCAGTTGAAGAAAACAGGAAAATTCATTTTTGCGCGGAAGCCCAAGTGTGCAGCTGGTGCAGTCCTTCAGAGTGCAGTGTCCAGGTGCAGGTCCAGCAGGGCAGTCCTTCTTCTTATGCCATTGTTCCTTGTAGGGATTTGAAGTGTGGGTTCAGCTCTGCCATATTTATTTCTGTTCCTAGGGTGGAAAGCAGGGGGGGAAACTGTCCAATCAAAGGCAGGCCCCCATCCTCTTGGATGACCACTTCCTGGGAAGTGTGGTAAAAGTCAATCACAGGGAGCAATATTCTTTAAAAATCCAAATGGCAGAATCTGAATTTTGGAGGTTAGGTCTGGCTGAGTCCACCCACTGATGTGGCTAAAATTCCTTAACACACCCCTTTCCTTCCCTCTCCCAATCTAATCAAGGGGACACCTTGTTGTCTGGGTTTGCAGGAAATGGGGGAGGTCCTGAGCTGCTCCTTCCCTTCTTTGAAGACCAGTTTGGCTGCCCGCCAACTTCCTGTTTCACCATCTGCTGAGGCCGATCTCCTCCCAAAGGACTTCCTTTGTCATCAGCCCAGGCCACTTCACACCTCATCAAGTCAGCCTGGCCAGGCTGCCAGAGGCTGGCCAATCAAAGAAGGGCATTACAGAGCTGAAGTTGGCAACTTTCAGGTAGAGTTCTGAAACTCTTTCCCTGAACTAGTTATATTTAATTCAACAATGACAAGTTGTTGGATATATTGTAACAATAAGTGTGATACCAAACTTGATATATCTACCTCCCTTTGAGACTTTATTAATTAAAATAAAGTCTCTCCATTTTAGCCTATGGAGCCCATTCACTACAGTGAGGGAAAATGAATTTGGCTATCTTTCCTCACCAGGGCTTATAAAACATCTGTTATAAGGTCCCTGCTTATAGTTACATTGCACTCAACCCTGGGGCCAACTAGGGCACACCTTAGGGGTGACTTATATGTAAAAATAGGGTAGTTTTAAGACTTTGGAAGTATTTTTAATTCCCAAGTCAAATTTGAAGGTAACTTTAATTTAAAAGCAGCAAGTAAGGCAGGCCTGCCTTTAAAATGAAAATGCATACATCAGCAGTAGACCTATGTGTGCACTACCTATGCAGGGGTACCTAAACCTACATGCCTTACCTTATACTAGGGACTTATAGGTAGGTTGACACAGCCATATATAATTAGCCTAATTTGCATAATCATTTTAATCAGAGTAGAGGCCCTTGGACTGTTTAGCTGTGCCCAGGGCACCATCAGAGTCAGGAAAACACCAGGAAAAAGTGAACAATGGGGGCAAAAATTTAGGGGGCTTCTGCAATCAGCCCAGTTTTCCCACAAGTTGTCATTCCTTTACCCGCTTACCTACTTATATGTCATTCACTCTCATTTCTTTCAGATTTTGATAATTATTGGAAAGGAGTGTATATTCTAACCTTTCTTTTGCTGTGGTAAGTGTTGTTAGTTGTCATAGGTACAATACACAGGCTAGTTGTTTGTCCTGTATTGATTATTCATTTTCACATTGAGATTATAGATTTTATGACTTATGCATTGGCAAGTGTTTTGTGAGCATAGATTGCACTGAGTGCACTGAGGCACCTGATTGTTTGGAGCCACGGGTGCTGTTATTTTATTCATTTGGGATGCATAACTAATTTGTGTGTGTTTTTATGTCTTAGACTTGTGAGTCTATAAGCACAGGACCGGTGAGTGATACACATTAATGCTTTTTCTTGGATGGTCCTTCCTAACAATTGCTTCTTTTTTTAAAGTATTTTTTTAGATTTCTATTTATTTGAATTCTATATATTTTTTGCATTTTATGTTAGATCTCTCAGGGGATTGTCCAGTTTGGCTCTGTTGATTCCTTTGGGTCATGATGATGCTCTCATGGACTGTGCTGCATTAGGAGGTAGAAACATTGACTTTAATCTACTCTAACATCAAATACTCAACCTCTGCCTTCCTTTTTCTATCAATAAAGAATGGACTTTGTATGGAAGAATTTCTTGATATGTTAAGAGGATACACTGCTCCCCGTTGACACCTACTGATATGGAAATCGACTTTTATGTTCAATGGGGGTCGGTAGGAGTTTGGATAACATTGCATTAGGAACCACGATTGAAAACCTAAAACATGAGTATTTAATATTATGTAGGCCTATTTTGGATAAAAAAAATGATATTCTTTGAGATTTGTGGTTGGTATGCTTTATTATTGTTTTTCTTTGTTTAAGTCAACATCAATTGGGTTTTTATACCAACCTAATTGTAAGTATATACAAATACCTCCTTCAGGAACCTATTGCTGTATTTAAACTTTCTAAAAGTGACCTTTTCAAAATTGTAATTTAAAATCCAACTTTACAATTACAGATGTTTTTTTAATTACAGTTCCATAGATACCAAACATAAAAAAGCTGATCCATTCCCAATCAAAAGTTAGCACTTAATAGATGTAATAAAGCAACCCAATGTTATCCAATGGGACAGGTAGGCCTCACATTTGTGAAAAACTAATTTAGGAATTTTTCTCTACCAGGACCTGTAAACTTAAAGTACATGGCTAACCTTTTAATTACAATGCGGGCTGCCATAAGAGCTACCTAGTGCCTATCTTAGGGGTAACTTGAGCAATAGATGGGGAGTTTAATGCTTGGCAAGAGGGTTATATTGCCAAGTTGATTTGATAGTTTACAACTGCATTCAGGCTGCAATGGGAGACCTGGGAAATGTTTTAAGGGCCTACTTAAGTGGGTGGCACAATGAGTGTTGCAGGCCCACTAGTAGTATTTAATTAACAGGCTATAGGTATATGATACACCAATTTATTAGAGCCTTATAAGTAAATTAAACATGCCAATCAAGTGTAAGCCAATGTTATCATGTTTAGGGAGTGAGCACAAACACTTCAGCACTGGTTAGCAGGGGTAAAGTGCACAGAGTCCAAAGGCCACTAAAAACAAATTAAGTAAAAATAGGAGGGGAGAAGGCAAAATGTTTGGGGGTGACCTTGCAGAGAGGGCCAGGTCTAACAACAATCAACCCCAGTGTGGCACACAAGCTAAACAACCAATCTCAGCTTGACACCCAATGATGTAATTCACAGCACACTGTGATTCTCACTTCACTCAGATCTACTCTGCTTAAACACAGAAGAGAAAATACAACAATCCTTGTCTGCTTTACCTAAAGAGAAATAGAATCTGCAATTGCAGAGGAAAATAGGGATTAGTAACCTCATGGTGCTACAAAATGCGCAATTAAATTCTCGGCTGGTGGGAACTCACTCATACTAGTGTGATCTACTCCTGTCACAAGGATCAACCAAACATCAATCTCAGTTAGTACAATCTCACAATAGAACTTTAATAAATCCCTATCTGTGATGTGACTGTTGCTCCTCATAGGATCCACCACCCCAACGTCAACAGATAAGTCAAATACTAGTTAAAATATCTATCGAGGAATCTTCGATTATGATAAATTTGATAACCTAAACCTCAGCCTTAAATGTGTTAATCTCAATAAGCACAAGCGAAAGACATAAAAGGACACTCAATTTTCAAACAGGAAGTCATTCTTGGCCACAGTTGGTCACGGCAACCCAAAAATATGGTAAATTCACCAAAAGTGCAAACACTACAACTCTCAACTTACAATTAAAAAAACACATAACCAAAACTCATTTCTCTACTTATACTCACACTCCTAGCACACTGCAACCACTTTCAGGAACGCTGGTTCAATAATCAAAATGAGATCATAGAAGAGTGGGACCCCAGAATGAGTCAAGGCAAAGTTTTAAGTTTGGAAGTAAATTGTATATCACACAATGCTCAGCTGGAAACTATCCTGAGCTACAAGATTTTGTTGGTGCTATTCTATGTGTTAATTTCAGGGATCCTGAAGCGCTTTTGGATGGATCCACTTTCACAACTGAACTTTGTCAACAAATAAGTACATTTTTTTATAAAGCCCATTTGGCTTCACAAAAAGGACAGAGAGTAATTTAGTTTCAAGTCGTGAAAGTTTATTAAATGTTAAAAGTTTACAGATGGTAAAAATCAGGTTAGCAGCAAATCATGATCAAATGCGTACACTGCAATTAATAAGCAAATTAAATGATGTCAACGTCGTAATTAGAGGACACTGTTGAGAAATGTTGTTTTATATTGCTCTATTGTTAACCAATAAACAGTATTTAAGTCTACCAACTTTACATCTATTTGGGTGAAATTTACTTTCCTCAACATTTACTCGGGGGTACTCAGGCATTATACTAATTTATGTTTGTGTTGATGCAACCTGAGCCTGGCAATGCATTGACTAAACACGGCCAGAAACTAGGCTGCATATTCACTTCTATTTAATGTATAGATTATCCCAGTACCATATGTAGAATGGCTGATATTTATCCTCTCAGACTATGGTTGGAGGGGCTGTCTTTTATTTTTAGGCCTCATCTACGGACACCTTTTAGATGTTTGCTGTCAAAGACTTGTTGTCCACTATACCAATAGTTACTTTTAGCCTTGCCTGTTATTCAATGGCTTTCCTTCCTCTACTTGTGTTTGTTCCTCTCCTAGACCATAGCTCATTTACCATCCGTTTGACTGAATGACTTGTATTCTTACACTGCTTACATTAATTAAATACTACGTTTTACTATTAATTATAACGCTACACGTAAGGGCACGTGATTTCTTGCTCTCTCCCTCACCTGCAGTGTCCACCACCTAAAAACCCAACTCTTCCATCCTCAGTGCTGCTCTTTCTCCTCTGCACAGATCATCTGTTGCATCCGCTAAGCCTCCTCTTTCAGTGTTTTTGCCTTTATTTGCTTGTATTTTTTAAATTCCCCAGCCTCAAACTTCTCTGTTGTTCCCAGCGCCCCTGCTCCCACTGGTTCCACCACTCAAAATAGTTGATGTCCTTCCGTTCACCAACCCCCCCACACACACACTTCTCCTCCATTGCTTGCTCATATCTCTTTCTGTAGTATTGTATCGAAACGAAATGGATTTAGAGGCCCCGAAAGCTGCAGTTTGCCGCCAGGGCACTTCTTTCACAATGTAGCACTTTTGCACATTCATTTTCCAATTCACCACTCCAGAATAGGCATCAGTCATCTTGAAACAGTAAATGAAATGTTAAAAAGGCACACGTGTGCTCTTGTCTGGTGATGCATGCATGTGAATAAATTATCAACTGCAATGCCTTTTTTGTTTTAGTAAGTGCTGTTCCTCAGAAGCGTTTTTTTCTTTTTGCCAGTGCATAATAGTGTCAACGAAAAGCTTCGGCAAAGGGAAAATGTTGGTAGAGATATTGGAAGAAGAGACCTATTGGCTTTGCCTGTGCTTGTGTACACCGATGATATAACCCTTTTGAATCATGCAAGCATCAGTGTACAGCATTCTCTCGATATATTAGTGAATTTCTGTAAATATAAAAAAATGAAAATCAACTAAAAACCAAGATTATGGTTTTGCAAAGCAATCTCTTTTCAGAACGTTCTGGATAGTTGGAGTGAAATTGGAGCAGGCTGTTAAGTATCTTTATCAGGGCTCAGTGCTGAATGTGAAATTCACACGGAGCCCTTTCGGAAATGTGGAAGCCGCATCCACAATGTAGGTCTGATAAAATGTATTCTGCAATAGAGAGATTTGTCACTCATGCTGCAAACATTAGCCCTGCCAAGTATTATTTTTGAAGTTGTTGGCTGGGCTCAGGAAACAGTTTGGGTTTGAATCAGCTAATATTGGGCTTTTCAGGTGATTATGATACAGCTTCTGACATAATTATTTCTTAGGAAGATAGGTTGTGGGTATTGATGTGAATTGATCTTAACATGAGCAATATTGTAAGCAAAGTCCAACAATATGTTGACCTGTTAGGGTTTATTGAAGTGACAAAGGGGGGCTAATATACATACCCGAGGTGCAAATAATGTTTACCAGCTGAATTTTGAGAAATGTACTCTGCCACTGATTTTGATAACCTGCAGTTAAAGCCCTCATTAAAGCCCTCGTAATTTCTTATATTGATGAGGAATACAGACCTATGGCCAATTTAATGTTTTTGCTAGTTAGGCTGGGCTAAATGCCTTTTTAGCTACCCTTGGTGGATGTATTGGCTTGCTGAGGGGGTCATGCTTATGGCGTTTATTCTTTGCTGACCTAGAAACTATGTACCAATTTCTTTTAAGTTACGTTCCATTTTTGATCCACTACAGAATCCCAATTTGATGACAGTGTACAGAGAGGAAGTGGGCCTAGTAGAGGCACAGGAAGCAGCTTAGAGGGTATAGAGTCATCAAGAGGTTGGGGTAAGTTTTAATTGGTGCCTCACTGATGATAGGCTCTGTATGTCCAATAGGGGGATTAGTATGGAGGTTAGGACCACAAAAGGAAGCAGCTTTATTGGATGTCGTACAGTATAGTATGCTTTCAATAGTTATTGTTAAAGTGTTTGAGTGAGGGGTCAGAAGTAGTGGGGAAATCAGGCCATCGATGAGGGATATGACCTCACACTGAACACCATATTAGACTACTCAGGACTTCTCACAACTTTAGGGAGACTCACATTTTGACAATAGGAATACTCAGTTTTAGTGCAAGCGGCATCCATGCTCACAACGGTTAGGGGTGTTATTTATACTGAACAGCGCAAACGCTGACCTTTTTCTTATACAAGAAACACACCTTATGTCTATCTGATTTCCAAAACAGTATATTTCATCAACTCTGCATTAGGTGAGGATGATTATCTTGATAGGGGTGGATGCCATTGTGAGGAAATGAAACACTTACCAAACATTGCCCAGAGTATTGACCCTGCTAGTGAAACACAGGGTGACCACATGCACTTAGCAAACCATTTATGCCCCTAATTCTAGCCAGGAGAAATTTGCCAGAATAGCGATAGTCGATATTGTATGACAAGCAGAGGGTGAATTGATAATTGGGTGGGGGGCTACATTTGGTCGTGGAGGATGCCAAGGATGGAGGTCATGGGGTATTCTAACTGTACAGCAGATTGGCTCATTTTCTGGTAAGTGCCAGGCTTGGTTGAACTCTGTAGACTTAATCGACATTTGGAGGAAATCACACACAGACGCAAACATATGTTTCATTTTTTTCACTGGTACATAAGACATATGCCACACTTGATGACTTTGTGGTCATCTCTCTGTGACTTTTGGGTGGAACTAGCATGGGAATTTGGCAAATTGCCCATGTGCTCAGGGGTGATCAGGCCCCGGATGGTTGGTTGGCTGGACGTATGATGTTACAACGTTGGGTTTTACCACTCATCACAATTTTTACAATGCATTCATTTACCACACATCCGCCTTTACCACTCAGGTAAGTATAATTTATAATATAGGCCCACATTATGACATTGGCGGTATAAACCACCTACCGTTGCGGTGCCGGCTGCCAAAAGACCATCACAGCAGCAACCATCCATCTGCCAGGTTATGACCACAGCCGGACTTCCGCCACAAGTAATGCGGAAATCCGGCCATGGCCATACTGGCGGATGGTGGTAAGGTGGCGCTGCTACCACCAGCACCGCCACACCAGTAATCCCGTTCCCTGACGGACGACCACCTGGAAGAAGGTAAGTTGGGTTTCCGACAGGGGAGTGGGGTGGGGGTGTTGTGTGTGTGGGGTTGTGTGCATGAATGTCTGAGTGTGTGTGTGAATGCCACTGTGTGTGTAGTGTTTGCGTGGGTGTATGCATGTGTGTGAATGGGTGTAAGAATGGAAATGTGAATGCGTATCTGCATATCAGTGTTAATATGTGTACGGATGTGTGCGAGCATGAATGGATGTATGCGTGTATGAATGCGTGTATGCTAGTGTGAGTGTGTGGGTGTATGTGTGGTGCATGTCTCGGGGTGTGTGCGTGTATGGGGGTGGGGGATCGGAAGGGGGAAACGTGGATGGAGGGGGTGTGAGGGGCGTCTGTGAAGTGTTTGGGTGGGTGGGTGAGCCTCCTACCAGTGACAGGCAAGGAATTTCCTGTCACTGGCAGGGCCTACTGCCATGGTTTTCGTGGTGTTGCTAATGCGGTAGGCTGACTCAGAATGCCGCAGGCGGTACTATATCAGCAACGGGCTGGAGATTGACATCTCCAGCATGGCGGCTGCTACTGCCATGGCAGTCTAAGTGGAGAAGTGGCAGTACTACCGCCACATTACCACTCACCCGTCCTGATGGGGCTTTAGGCACATGGGTACAGGCAATATTGTATGAGTGACAATGAGACAAGATGGTAACGAAGTAGATGATTCACTAAATTTGGTTCTGTTTCCATATTCCCTTATAGGCAATTCTGAGAGTGTTTGTACTGGAAGAAAAATAGTGTATATTGAACCTGCATGTACCACTGGTCATTACCTAAGCATGTGAAAGGTAGGAAAAGGAACATTAAGAGGATCGATGGTAACGGCTGAAACATGTTGACCTTGTTTAGTATTTCAGGGGTGAAGGGGTGATTGTTTCTCCATTTCACCACCATTTCTTCAACCTTTTTTAACCCTATCCGGCGAGACCGGGAATATTGACTGAATATGGATCTCACGCGAGATAGTTTAAACTATTGAGTAAGGTTCACTTTATGTTTGTGGTCCCCATCTGTCAGTTATTTGTTTCTGTTTCCCCTCCCTATTGCTCCATTCCTTACATTGGCTAGCATGGGAACGTGACAGCAAGGCCCTATGATGAAGCATGCCACTATTAGTGGGTGAGGGCAGTTTTTTCGATAACATTATGCTGTATGTCTAGCTGGTGAGATCATTACCTTTTCACTGGTCCATGATGTATTATTCACAGTGTCTACAACACTTTTATAGCCAAGAATGTCCCCCAATCATTATTTGTTGCTAGGATTAAGCTAGAGAGGATATTGCCAACTAGTTGACTTCAGAGTGCAAGCAATGCCAAAAGCAGTTTTTAGGTCTCATTTAAATAGCTCATAGGCTATCTCTTCAAGATCTTTTCTTTGTGAACTATGGCCTGAGAGGCCACCCATTTCATACCATTGGTTGGCTTATTGTCACTCTTGAAAGAGCATAGCTTGGCTGTGCCACTACATCTCTGGGAAAAAGAATGTGAAGGGGTGATCATTTTCTTTATGGTCACAAGATGGTGGCCACATTTAGTGTAACATTTAATTTGATTTATTTAATTCCTGCACTGCAAAGCATGTGAGTGGAGTGCATCTTTGTTTATGCCATATATTCAACATTTTATGATTATCTTTTCAAGACTAACGTTTTTTCTTAAATGTTTCTTTTGAGATACAAGTGTTAGGAGCAGAGACAGAGTCAACAAGAAGCTCATTGTGTGTGAAATATAAGAAAGCCTGGGACGAACTATGCAGGGACGAAAAGAGCAGTGTTCTGAAGCTTGCCAGTCATAACTCTTCTGAATTTTCAGAGACAGAATTGTATCAAGATGGGATGCATCAGGTGATGGAAATTGTAACTTCCAATTAATTTTAATTAGGGTTTCATTTGAGAAGCTTCAACTGTGATGTCGCTGTCCTGGGAAATAGTGATTTAAGGAGGGTTTAGTTAGTGAAGATTCAGACCTTTTCCTATCTTTAGAGCTGAACAGACCCTTCTGAGGTACAGACCGCATACCTTTATGTGGCTTCATGCCATCACACTTCTCTTAACAGAATAGTCTACTGAATTTCTATTTGCAGACCTTTCTCAAATATGTTTAGTATTAGAATGATCGGAGTTTAGTTTAAATGGTTAGGGAGGAGAGTTTGGGTCTTGTGACCAAGAAACATATGTTTTTCAGGATCTTTTGTATTGTTGCAATAGAAATCTTGTATATGCTAAGTTTATCGTTGTACGACACCTTAATTCTCCTTTAGTGATATATGTTCATACTAAAGTTGTGAGACTCATTTATGTAACATCGACTTTGAGTCTGTAATAAACCCATTCAACTGTATTAATTGACTCTGATGCTATTATTTGACATTTGGCTTATAAAGAAATTGTTTGACGAAATTGAAATGTGTTACTGTTTTTCCCTCAGAACTGAGAAGAAAAGATTCATGAGACCCCAGAATTAGTGAAAGGGCCCAAGGATCTATCAATTTAATTTGCTTGCTTCTTATTGATCGACTGCTGTAAGCTTCCCTACTCTTCTTGTGTCTGTCCATGACCTGGAGCATGGATGCGTTGCTTGTGCACTTCCACTACTCAGCTCTTTATATGCTGCTTTTTTCTTTGTGTTTAAGCACTTTCCCGGAGTGCATCTTTTCATTTTCAGCGGGAATCTTTGTGTACTTGTCTCCCCTCCGGGCGCCAGCGCTGGCTGCGTTGTAACACTTTTTACAAAACAAACATTCAGCCATGTTGCATGGCAGCTGTGCTGCTGTATGCTACGACTAAAAAAATTGACAACGACAAAAACTTTCATCTTGTAGCCAAGGCTTATTGGCTTTGCTAAGGCTTGTTATAGTTTGGTGGGGTGATGTAGGGGAAGCATCGGCTTCATCATGCAGACATCAACTGCTTCCAACTCTTTTATTTGTTTTTTCTCTTTGCTGTAAACATAATTGCCATTTGATTGACTTACCCCTTCCTTTCCATACCTTAGTGCAATCAATGGTCAAGCAGGTACAGTGACACCGGGGCCTGTGGGGCAAATTTGGCCAAGGTTATAGTTGTTTTTTTGTACTCAGATTATGTGCAGTGTCCCATTTCCCTTGTCTACACCAGGGCTGAGGGCCCCATTGCCACACCACTGGGTGACACCCCGGCGTGTTGTGTAGGGAACCAGTGAAATGTATGCACAAGAGATTACAGAAATCGTGGTATCTTCATTTACATCATAGCCTCCACATACCTTTTCTGCGCTACTTTCTGCATATGTTGGTTGCACCTTTGTGCTATTTACTACCATTTTATCACCTAAAATGCGTTGTGAAATTTGTAGAAAGAATTTACTGATACTTACCGCGTAAATAGGCACACTCCTGTTTTGGCGCCTTGGCAAAAACCACGAGCCAAAATGGTTCTGCGTCACAACGCAACATCTGAATCGAATTCAGGAGTCTGCTGTCAGAGTTCACCTCACTGGTGCTTTCACCACATCTTTCTAGAATCCACAAAGAGCCTGGAACAGCAGGCCGGTGGTTAACCCCAAAAGCCAGTGCTGATTGACGATAAACAGTGCTAGAAATGGAAAAACAGAAGTGCAGGTACGGTGTACTAGAGCACCTGCTTTCTTCTTCTGAGAAGGAAAGGTACTTTTCAATTTAAAGTATTGCACCTCTGTTGAAAAATGCGGGTCCCCTTGATTTTCAAATAACAAAGCGCAGGAACACAGTACCTGACAGTACTGGCCCATTTTAAGCACTGACAAAAAATCTGATCACC
Organism: Pleurodeles waltl; assembly: GCF_031143425.1. Taxonomy (NCBI): domain Eukaryota; kingdom Metazoa; phylum Chordata; class Amphibia; order Caudata; family Salamandridae; genus Pleurodeles; species Pleurodeles waltl. The sequence continues at coordinate 195,603,495 of NC_090437.1, forward strand.
ATGAACATGTCTGGTCAGGCAGATGCGCTCTCGGCCAGCTCACTTAGCGAGCCTTGCTGACTCTTCCATGATGATCAGCACAGGAGGAAAATGTGTGCGTTCTTTACCTTGATTTGAACTATAAGGCAATTAACCATAGTAATTAAATCCCAATTACCCATATTTTATGTGTTTTAATATGAAATATGCAAATAAATACACAGAACGTTTGAAAACTTAGTATGGACCTTTTTTACTGAGTGTTGCTATGTACAATTACATAGTTAATTAGCATAAATTTACATTGGGCACAGACAGCAATATGTAAGTGCACAACCAATTTGTTTTACTGCCGTGAATGAATTTTAGATGTCACTCCACTCATTAACCAACAAGGTACTCTACTTTACGTGATGACTTATTATATATGGTGTTTTGTTGCCATCTACTGGGAAGTAGAGGTACTGCTTACAAAGTGTCTAGACTAGATAAATGTGAATACGATACTAAAAAACTGTTTTCCTGTACTCTCCACCAGACTCAGAAACACGCTATCTTCTGTTAGCAAGAGCCATCGAAAAGACCCTTTTTTACTTGCTGTAGAAAAGCAACAGCCTAAAAATGCTGCTCAAGGCGACCATATTTTAAAACCGGGACAGACCAGCACTAAAAGTAGGACTTGAGTTACTTTTATGTCTGGCCTGTCCTGGTTTTTGTTTAGCCTTGTAAATGCACATACACACATACATATACAAGCAACTTTGGGCAACGAGTTATAGTTTCTTCACATAAGTATAAGTATAACTATAACTGCTGAATTTCTATGGTTTTTGTATGAGTAAAACATCAACCTAACTATAGCGTCCCTGTAACCTATGTTTTTTCCAGTGAAAAAAATAATATATGTATATATATATATATATATATATATATATATATATATATAACTGAGAAAAATCCTGCTGTTCTTCCTGCGCTCGCCTAGCGAGGTTGGTGCTCCATTATGGGCGCAGGATCCATTCCAATGTTCCACCAAACGAAATTCAAACGCTGGCACTCCATGCAACTGAAATGTTTATTAAAACCAGTAAATCCTTGTCACATTTTAAATTTTCCATTTTCCAAATACAAAATCAAGGCAACGCGTTTCAACCATCACGGTCTTCTTTATTAGCCCACAAAGGAATAATTCAATTTGAATTTTTTCTTTGTGGGCTAATGAAGAAGACCGTAATGGTTGAAACGTAAAATTTAAAATGTGACAAGTATTTTCGGGTTTGAATAAACATTTCAGTTGCATGGAGTGCCAGTGTTTAAATTTTGTTTGGTGGTTTGGTGATTGCCACTAGGTGGTTATAGTTAAGACCTAGTTTCTTTAGAAAAAGCATTTTTTGTTTTGCTAAGAACTTTGGCTCACTTTGATGAATCTTCACAAAATTTTCCAAACAAATACGAAGCTTACTTCAGCCTCTGTCTGGAATGTTTCGGGGTGATCCGTTAAATGGGGACCGAAATAAACGGGGGGTTCTAAGTGCGCTTTTCCCCATCCATTTTTCCATAGGGATTTTGAATAGGAATAGCAACCAATCCACTGGACGGAATTGTGCTAAATTTGAGAGAAAGGTATAAATCAATTCAGTAGTTTTTGAGTAATTAAAGAAAAACTAAATTTGTATATAAAGGGACATGAAGGCTCTACGATTCTGCCCAATCTCGTGCTGAGATCTGATTGGCTGCAACACTTCAACAAGGAAGTGTTGGCAGCCATACTGGGACTCGGCTTCAGCCGAGTCACAGAAAAAAAGATTAAAAAAACAGAAAAGGAGGCAGGGTGGGGACACCCTGACCCCTTAACTTTGGTGTTGGGCTCCCAGAGGAACCACCTAGAGCAAACAATAATTTTTCTTTACATTTTTGGCAGCAGATGTGGTAGATCTGATCTGCTAAAATGTTTTTAAAAGAACAAACGCAGGCTCCCATGCTTATTTAAATGCAGCCCAGGGTGGGCCAGATCCTGGAGGCATTTAAATTTTGAATGCTGGGCCACCTCCCCTGGGCTTTAAACTACATCAGTCTGGGGGGCTGTGCCCCCCTGCAGCCCCAGTGACCACCACCTCTCCGGGGGCAAATTTAAATACGATAGGGGTCCGTTGCGGACCTCACGCCCCGGGGACCACCTCCTCCCCGGGGCTACTTGAAATATTGGAGGGGGCTGTGTGGTGCCCCTCGTGGAGCCAGTAATGGCCCTGGGGACCACCCCTTCCGCACAGCCACACTTTTGAGGCTGATAAAGTGTTCTCAAACACAAAGAATTCGGTTGGTAGCAAGGAGCCACTTGACATTGAGACAGGCATAGTACATGGGACATAATGTTTGAGACATTGTCACTCAGCCGTCAATTAGTGAATAATTGTGTTACAACACCAGCTGAATGATAATCATTCTATATGCTTGGGTATTTTTGGACAGTGTTACACTAACGCATTAGACAGAAATATGATCACACTCATTAGGTTTGGCATTTAGCTTACAATGCAGTCATCACAGTCACTCGAGTATATTGGTCACCTGTGCAATTAGGTGTTCCCAATGTTGCACTCTCACAGTCCTAATATGAGAGTGGGATGTTTAATTGAAGTCTGTGCCCTCTGATACTCTGATGTCTTTCACCATGTGGCATTTCAAGTATCGTAGCTATTGAATTTACAACATGCTCGCTTAATTAGTGAGACTTTGAATAATATAAGTTTAATTAGCTTACATCATTTTGAAATGTTTGATTGATCGTACTTTACTTATTTTTGCATTTGTGTGTGCATAATTATTTAGTTGCATGCACCATAAAATCCAGAATGCTTCATTAAATGCAAGACGGATCATCACTATTTTAATGGAAATTGTTGTAGTACTCACTAGCTGTGAGCAACACGCTAGAGACAAAATGCTTTGGTGGTTGCTGAAGAAGTTTATTAAGCAATACTATTTGGAGTTCCTGGAGTGCGGTGAATTTCTTTTCTGTATAATATATATATATATATATATATATATATATATATATGTGTATATATATATATATATAAACCTACTGGCAGTAGTTCTATAGAAAAAGCTTTTTTACTTGCTTATATCTTTGGTGCCGGTTGACAAATCTTTATGAAATTTTCCAGAAAATACAACACCCACATCAGCTGCTGTCTGGAAAGTTATGGAGTGATCTGTCAAGCGGGGGCCAAGAAAAAAAGGGGTCCTAAAACGTGTTTTCTCCATGTGAATTTCTACGGGGAATTTGAACAGGAATAGCGGTCGAACCACGAGACAGATTTACACCGCATTTGGCAGAAAGCTAGCTCTTGGTCCAGAAAGTGACCTTTTTATTATTTAGTGTCAATCCATTCTTTTACATAAAGGCACACGAAGGCTCCGCGAACCCTCCTGATCTCGTGTTGAGATTGGATTTGTTGCCAACACTTCAACAAGGAAGTGTTGGCAGCTATCTTGGGACTCAGCTTCAGCTGAGTCCTGGAAAAAAAGATAAAAAATGAGAATAGGGTCCAGGGCAAGAGTAGGGACACCCTGACCCCTTAATTCTGGTGTTGCGGCCCTAGAGGGACTCCCAGGGCAAAAAAAGCACTTTTGTTTAAAATGTTTAACCCAAAGTCACAACGGGGTCACAAGTCTGTGGTAAAACTTAAAAAGAAACAAGTGTGGTTTTACCAAAGGCCTTGGGTGGGCCAGGTCCCAGGGACATGTAAAAATAAAGGAGGGGTGCATGGAGCCCCCCCTTGGGTTTTAGCTTACTGCCCCCCTGCACCCTCGGGACCACCACCGCCCTTGGGCAAACACTGAATTACATGAAGAGGGGCCACGTGGACCCCCACAGCCCAGGACCACCACCTCCAAGAGGCAAAAATTGAAATACATGTGGGGGGTGCATGGCTCCCCGGCAGCCCTGGGGCCATCACCTGCCCTGGGTTAAAATAAATGAATGAAGGGGGTCAATTGCAGACCCCCAGCCCCGGGGACCACCAACTCCCTGGGGCAAATACAACATTGGAGGTGGTCCACGCGGCCCCCTCGTGGAGCCATAGACTCGCGGCCTAAGGTAACTATAACTCACGCCCTCGCCATGCACTGCTAATTACCCCAGATATTACAGCACTCATGACAACTTTTAAAACATCAATAAAACTATGAATCAAACATTAGAACTCAAATTATTGAAAGAAAACTGTGCATGATAAGGTTGGAACATATAGTCACCTTAGGCCGTGAGTTATAGTTACTTGAAATAACTATAACTGCTGCACTTCTATGGTTTTGTGCTAGTAAATTCAGAACCTAACTATAACGTCCCTTCAACCTTTTTTGTGAGTGGCTATATATATATATATATATATATATATATATATATATATATATATATATATATATACATACACACTGAGAAAAACAAAGGTGACAGGGATGTTATAGTTGTTATAGTTAGGTTCTGAATTTACTCACACAAAACCATAGAAATTCTGCATTTACAGTTATGGTTAACTCAAGTAACTATAACGCGTGCCCTAAGGTAACTATAACTCATGCCCTCACCATGCACAGCTAATTGCTCCACATATTACATCACTGATGACACCTTCTATGGCAGCATTGATATTATCACAGGAACATTTGAAATAAAATTATTGATGAGAAAACTGTGCATGGCTTGGGTGCAAGTTATAGTTACCTTAGGGCGCGCGCAAGTTACTGTTACTTGAGCTAACCGTAACTATAACTGCTGAATTTCAATGGTTTTGTGCAAGTAAATTCAGAACCTAACTGTAATGTCCCTGTAACCTTTGTTTTTTTCAGTAAATTTCTATGTTTTTTTTAATGTACATGTTAATATAACCAGTGTCTCACACAGTTTTTGGCCTAGTGCACCAGTGGTGTGCAAAACATTCTTCATGTGGCAGCATTCAGAACCCTAGCATATTGGACACACATTTGGCATAAAAGTTCTCCACTCCCTTTGAAAGAATCATTGAATATTCCCTGGTTGAAATTTGTTAAAACATGGTTAATTACTCTTGGTATGTGTGAATTGTGGACAAACCCTCAAAGCATCACAGAAAATACCCTGGTTGCTCTCAAGAAGAACTACTAGTTCCACATAGGTGGGTAATGGTTAAACCAGGGTACTGTGGGGGAATTAACTGGAAGGTTTCTGGACGTTAAAGATAATTTGCACTGCGAGGAATTTATGAACTTCCACAAGCTAAGTCCTTATACCTACAATTTAGATATGGTATCTTGCCACTTAATGGCTTTCGCTGCAGATGGAATGGCTTAAATATTTCCCCTTTCTGCCCCTTCTGCCATGGCAGTCCTGAATCAGAAGAGCACTTCCTATTTTTCTGCCCTAGTTATGTCGTGAATAGGAAACCATGGCTTACTCCGATTTTCTGTACTCTGGTGATAGAGCAAACGAGGCCTGCCATCTGGGTCCTCAGAAGTGGCACTACTCCATGGCTCATTTTTCAAATCTCTAGATACTTGGTGAGTCAGATGTAAGTATATGTCACTTTTTGACAAATAATAGTGGATCCCACTACTGATGCTGACATATCTGAGAAAGTGGTTCAGGTCTTGAAATAAAATGTATTGGGGATAAAATTTCCATCTGCACTTGAAGACTTCTTCCTTTTAACTGTCAACACCTATTCTGTCCATTGCACTGATTCTATAATTGTTTTCGAATTGTAACATGTACCGCTTAAGCCTTGGTTTCTACATGGCTGTTAAATCATTTTAAAATCCTGACATGAGTAGGCACCTTTTATTTATTCTTTTTAATCTGCATTTCTTACATTCAATTTTGGGAAAATGTACATATTGTCTTATCTTTCTATTTATATGTAGGCCCTGCGGCCAACCCTGCTGCATGGGCCCAAATCCAAGCTGCTGTGCACAGCCTGGAGTTGGATACAGAGTGTGTTTTTTATTTCATTTTTCCCTGGATCCGCACATCCACTTGTGGATTTATGCCTAGGGTCGCGCTGAGCCGCATGGGTGGATCAGCGGATCTCGAAAACAGCAAAAAAAATAAATTTTAGGCATTTTCTGCCCATTATTTTGTATTCTGACACATTTATATCTACCGCCTGGGGTCAGGGAGTTTCTACCCTGACCCTTTCATATGCATTGCACCCCACATTTCTACCCCAGGACCCTTTCCTGATACAACAAAATATCACTTAAACTACTGAACGAATTTACACCAAATGTGTTTCGGGATCCCACCTTTTTCTTGCCCCCGCGTTTGACGGATCATAACAAAACTTTCAATACAATAGCTAAACAGACTAAAGTATACGTTTTAAAAATGTCATGAAGATTCCTCAAGCGGCGCCAAAGTTATTGGCAAAACAACGAACACTCTTCCTATAGAAACTAGGTCCTAACTATAACTACCTACTGGCGATCGCCAGCAGGTCATGTATATGAATGTGCCCCCCCCCACGCAGCCCCAGGGACCACCACCTCCTTGGGGCTATTTTGCATTCGAGGGTGGACCCACTCAAGGAGCCATAGATGGCCCTGGGGACCGCCATCCCCCAAGGCCAGATCCTTCTATGTCCCGGGGTGCCTAACCACGGGACATAGCTGTTTGCTTTGACTTGGTGGGAGCTTTGACAGCTCATAATGGGATGAAAGACAGAGAGATTGTTATTGCAATGGCCACTCCATGAAACTAGCAAGATGTTTGGTTCAAACGTTACAGTAACATTTTGATGGACAGCAGAACATGGTCACTTCTGGCCTAATGGTAAAACTCCTGGATGGTCACTGAGTGGGCTGAAGTTTGAAATCGTTGTATCTCATGGCAGTGTGTCTGTTTATTATCCAGTGTTATGACTGTTACACATCCCTAGTGATGTAACATTGATGTTTTTTTCCCCTCAAAATCTGTGGGTTGAATGTCATAGCTAAGTCTGGACACTGCACTGTAAGGAGTCACTCATAGCCTACTGGTTAAGGTCGCAGATATGCACACTGAAAGTTAAGAGCTCCATTTTAGGTGAGTCTGTGGTAATTTGCAGCTTTAGGTTCTTTTCAACTAAAAATATTTAAGTTACATACTGAAAGGCGTTCTCACTCCCTGTAATTGACAAAAACATTTTTCTTTTCAATTTGTCTGGAAATATCTCATTCTAAGTATTTCATCCATCAAAGCCTACATTTCTCTCTCTCTCAACTCTCACATTCTCTCTCTCTCTCTGTGGGTTGGCTGGTTAGGGGAGTTGGCTGCAGGGACTGGCAGCAAGCTAGGCCCAGTGGCCAACCGCTACTGTGCACAGCCTTTGGCCATGCACAGCAGTGGTTGAATTAACTTAGAGTGATGAAAATTACTATAAAATAAAAAAACATTAATAGAATTAACTAAAAATTGAAATTCACTTAAAAAAACAAAGGTTACAGAAGCGTTTTAGTTAGGCTCACATTTTTAACGTACAAAACCATGGAAATTCACCTGTTATAGTAAGATTTATCTCAAGTAACTATGACCCATGCCCTATGCTAATTATAACTTGTGCCCTCGCCATGCACTGCTGATTATCCCACAAATTACGGCACTCATGACATCTTTGATAACATCATTAATAATATCAATGTTATATTTGCAGTAACATTTGTGATGAAAAAACTGTGCATGGTGGGGAAGCAAGTTATAGTTACTTTAGGGCATGAGTTGTAGGTACTTGAGTTAACTATATTTATAACAGGTGAATTTCTATGGTTTTGTATGTTTGAAACGTGAGCCATACAGTTGGCAACCTCCTTCTGTGCTGCCTGAGAGAAACATATAACTTATCTCAATTCAGAGGCTGCCTTTAGTTCCATTTTTGCTTTGCAGAGTGACTTGAACTTTGTTCCAAAAACCAGGGCATGTATTGAAAATCAGAAAAAGCATTTGGGTGCCAGGACAGTCCTCTGAAACCCTTGACTGTCCAGGGAAAAACGGGATGTCTGATCACCCTTATATCAGGGCACCAACTGCTACCCCGGCTATCCTAACTGATTTCCGATACTGAAACCTTTCAAATTAAGCCATATTAGATCCTACCAGTCCGTGTTGGAAATAAGCAGAGGCAATGCGTAATTGTCTAGCTCCTGAATTTTTTTGAGAAAGGAAGAAGAGTTTGTGAATTTAAAGAGGGAGTTGCAATCAGAGGTCGAAGTGGGAGGGATCAGAAGGGGCTCGACATGCCCACATATTTTTAGTTTATAAAAAAGCGTTCCCCTACTTTTTGGAAAAATTACAACCTCTCCAGGACGATAGTTTAAATGCTTCACCTTAAGTATCATTCAGGGGGATTCCTGTGCCGTGAAACAGAAGGCGGGCAGATGAATAAACAATCAACAAGCCTTCTTGCCAGGGTGCCTACTTGCCTGAAAGAAATGCAAATGTGCGCAACTGGTTAATCTACAAATGTATAGGGTGCTTGGGAGCTGAGAATGGCTTTAACTGATGGAATCACATGAAGTTTTGTGATGACAAAGATGTATTCTTTATCTCTGGTAGTGCAAGGGAGTTACCAGCTAAGCTGTGACATGCATGCTTTTAAGGGAAAGTTATATTTAAAAATTGCATTATGTACAGTCTGGACATTACTAAAATCTATATTTCGGAAGCACAATTTTATCTTCAACCGTTTAGCACATTTTGAAGCATTCTATTTTATACTGTGTGCAATGCATTAAAAACATACATGTGACAATTCACCACTGCACCAACCAAAATGCAATTCCTTAGCTCTCTGCTTACACACACCTCTACAGTGCATTAACTAATAGAGGTTTCATAATGTACTATAGTGCATTTCCCACTGATTAACTTAACTTTTTTATTTATTTTTCATTTGAGCTGCACATTATTTTATATTTAGCTACCTGAAAGTGAAAGACATTTCAGCCACCCTACATGGCCAACCTGGGGTGGAGCATGGTCTGCTAAAAGTTGGTGATGCAGCACTTTGCACTGTGCAAATGTCTGGTGAAAATCCAAGTTCAGGCTGCACTCCAGTGGATCATTAGTTCCGGACCGAGGCTGTCACAGCAATCAATACAGCAAATAATGTTAAATAATGTGAAGCACATTTAGCCCCACAAAGATGTCATCGAGTATTGAATTTGCAAACAATGAAGTTTAATTAAAAGGCTAGCAAAGCTACAAATTCAAATCGTCAAATTAGTTGTAATCAATAGTGAATGCATTAGTCAACATAATCCAAAGCAATTATTAAATGCAAAGACAAGCCATTATAAAGTTGTCTCAAACAGATTCAAATACCTATTGAAGGGAAATTCCTATCAGCTAAGCTAGGGAAAGGATAGGAGAGTTTGGAAGTCAGGGAAAAGGTTTCGGCTTGAAAACATCTGAAACACAGGATATATAAATAAAATAAAGCTTCATCTAGGAAAGCAAGGAAGGAATCTGCCCATGAGTCCCTTAAACTCCTTCGGGCAGAGGAAATAAGCATATGCTCAAAAACAAGCTAAAAAGGATCTGCTCTAAAGGAAGTCAAATGGGAATCTGAAGCATTGCAAACAAATTCATAAAAAGACAGAATTTTATCATTATCAGCAACACATGGGCCTTCATTACGAGTCTGGCGGTTGTAGAACTGCCAGGCTCACGTCACTCCGACCTCCACATTATGACTGTGGCAAACGTACCACAGTCAGACGACCAGTACCGCCAGGCCGTGGCCGGCGAAAAAGTGCTGCCCTGTGGAGTATGAGTCCCCTCTCCCCTTAGCATGTGCAGTGCAGGGGCCCCCATGGACAGCCCCATCGTGCTTTTCACTGTCTGCTTAGCAGAAAGTGAAAAGCTCAATGGATTTTACTGCGTCTGAAGCACCGCAACATTGCCGCCGGCTCCATTACAAGTCAGCGTCAATGTTGAGGGCTGTTTCCCGCTGGCCCAGCGGGAAACTCGTACTACGGGTCACAGGAAGGAGACTGCATTGGCGGTCTCCCGAATGCAGGAGTTCGGCGGGTGGCATTTTCCACCCGCCAAACTCGGAATAAAGGCCATAATGTTTCAGAACAGCCAACCAATCAAGTGAAGACAGAAAAGATGCAGTTCCAGTCTTAAAATTTCACAAGCAGTCATTGACTGTGTCCTTCAAGTTTAGAGATAAGACGTAATGCTGCTTGCTCTTACAGATGCAGTCCTCTCTTCAATTAAGAATTTACACCACTTTCTCAAAGAACAAAACATTTTTCTCTGCATGAAAAGCATAAAAAATAAGCATTACACATTTTCGATGTTGCTTCAGATTTTCGAAAATAAATGTTTATAGTTTACAATCAAATTAACAATTCACATGAGACCTTATTAAAATACAGGCCAACATTAACTACAATCACTTTAAATGTTGAGAATGTGCTAAAAATATATATGCGTGTGACAAGTTACTGTCAAAATATGTGCACAAAACATTTAATAATGAAAAAAATATTTCTACAGTCCATCTGATGGCGTCTGCCTTCCTTTTTCACCCTGTCAGTTTCATCAGCTGCTTTCCTCCTTCACATTTTGACTCATCCTTTGCAGTAAACATCTTCACTTTGCGAAAAAGAACAAGCCATATCTACGTGAAATCTTCATCTTGAATCTGCTCTTCTAAATAAGCTAAATCACATTTAGTTTTGGTAGAAGCACGCTCAACAGAATAATTCAAGTCCACTAAAAGACCATTGATCAAAATAACTATGGACATTGTCAATTATTTTTATTTTTACCCTACACTTGTTTGGTCAATTGGACACAATTGTTTCTCTCAAAGGAGATCAAAAGAACAAAAAAAAATCAAAAGCAAAATTCTACTCTTTGGTTCTACAGTGCAAAATTAGCAAGACTTCAGTTTGTTCAAAGTGAGTATATTAGTTCAGTTAGTTTCAGACAATGACCCTAACCTTACTCTAGGCTTCTTCTTATATTGGCAACTCTACTTTTCAACTGGAGCCTGCGTCCTAAGTGTTTTCAAGAGTTCAGAACATATTCATAAATCGTCAGCATTTGATGTGTGTCACTTGTATTCAGTTAGTCAGTTAAAAGTAAAATATCAGTTAACTATGGTAGCACTGTTCATTGATGCTTTTAAAACATTTTATTTGATTCTCAGTCTCATGTGTTCTTTAGTCAGGACCACTTTCAGCAAAGTAAGTCCATTCAGGAGCTGAGTACCTTCGACTAGACACCTGTGTCCTTCTTGATCAGTGATCTCTCTCAGTGTATCACCCAAGCTTGGCCACCTTTCTCTTCTCTGCTCTCCTTTGGCCAAAGTGCTCTCACCTTCTTTGAGTTCTGTATGCACACGTCCAGTTTTTGTGGCTTGGTTCACTGTGGCTACACTTGGATCATTCAACACAGGTTCTGCACTCATCCTGAGTTAACTGTGAGGTGCTTGTGCACAAATCTTCTTCTCCCATTAAGCTTTCACTTTACACTGAAATTTGACTTTGCAAATTAGTGGTTGTTGTCACCACATTTTCATCAGCTTGTTTCATTCTTGGTGTGTGAGGAACAGATACATTTCAGGAGCCCCCCCATTTTATGGCACCATTTGCCAAATAATGACTTAGAAGGGGCCACACCAGCAGGGCTCCAAACACAACTTCCTGCAATGCTTCATCACCAGAATCCAGTCCCTTAGACTAAAGTCATGGAACTATTCTTGTCTTCAAAGTGGAGTTAATAACTCAAGCTGGCGAGACACAGAATGCACCACATCAACCAGTCCTTTGCAGTAGTCAAAAATAATACTATCTGCAGTATTCACAAGAGCAGCTGCAGGCATGGTGGGAAGTCTCATGGCTCTTCCCAACAGGCTTTTGTGGGAGGAGAGTCCAGCTGTCCAATCAGGGATGCTTCTGAGGCTCATCAGAGCTAGGGAAAGGGGTTTGGACGCATACAGTGGCATGTCTGGACTTCAGATGCCCTGTAACTACAATGGAACCTCTATTTCACCTGAAGGGCTACACACAGCATACTCATAGTCAAATTTTTAAAATGTATTCCATGATCTGACCCCAGATAAACTGATAGGCTAAACCTATGAATCAGTTCCCTGAACAATTTGACCACTGTGATGCTGGCAGTTCCCCTAGATGGGTATACTTCCACCCAACTGGAAAAGAGACAGACTACCACCAAGCTATTGCAGAGTCCATTGTGCACAGGCATCTCAACAAAGTAAAGTTGCATGTACTTAAAGGGACCACATGATGTTATGTTATGGTACTAGTTTTATTAAGTGCATGGCTACCTACACAGTTACCCTAGATCTAAGAGAAGGCAGAGTAAGGATACCCAGATGTAACTCATTTGACATAAAACCACATCTTTAATGCTTTCCTCAACTGCAACAGATTCTACCGGTTGTGTAAGGATAATGAGAGAGCATTCCACAATCTGGAAGCCACGAATGAAAAAGCTTTGCCTCCCAACCATGTACAGTAAAATCTAGGACCCTGCAAGAGGAAGGCATTGGAGGATTATGGAGGATGAACTGGGAAATAATGTGTAAACTTATCATTAAGGTAATGTGTAAACTTATCATTACGGTAAGGGCCTGTCTCATAGTAGGCTCTATGGAAATGGCAGACTGCCTTAAAGGTGATTGTTTTTCCTACTGAGAGCCAGTGTAAAGTATCTAGTGCTGCTGATTAGAAAGAGCACCAAGTCCAGGCCAGGACAATATCAGTTGCCTCATTTTGTATTTGCTGTCATTTTCTGAGGACCCCAGCAGATGCAACCAGAAAGAGGGAATTGCAATAGCGGGATGCTTAAAATGGTCACCAGGACTACTATCCTACAAGTGACCAAAAGGAGAGAAGGCAGGATTTTCCTTAGACCCTGTCACTGATTTGGCAGGTTCAGGGGGCCATTCTGAGGTCTAAAGGTTCAAAAAGCAAGTTGGAGTCTGAGAGCTATGGTGAAATGTAATGCATTGTGGCCCAAATAAAAGTTAACTGCTTTCATACAGAGGTGGAAAGTAGCAGAGGAAACTGGGCCCGAAGGATCCATAGAGATGAGTAACTGGATTTTGTCGGCATAATCCATACAGCTAAGTCCAAAGGGCCTTATAGCTGTCAACAGATGTAGAATTTAGTTATTAGATACAGTGTGAATCAGTGCTGACCCTTGTAGGACTCCTTGATATATGGTTCGATATTTAGTCAGATTTGGTGGAAGAAACACAGTAGGTGAGATTACACCACAATAGTGCCCTCTAAAACCGCTGACAAATCTAGTAGCACAAGGCCACTGGATAAGCCTTAGCCACGTTCTGATGTAGCTTATCCAAAACTGATAGCTGGGCTGTTTTGGTCTATGCCCACTCCTAAACCATGAGTGCACCAGTTCCAAGATCCTATTCTGTTCTTAAAAGCCTGACAACAATTTGTTTATGACTTCTTCACGATCTTCACAGCAAAAGAAAACAACAAAATTAGCATAACGTTGGCTAATACTGTGTGATATGCATTTGGCTAACTCCATGAAGGCACAATAAGTGTTTTTTTCCATCCCAGTAGACAGAAGCTTTGGCAAGTATACACACCCCAACAGATGTGTTTTTACAGCTCTATGACCATTAAGTAGTAGTGGATCCAAGGTTGACCCAAAGTTGATAGCTCTGAACATGGAATTAAACTGTGCAATATTAAGCAGAGCAAATTTTCCCTACAAGGGACCCAAGCATTCCTTTTTCTTCTTCCGTCCATTATCTAGGGAGTAGGGAATCTTCCATGGTGTCTGCCCGGGCATTGTATGAAGACACGCAAGGAGCCAATGCTAGAGGGATTTCCCAATAGATACAAAACAGATGTCCTACAGGAAGTTTGTGATTCCAATTCTTTGCAAATGTTGATACTCTTTTCACCAAAAATTTTTTGAGATTGTCTGCAAGCTACTGGGAGTGCTCAAACTTTGCTAAGCCATATTTAGGAGAAGCTAAAGAATGTACTAGAGAATAAAATTCCTGAAATGAATTCTCTGCTGCTGTGATACCAAATGTTTAATATTCAGCTTTAGTTGTTACTATCAAGTGCTTATAGTGCATAAGGGCCTTTTAAGCTCCATTTCCCAGAAAAATAACCTACATGATGGTCAGACCATACCAGAGGAATTATTTTTTGACACTTCAAGAGCCCATTTGGTCCCAAAAGTAGGTCTAGCGAATGGTCTTTCAGACTAGTGGAGCCACTCATACACTGCCAGACCTCCATGGAAGCCATCACCTCAATAAATAACTAGGGGCCATATTTATACTTTTTGACGCAAAACTGCGCTAACGCAGTTTAGCGTCAAAAAAATTAGCGCTGGCTAACGCCATTCTGAAGCACCATGCGAGCGCCGTATTTATTCAATGACGTTAGCCGGCGTTAGCCGCCAGCGCTGCCTGGTGTGCGTGAAAAAAAACGATGTACACCAGGCAGCGCCGGCGTAGGGGGATATGGAGCTTGGGCACCAAAAAATGGGGCAAGTCAGGCTGAGGCAAATTTTTCGCCTCAACCCGATTTGCGCCATTTTTTTCGACTCCCAACCCCCATAGAAATGACTCCTGTCTTAGCAAAGACAGGAGTCATGCCCCCTTGCCCAATGGCCATGGCCAGGGGACGTCTGTCCCCTGGGCATGGTCATTGGGCATAGTGGCATGTAGGGGGGCACAAATCAGGCCCCCCTATGCCACAAAAAAAACCCACAAAAAAACACTTACCTGAACTTACCTTAATGTCCCTGGGATGGGTCCCTCCAGCCTTGGGTGTCCTCCTGGGGTGGGCAAGGGTGACAGGGGGTGTCCCTGGGGGCATGGGAGGGCACCTCTGGGCTCCTTCAGAGCCCACAGGTCCCTTAACGCCTGCATTTTCCAGGCGCTAAAAAACGGCGCAAAAACGGCCGTACGTCATTTTTTTTGACCCGCCCACTCCCGGGCGTGAATTTTGCCCGGGAGTGTAAATACGGCGCACATGCCTCGGAGTCACTTTTTTAGACAGGAACGCCTACCTTGCATCTCATTAACGCAAAGTAGGTGTCCACGCTAAAAAATGACGCAAACTCCATGGAATTTGGCGCTAGACGCGTCTAACGCCAAAGTATAAATATGGAGTTAGTTTTGCGTCGGAATTGCGTAAAAAAAAACGACGCAATTCCGGCGCAAACGGAGTATAAATATGCCCCTAGGTGCCTTGACTCAAAGGGGGATTTTCCCAGCTATTAAAATTACATAACACTATGAAGTAGGAATGTGGGACCAGCAGAGGGAGTTGGAGGACCAGGAAGGAATAAGTAAATGAATTCAATGTGTTGGGAGGGCAATAACAGAGAATACCCATCACTACCAAGATGTTGACATAATATTGAGCCCTAAAATCTCAGCAGTTAAAAACTAATTTGTCTGATGGTAAAAGCTGCACTTGATATAATAGCAACTCCTCTGCTATGTTTACAGTCAATGCACTATGATAAAGCCATCCGAGCAAAGCCCAGGGATATCCAGTGCTGAGGCATCTGAAAAACAATTTTTATCTAGAAAACAATTTCTAGTTCACCCTGACTAAGACGCTCATGGATCGCTACTACATGCTTGAAAGCTGAACAGGCATGTTTCAGAGAGCAATTCAAAGGACCAGTGACATGAAACCTATTTTCTAAGCCATTCCTGTATTTCAAGCTTCCTAAGGCCTTCTCAAATGTAACCCTTGTATTTACTCCTGCTCACACACATGGGCTACTACAGAAAAATGGGGGAGCGCCTTTAATGCTTGCTTGCCCCAATTGACCCACAGCCACTTGAACTGAGTGTTCTGGTGAGTTGTGGGATCTAATGGGTAGCAGTATAGATGTGGTTCCCTTTCCTCAAAGCTGATCTCCTAACCAACGCTTACCTATATACATCAGCTTATCTCTTGAGTAGAAGACTAAGGTGGGCTTATTCCCACCAAGTGAAAGATGACTAGCGTGGCTGGTCCTAAGCACAACTGGTGTACAGACAGGGGCAGGTGGGCTTGCCTTTCCAGGATTCCTGAATAAATAGGCCCAGGTCTGTGAGCACATTCCTGAGACCACAGAAAGACTAGTCCACCAACCAAAAGGGCATCTGTCTCTTAAAGTTGTGCATTTCACATATTTGTGCATTATTAACAATGTGCAGAACAAGAATTCACTTCCAAAGATATATGTACAAACTGACATGGTGCTATTGCATTTAAAATAAATGTTCTATGTTTTTTTTAAGTGTGTTTTCCTAACTTATGTTAACTGCCTTAATTAGGCCTCAACTCCATCTTGTTCAAAATTGATGTCTCCTCCTGCATGTTCAATGTTCATTATTTCTGCAGCACACAGTCAAACAGTGTCATGTTTGTTTATTTCCATTTATGTTGTACTTGCTGCTGTCATTCTTTTGCTCACACCATGATGATTTTGTAGAACTAATGATTTCTTAAGCAAGAAAAATGCATATAAACTCCACATTTCGAAGAAGAGCCAGAGAAGTTTGGATGCTACTAGAGATGCCGTGCATTTTCATATCGATTTTGCTGCTCATTTGCGACTAAACTGTCTCAAATTTTGCACCTTATTCTGCATTGCTCTATTTACTGACAGCCTTCATAGCAAAGGCTTTATGCATCTGCATAACAATTTCTGTACCGTACCTTTTGAATTTATGTAGTACATCTTTACAATTTCTATTCCTACTTTATAACTGACATATTGAGTCTGTCCTTACATTACTGACTGCAATTTAATATGCTGTAAGATCCCTTATATAGTGGAAGCATTGCATTATGAAACAGAGGTTTAACATCACCCCAAATTCACCCACTGGTGGCGTGATGTTGAGGTAATATTTTGGGGTGTACAATTTTAGGGGATTCAAGCTCCCACAATACTTACAACATAGACATGTTTTCCTTAAAGGTGTAGGTTTGGAACCGCCACCCTTCTAACAGTAGATCAAGTAGCTTCAGTGTCAATCAGGAATGACACGTGGGGGCCATTTACTTCTCCATCTACACTTGGACCACACATTTCTACATCTAGGACTGTACCAAATACACAATATTCCTCCCCACTCAGTCACTGTCATTCTGATTGATCAGAACCCATATCTCCAAGACTGTAGAAAACTGGGAACTCTAGGAATCTGTTGGTTCCCATGAAAGGGTTCTGCTGAACTTTTGGGTTCGATTTAGATAAAACCTCTGGGTAGCATTGTTTTGCTGCTTCATTGGGGCTTGGGGCATATTGAAATTATGAGGTCTTCGCATTGGCATAATTTGCATTGCTATTGAATTTGTATATGACACCTGAACATCATTTTGTATATGGCTGTGATTCAGTCTACATTCTTGTTTCCAGTGTCCAACCTTGTTACAAAAATAACACAGAGTAGTCTTTTTCAACATGGTTATGTCCATCCCTGACTTCTGAACAACAGCCATTCCTCGACCTCTATCTTGTGAAACAAAGTTCCCACATCATGACCACCGCCTTGATAACCAACTCCCTACCAACTCCCGCAAAAGAGTCACAGTCAGAACCATAACTTAAGCTAGCTACATATAAGCTACTGTGACACCCTCTCTGTGCCAGTTTAGTTTACAACATTAATCTCCTCTTAATTTATTTCTACCTTACTTCCAAATCATCACTTCAATACTTTGCGTACCTTAGACTCTCGATAAGGGACTTTGAATACTAATAAGTCATATTCTGGTGTATATAGGATGAGCATGTAGGAAGCACTGGAAGCAACCAAACCTAAATTAAGTACCAATTGTGATAAGACTGATCAGGAGTTTAACAACTGGATTGATAAAGTGGGACATGAATATGCCCCACTTGAAAATAATCAAAGGAGCGGTGTCAGCTCCATGGTTCACAAATTAATTGTTAGGAGCTAAATTACATTTTAGGCATTATGAGCCCAGTGGCGGAAAAATGATGATGAATCGAGTAATCATACTTTTAAAGTAGACATGCTTAATTATAAGAAGCTGCTTACTCAAGTCAAGATCAACTACCACACAAATAAATTATGTAAGGCTCAAAACCCACAGAGAGAAATGTTTAACATCATGCACAGTCTCTCAAACATGAATAGGATTAGTCAATCATTGAAACAATCACAGGAAGGGTGTAATGAATTAAACATGTTCTTCATTGAAAAGACTACATTAATTAAATATGCCATATGAGATAGCCTTAGAGTTGATTGTAATTGGTCTGAAATGGAGGAAAATCATATCAGGTAAGATATGTTTAAATTAGTATAGCAGGAAGTCAGATAGTATCTATTAATAAATGCAAAAGCAGACATTCCCTGTGATCTTTGTCTTTCCAGAGTAATGCATTGGATGGATCCTGCTAAACTGGAACCTCTAACTGCCATCTTAAATATGTCACTGCAGTCAGATAAAGTTCCTGCTCATTTAAAAAAAGCTACAGTTCTTCATTTATTAAAAATGAAACCTGCTGATAATCCAGAGATATTAAAGAAGGATCACCCCATTTCACTATTTCTTAGAGTGCTAAAAATATTGAAGCTCCGGTAGCATACAAAGTTAGCATTTATGTATATAACTCTAACTTATTGACTACTTAATGAAGGGTTTGGATGACGGTCACATTCCAGGCCTGATCTTGCTTGATTTGTCTGTGGTCTTCGACACGGTAGACCAAAGATCGTACTCTGCCGTCTCCAGGCTGCGGGTTCTGAAATTTCTGGGCCACGGGCATCATAAAGATTGCCTACAATTGGTTTGCCTTGTTCTTGGCGAATAGGACACAAGCAGCACAGCTACAAATAAAGGCCATTTGTGGTGTTTTACAGGGATCTGCCCTCTCACCATATCTTTTTAGTATTCATATTCAACCACTTATAAAGGAAGTGCTTCCTTAAGGATCTCAGATCTTTAACTATGCTGATGACTGCCAAATTTTACTTTATCTTGACATTCTGGTCCGATCGCAGGATAACTTTAAAGGTATGATGTACTTTATCACCGGTTGGATGAGGAACAATCATTTAAAATTGAATGGAGAGGAAAAGGAAATTGTACTAAATAAAAAACCTTCAATTTGGTCTAGCCATTACTGGCCTTCAGAAATGGGTGAACTTCTTGCACGTAAGCCAGTTGCAAAAAGTCTAGGGATTTTAATTGACAATGGGGGTCATTTTGACCCTGGCGGTACGTGACCGCCAGGGCTAAAAGGACGGAAGCACCGCCAACAGGCTGGCGGGGCTTCCTGGTGCATTACGACCGCGGCGGAAGCGCCGCGGTCGCACCACCGGGGCCGGCGGTATTCCGCCACATTTACCCCGGCTGTGATAATCCGCTTGGGCAGCGCTGCTAGTAGCGCTGCCCAGGGGATTACGAGTCCCCGACCGCCATTCTTTTCCTGGCGGTTTGCACCGCCAGGAAAAGGCTGGCGGAAAGGGGAGTCGTGGAGCCCCTGGGGGCCCCTGCACTGCCCATGCCACTGGCATGGGCAGTGCAGGGGCCCCCTGACAGTGCCCCATGCAGCTTTTCACTGTCTGCTATGCAGACAGTGAAAAGCGCGACGGGTGCAACTGCACCCGTTGCATGGCCGCAACACCGCCGGCTCCATTTGGAGCCGGCTTCCATGTTGCGGCTGAGATCCCCGCTGGGCCGGCGGGCAGAAACTAGGTTTCCGCCCGCCGGCCCAGCGGGGATCTCCAAATGGCCGTGGCGGGGCTGCAGCTGCATTGGCGGCCGCCCGGCGGTCCGATCTTAGCCGCCCGCCAAGGTCGTAATGAGGGCCAATATCTTTGATGAGACCACAAATATATGCTGTGGTATCAAAATGTGTCTCATCATTTTGGAAACTGTTTTGTAAAGGTAGAAATATCACCACAACTCCAAGGTACACGCACATACCCACTACCATGCACCTCTCTCAGTGGGTACTCTTTGACCTCCATATGATTCACACTAGAACCCCCTCTGCCCTCCTTTCTTTTCTAGACCATCGATCATTATGCCTTTGAGTGTCATTTCACTTTCGGACACTTTCAACTATTTCCCTTACATTTAATTTCATATCTGATGTTTTCATATTCATTTTGGTATCCTCACTAATGAACTTTGTTCAACTCTTTCTCAGTTCCTGACTTTTAGACAAGTCGACCCAATACTCATTAGCTAATTCCTTCTATGTTTTCATCAGTTTCACAGGCATGTCATCAACTTATTTACTCAAAAACAAGAGCTCTTCGTCATTGTACCCATTTACATATCATAACTCGAGATTTCCTTTCACAAGCTTCTTGAATTATGCCTTTAACCTCAAAACATCCAGTTCTTTTGAGGGGGCTCTTTATATATCAATAATCAGGAAGGCTTGTCTGAATCTGTTAAACTAAAATATAGCAGTAGCACATATATACTTGTAGTCACTAATCACACATGATTGAATATTGATTCTATCCGTAACCCTGAAGGACTGGGTCTCCTCTCCCTCTTGTACCCAGGATGAAGAAGTGGACTCTAAGAGTCATAAGGCTGACCTCCTGTTCAAGCTACAGGAACACAACAAGGTACAAGAGGTCTTTTCCTGCAACTGCCCAGCTGAACACTAGCAACAGGACCTAGACTGGTTCCTGATGTTGGCCTCTGCTTGACACCTTATGAGAATCTAGATGCGACTCCCTGAGGTCGAAGGGGGCTTTAAAAGTATACTACTGTGGTGAATTGGGGTTTAAAGAAGTAAAGTCACTAGGTACAGGCTTTCACCTGGACGAACCTCGTTGGTGCATCTCTCCTGAATTCCATCTTGGTCAGCATTAAATTGCACTTAGGTCTACCGTGCCCATTGACTATCATTGGCACCTTAGGCTTCTTGATGCTATTTATTCCTAAAATGTTTATTAAAAAACATATCTCTTGTTTTCCTTATTGGATTTTTGTCATTCTGGTGTAATTTTGTTCATTATAATTTACTCTATTTTTCTAATTCAGTTTAGGATTTTTATGGTGTTGCATTTTGACTTTATTAATTGTTTTGGAGCTTCATAAATACTTTACACATTTTCCTAAATAATAACTGTGTTCTCTGTGTTATAGCTACCAGGGGGTTGAGATCAGATTAAGTTAGTGACTTTGAGGTTCACGCTGACAAAGGTTGTGATTATTCCTTGAGGTGGGTAGTGACCCTCCCCAAATAATAATCTAATTTCTTGCATTTTTCATTTTATTGTATCTTGATATTTCATTCAGTTTAGAACTGAGAATAATAGGAAATTTTTAATGTAAAAGTACTAACTCCTTATCATATCTGTTCTTGCCAAATTTGCATTTCTGCTTCAGCTTATACAGGCATTACTCCTCTAGCGCACCGGTAAACTAATGAAAACATACAAGGCTCCGTGCTTTCAGCTGTTTACTGGACTTTTTATTTTTTATTTTCCTGGGCAGCGCGATCTCGCTGGGCACAAGTCGAGTGCTTTGCATGTCATGGCGACTATCGGCTCGCATATGTGAAACTGTTTTACTTTTCGTTATTAGTTTATGTGGCAAGAAAAGTCCGGTTAGGACTTAACAATGCTAATAGCGCTAATTCGAGCAAACGTGAGACCCGTTGCATTGCAAATGCTTGTTTTTCTTTGCTGCTTTTGCTGCTATTTAGTCTGAATTGGAAGTCATGTGTTCGATTGCTGAGTCAGTAGTGAAATGCAGAGCTCTGCATTTGTTATTTTCCAAGTAAAGTATACATATCTATAAACCGTTTTTATTCGTGTCCTAACAAAATAGGTTGTATCCAAGTCTCTTCAAAGTAGCTCATGGACATATTCGGGAAATCTCGTATGCAGATGCAACTCATTTAGGATCATTTTGTTTTCAGATACAACTATTAATCGGTAATACACGTAAAAACTCAGTTGAAACCATAAACCGCTGCACATCCTGAAGTAATTACCCTCTCAGCCTTCTCTTCTGCCATCGAACAGTATTACAATCATTAATTAATAAATCCCTCGTGTTCCCTCACCCGCTCATAAACATACGAATCATTTTTCACAATAAAAACGGTTTTCATCAAAGACAATTTGGCTAATGTTTCTATGAAGGACATGAGGCCAGATTTAATAAGGAGCTGCTTTGTCCTTGTCACACAAGGAGATGCAAGACTCCGCAATTCCTTCAATCAAATTCACAAAACCATGCAAGAGGCAATTTGTGCCACCTTATCTGGGTTTGTAAAGAAAAGCAAGGCAAGGCAAGGCAATTGCTTGAGTTGTGTTATGTTACATTTCGAGCCGGGGCATGCTATAGGTTATTTCCTCTTTAGATTGTTTTTATGAAGAAATGTATCCCTGTTTGTCTAAAAACAAATCTCCCCGTCATGCAGGTACGCTTTCACTATGGAGCAAGGGTGCCTGCGTTAGCGTTACACAACACACAGTGCCACTGCACAAGAAGGGAGCAGAAATACTGCACATCCTTCTAAACATGAGCATTGCTGCTCTCTCGTTATTACACAAACCAGTGCAGCAAGTTCCATTGCTGCACTGTGTTTTGTGAAATAATAGTAAATGTTTCCTATAGAGTTACTGTGTTCATGATCCTATGTAATAATGTTCAATAATTTATCTTGCGGGATGCAGTGTAAAATGCTCCAATGTCACTCATATCTAAAATCTTCATGGTGTTGCATGTATTAAGCATATGCATTACTAATGTTTGGGTGTAGATGTGTGACTTTAGAGAACTCACAAATTATTCCATAAGTACGAGTGGAAAGCTATGTCAATCACAGGTTTCCAGAAGTATTCCCTGAAAAATGTTGGTAACAAACATATCCAACTATGTAGAAAGACTGTGCTTGGTGGAATTCGATTCCATTTGTCCAATGGCACTTTTCAACACTTTTCCTCTCTACGAGGAAAATATTTTTACATTTAGAAGCCTCTTCGCCTACAATCCCACCAATTTTGGGGGTACCTATTTCCCCTTCAAATGCTGTAGACGTACTTGCTCTGAGGTCGATGGAAGTGTATCTCTGATCATTGGGAGGAGGGTCAAAAAAAGTTCAACAAAATCTATAAACTCTATGGTATGTGGGTGCAGGAAACCTTTTCAGAGCATCTACTCACTGAAACACTCACTCTCATTCCCTGGTGTGGAATTTACTCATGGCACATATTACATCATCTTGCAATAATATGTTGACTGATTAAAATGATTTACTAGCGCTACGTAATATTTTGAGAATCCCCTGCCTTTGTGAAAGAAGCCTTGGCACATGAAAATTGGACTTCAATGTGCAAGCTAATTAGGCTCATTAAGCATTTTAATTAAAATGAAACTTTCGTTGAGATGCTTGTATTTAATAGCAAGGTGTGCATATTTCCAAACCTGAACCCTGGGGGACAAGATGATTTAATTTCCAAAATATATTCATAAATGCACAAATATAAAATAAATTTGACAGAGCCCACGTCTAGCTAAAAGTCAACAACCTGCTGTATACGAACTATAGTATGATAGAGAACTTCATAAAAGCTTCTTTTTAGGCTAAAAAAAATATAAATGCAATTTTCATGTAGTGTCCAATTGCATGACTTCTTCCTCGTGGAAGATCACACTTTGTTCTAAACATTCATTTGTAGAAAAAAAACCATGAGGGTTTGGACAGCCATGGCGGCAGCCACCCCAGTGGAGGACACGCCACCCGATTGGAAGATTCTTACCTGAGTTGTGGGGATTTCTGTGCCGTGAAGGGAACATCAGCTGCTGCTTTCAATGTTCAGAATTTCCAAAGCATCTGTGAAACCATGCGTAATGGAGCTCTGTACTGTAAATACAGGGAATCCATGGCGTTGTTAGGGGATTTGCGGCAGGGGTAAGAAATCCGACATATCGATGCATCAGTTTCTTGTAAATGAGGCCTGTGAATTCCTCATTTTTTGAATATCTGCCAGGTACCAGACTGGATTAGAAAAACTTTCCCAAACAGCAGCTCTCCATTGCCACCAAATGTCACTCTGCAAGTCCTGTTACAGCAACACTCCCCAATGATGTGTCTGCATTGGACTATATGTGTTGCTTTCTGGTGTGCTGGAGTCAACTCCTTGTATTTTCCTTTCTCTGCCTTATAGAGGCTTGCAGAGAAGAAACTAGAGAGTTTATCAACAGCAACAATAACAGTAGAAATAGAAATGCATGCCTTGGGATCTTTATAAGAACAGCATTATCTCAGAATCGGAGAAGAGAGGTGGTGAGGGGTGTGCAGGAAGAGGTTGTATGACAAAATATCATGCACAAAAATATTGCGCCACATAAACATCATGTCAAAAACATTATTTATCCTAATCTTGTCATCCTATACCTATTAAAAAGGACAAAAATATATAGTCAAGAATATTGTGGAAGAGAATATCATCCAAAACAAGGTAAGACTATATTTTTTTAAATCAACAACATGGACTGTAAAACAAATATCTTGACGCTCCACCCCTCATTTTTTAGAGGTTCCAGCAGATAGGAGCTTTTGTTCTTTGAATATTTGATTACTATAATTTATATATATATATATATATATATATATATATATATATATATATTAATTATTTTAGTTTAAATATTGGGCTTCAGCGGAATTAGATTTTCGATTCCCACTCCAGTCTAAACAACATTAGCAAACATGTTGGACTTCGGAGGGATTAGATTAACTGTTGCTTCTAAAGTCTAACCAAAAGTAGGGAAAGTATTTGACTCCTGAAGGGTCTGATGTGCTATTCTCACTCCAGCCTAACTAACATTAAAGTAAGTGTTGGACTCTCAAGGGGTTTAATTTTTCTATTTCTACTCCAGTGTATGGAAGAGTGTGGAAAGAGTGGGACTCCAAAAAGGTTACATTTACTATTTCCATTCCAGTCTAAGCAACAGTAAGGAAATGTTAGAATCCAGAGGGGTTAGATATACTATTCCCACTCCACTCTAAGCAACACTATGAAAGTGCTGGACTTTGGAAGGGTTAAATTTACCATTGTCATTCCAATCAAAGCAACAATAGGGGAAGTGCTGGACTTCAAAGGGGTTAGATTTGCTATTCCCAGTCCAGTCCAACCAACAGAGGGAACATTATTGTTGGACTTCAGAGGGGTTTGATTTATTATTACCACTCCAGTCCAAGCAACAGTAGAGAAAGTGCTGGGCTTTGAAGGGACTATAAATAGCATTCCACATCCTAATCAATTCACACACAACATGTAAATATCTAAAATCAGTGTTTTACTTGGACAATAATAACTTTTATTTGGTATGAAAAAAAATTCATCCATTACAATAAATAATCTCCAATACATTTGTTAAAATTAGCAATAAAACCATAAATAATAAGAACACCCATCAAGAATAAAAACATATATAACACATGCATAGAAACAATAAAATAGAAAGATTCATTCTAAAAACTCTAAATTGTTACGCCAAGTAATAGCTCCCTTCAGGAATGATCCCAGCCCTTTCCACACCAATACATCTGAGGCCATCTGCAACCACTTAAAAGCAGGACGATACTGCACAAAACCCTTGGGCCTTAGGAGAGGTAATAAAAAACGAGTTCTGAATGGGGCATAAAAAACACAAAACAAAGTAAAATGGGGCAAGGTCTGTTGGGACACCCCATCACAGGGGCAGGGTCTAATACATTTGTCCCCATACTGACCTAGCGGGAAACACAGGTTACTTCTGATGATCCCCAAACGGAAACGGGTTATGAAAGACCTTTCCCTCACATCCTTTATCTCTAAGAGATAGCGCTCAGGGCCTACCCACATCTTTAACATAATGAAATCCCTGATCGATTTTTTCTCTAAGGCCTCCCCCTCCCTCCTATTCTTCTGGATTCTTAAAAAATTCTCCTTAACCCATTTCTTATCACACATGGTCAGGCCTTCAGGATGATCAACCAGATCAAGCAGCCCTAAATCACGAGCCAACTTCCTTATGTGCCTCAACCAGGGAATATTCTTCACATTGTCACAAGCCAGACAATCCTTTAAGATATCCCTATTCAGAGTGGCATGTTCGTTAGTCCAAATTGAGATCCATAGCAGGAGGGGTGCCAACTGAATAGTGTCCTGGACAAACTCAAGCTCCAACTCCTAATGAAGGCTAAAACCTATGATATTTTGTCCAACCCCCAATAGCCTTCTACAGAACCAATTTTCTTCCACCGTAAGGGCTCGGGAGTCCCCATACCCCCAAAGTGCAGCACCATACAGCAGGACGGGGAGGCATTTCCGCCTATAAATTTCAAGCAAAGGCTTGATGGGTATACTGCCTACCCTAATAGCAAAGTCAAAAGTCGCGCCAACTGCTGCATGAAAAAGCACACCCCTTCTGGCAATACAAGGTTTCCAAGATCCATTCTCATCAAAAATAATCCCTAGGAATGGAAACTCATATACCCTACTAATAATTTGATCCTCCACCCTTAGCTCCCCCACCCTACTCAGGGGTTTTCCACACACCATAAAATGAGATTTCTTAAAATGTACCTCTAAACCCAATGCTGACATAAAGGAGGCATAAGCTCTAACTATTTCCCGGAGACCATTCATAGTACGGGCCATGAGGACTGGGTCATCCGCGTACGTTAGCACAGGGATATCAGTACCATTCACCTTTGGAACATCCCTACAATGTTTCATCAGAAAATCAGACAATCCATTTGTATATAGAAGGAACAAAGTAGGAGCCAGAACACACCCCTGGTGCACACCCCTAGAAAACTTAAAGGCCTCTGAGCATTCCCCATTCAACCCCACCCTCGCATTTGCAACCGTCCCAGAATGTAGATATCGGAGCAACTCTACAATATTAGGATCCAGCCCTAGCTGATTTAATCTCTCCCATAATATAGACTGGTTCACCTTATCGAAGGCACAGCTAAGATCCATAAAAGCAATATAGAGCGTACCTTTCCTAGCCTGCGTGTATTTGCCGATCAGCATCAGTAGGTTGAGACATTGGTCTCGCGTGCCAAGGCCTTCCCTGAAACCATACTGGTCCCGGCTTAAGATATCATTCCCTATCATCCAGGACTCCATAAGCCTTAAAATAATCCGTCCCAGAATCTTCACCGAAGAGTCCAGTAGAGTAATAGGGCGGTAGGACTTAGGATCATTTCGGTCGCCCTTTTTAAACACTGGGACAATACATGCCAATCTCCAAGAGGCAGGGGTACCCACAGTAACTGCTGCATTAAGGACATTTAAGAGAACTGGTGCCCATAACTGGGGGTTCGCTTTATACAAGTCCATAGGGATCGAATCCGGGCCCGGAGCTTTATTGCTCGCACTACTCTGTATCGCATCCATAACCTCCTGGAGCGAGAACCTAATTGCTAGGTTAGGAGCCATCTCATACTCGTTCTCCCGGTTATTTCTTAGGGGAGAACCCTAAAAAATACTACAGAAGTGAATTACCCATGCTTCCGGAGCGATGTTACAGCCAAGGCCCTCAGATGTATCTGTACCAAAGGAACCTCTATTTACCACTTTCCAAAACAGACCAGGATCCTTCAGAGCTATGGCACGTACTAATTCTTCCCAGGCTTTATCTTTATGTTTTATCTTGCTATCCCTCAGGGCCCTCTTATATTTCATTCTAGCTTCTTTTACGAGGACCCAATCTCTAGGATGTTTCTTAGTGGCCATCTTCAGGGTTGCCCTTGCAACATAGCAGGTCTTATCGTACCAACCACAATTACGTTTACTAGGTTGGCTGCTTACTGAAAAAAGGCAGTCTCTCACTGCTGCATTTACTATTGTTATTGCATTCATAACAGTTTTAGGATTAGGGGCCTCCGTCAAGAGTGTGTCCATAAATAAATGTACATTTTCCCCCACCACCCTTTCTACAACTTTTAGGGAATCCACTTGCTTCCACCCAAGCCGGCTACCCTGGTCCTTTATCTCCACTACTACCGCCTACCTCGTCCTAAATTACGTAAGGCCCCAGGGAGTTTAAAGGATACTATAAGGGGATTATGATCACTGAAACTCTCCCCCAGCACGTCCCCCCCCAGTCACCAGGTCATTCAAAGGTGGAGACATAAAAATATAGTCAATAGAGGATTCAGATCCTCTTCCCACATAAGTTGGGAGTTGATGAGTGCCAACGGCTTCTATATCACACACATTCAGAAGGCCCATCTTCCTGAGTTCCTTGATTAGAACCCTGCCTCTGGAGTCCGGCAGACCATCTACTGAGTAATCCTCGCAGTAAAAAATAAAGGGATTAACCACAGTACTGAGCCTCCCCAGCTTAGCCTTAAAGTCTCCAGAGACAATAGCACAGAATTCTAACCCCATCTCCCCCATTCTGTGTTTCAAAACCTGAAGAACGGAAAACAGTGCCCCAATTTGGCACCCCATATCCCACACAGCGTTATAAAAGTTAACCAGTAAAATATTAAAATTATTAGAGAAAATTACCCATACCAGCAATATGTCTAAAATCAGAAAAAATAAAATCATAGTAAAAAAAGTAATAAACTTAAAATAAAATACATAAATCATTTTAATAAAATGTACTTCCCTACCTACAAAAGAGTACACACCAAAAACAAAAAAAACTGAAATATGAATTCTAACAGTATATTTTAATAAATAAACTAAACAATAATTTGAAATTTGAATAATTTCAAGATATATTTTACAAATATTATTATTAAAACAGCTTAAAAATGAATACATCATTTAAACATAGCTAATGTGTCCACCATCATAAAACAATTCATAAATAATTATAACTTAATCAATTACATTTTATAAATACATTTAAAAACACTATAACTTTAATAACTTGCCACCCTATTCCCTTATAAAACCAAGAGCCCGATATTAAAAATAACATAATTAACAGAACAACCTAAATGTACATTAAAAATAACAAATTACACTTAAATACATAAAATAACCATCAAACAATAAACCATTTACATAATTATTAATAAATAAAATATTTAATTTACAATATGGAACTAAATAACAATCAAATTACATTAATTATAATTTAATTTACTTCCCATCAAATTCCCCTCCAAACCGAACAAAGCGCTACTTCATCTTTGTTAGAAATGGGGTCTCTAGTTGGCAGAGGTATTCACCTTTGTCCAAACAGGGACCACAATCCTAGTCAGGGTAAGTCATACACAATTCATATTATCCTGTGCCCACCCTCTGGCATCTTGACACTGAGCAGTCAGGCTTAACTTAGAAGGCAATGTGTAAAGTATTTGTGCAATAAATCATACAATAAATACACCACTCAGGTTTAGAAAGATAAATGATATTTATCTAGTTAAATTAAGGTCAAAACGATAAAGATTCAATAAGCACAAGTTGAAATATCAATTTTGCAATGAAAAGTCTTACATCTTAAAAATCAACAGTTGTCTCTTGTGTGCACAAAGTACCTGGTTTGCTTCAAAATTACACCTATGAAGACTGCAGAGGAGGAGATCCGTGGAAAAATAAAGAGTGCATCAGATTTTCCGACGCAGCACAGACGATGTGTTGTTTCTTTCCACGCTTCAAGGGGCTTTGTGCCAATTTCCGGCACACAGTCTTGGGTCCTCATTGTGATGCCAGTTGTTTTTTATGCCCAGGGATGATGCGGGGAAATCCTGGGCGTGCAGGACAAAGTCACAGGCATTGCGTTGATCCGGTAGGCATTGCGTAAAATTTTCTGCTGCACGGCAGGCGCTGCGCCGATTCTTCACTCAGGAAGTCGGGCTGTGTCGTTCCAGCTCAGCTGTGTGTCAATTCAGTAGGGCTGTGCATCGAATTTGGTGGGATTAGGGACCCAGTTTATGTACCCAAAAATGCCTTTGAAGTTGGAGAGACTTCAAAGAGTGGTTTTGAAGTGCGCAAGGTCCCCTTTCAGTACAGGTCTGTCTGCCAGGGCCCCAGGACGGGGTTTGACAGTCCATTGTGTGAGGGAAGCCCACTAACTTTTTAAATGTAAGTATCAGGCCCTCCACCCTCCCAGTCCAGGAAACCCATTCATATTCAGATGAGTGCAGGTGTGACTGAGGATCCTGTGTTTGTGGTTGTCTGGGTGAAATGCACGAGGGAGTTGTCAACCAGCCCAGCCCAGACGTGGATTGGAGACAGGCTGTAAGGCACAGATGGATTTTAAGTGCAGAGAAATGATCACTTTGCAAAGGTGGCATTTCTGAAATATAAATATAAAATCCAACCTCACAAATAGGCAGGATTTTCTATTACCATTCTGGCCATACTAAACATATCCCGTTTACCCCTTTCTGCTCA
This sequence comes from Pleurodeles waltl, assembly GCF_031143425.1. Taxonomy (NCBI): domain Eukaryota; kingdom Metazoa; phylum Chordata; class Amphibia; order Caudata; family Salamandridae; genus Pleurodeles; species Pleurodeles waltl. Next base: position 195,633,845 of record NC_090437.1, read on the forward strand.
GAATCTACCACTCAAACAGTATATGAGGGTAGCCCTAATGCTAGCCTATGAAAGGAGCAGGCCTCACAGTAGTGGAAAATAAAATTAGGAGTTTTCACTACCAGGACATATAAAGCACACAGGTATATGTCCTGCCTTTTACCTCCATATCACCCTGCCCTATGGGTTATCTAGGGCCTACATTAGGGGTGACATATATGTAGGAAAAGGGGAGTTTAAGGATTGGCAAGCACTTTTAAATGTCAAGTCGAGGTTACAATGAAACAGCACACAGGCCTTGCAATGGCAGGCCTGAGACATGGTTAAGGGGTTACCTGTGTGGTTGGCACAATTAGTGCTGCAGGCTCACTAGTAGCATTTAATGCACAGGCCTTGGGCATGTGTAGTGCACTTTACTAGGGTCTTACAAGTAAATTAAATATGCCAATTGAGTATGAGCCAACGTTACCATGTTTAAGGGAGAGAGCATATGCACTTTAGAACTGGTTAGCAGTGGTAAAGTGTGCAGAGTCCCAAAACCAGCAGAAACAGTGTCAGAAAAGTGGAGGGAGGCAGGCAGAAAGTTGGGGATGACCACCCTAAGGCTGTCAGGTCGAACTAAACAATTATAAATTACTAATTTAATCCAAAAACTAATTGAACGTTTTAAGTTGCAAACTGTACTTTAAACAATTAATAACAATTATCCTAACACATAGAATTAGCATTGTAATCACTATATATCAAAATAATCAAAAAAGATATGTTCCAACTATATTTAAGTAAAACAATATTTAATAAAACAATTGTTTTAAAACAATTTACTTGTCTAAAATTTTTTTTGGTTACAGCGATATTCTGTGACAGTATTTTTGAACTAACAATAATCTTGACACAATATTTAGGTATCGCAATGTGAAAAAATTAATGTTTCGTCCAAACCTTCCAGGAAGATGTACCCTCTTCTAGAAATATCATTACTGAAGAAAAGTATCTTTTCCTTTTATTGGGTACTTCTCCTAGTAGATTCCTCACCTAATGGATGAGTCCCAGAGCTATCCCTTCGGAGGTAACATTATTTAGTGCCAATTAACCAAGGAAGATGTGTAGCACAGCCCTGGCAAATTATTCATCAATGTGCACCTGAGATGTCAGACATTAAAGTTTGCAAAGGTATGCAGAGAAGACCAACTGGTTGCTGTGCAGACTTTAGCCACTAGGAAGCCCTTGCTAAATGCAGTAGAAGCTGCCATAGCCCACATAGAGTACACCTGAATGCTAGTCAGAGGATCTTTCTTTACCAAAACATGGAAGATCTTCATAGAGAGGATAACCTAAAGTGAAATGGTATGCTAGGTTGCTGCTTTCTTAGTTTGAACAAAGCCTGTCAATCTCTGATCATCCACTCTGTCATGTCTAGCTGGATAATGTAGTAGGAGGCAGCATATCTGGGGTACAGTCTTTGTAACTGTTTTTTAGTAGGGAAGAAGTAGTGAAGAAGGATGGAAGGGTTATAGACTAACACACCTAAAGCTAGAGACAACGTTTGGCAGAAAGGATGGGCAAGCACACTGTATCAGAAAACAATGATTGGTGCCTGGACTGACATAACAAGTAACTCACTGACCCTGCAGGCCATAGTAGTTGCCTCAAGAAATATAGGGCCTTATTTAGAACTCGGCAGACAGGTTACTCTGTCACAACAGTGACTGATATCCCATCCGCCAAAATCTAAATCCCATGAGATAGAATGGGATTTAGATTTTGGCATACAGGATATCTATCACCATTGTGATGGAGTAACCCATCTGCTGAGTTCTAAATAAGGCCCATAGTCTTTGGACAAACTGAACAATTGTGCATTAGTTCAAATGGTGAAGAAGACACGTACAACCAGCTTGACAGGGTAGAAAACAATGATTAGTGGCCGGAATGAATGGGCATGTAAATCACTGATCATACTGTACAGGCTGCAATGATTGTCACAAGAAATACAGTCTTGAGAGTGGTTGTGTGAACTGAACAACTGTGCATAAGTTTAAATAGTGAGGCTATGAGATAGTTTAATATTAAGATTAATTCTCGTTATGCAACAATAAAGGGCATGGGAGGAAACATATACAATAGTCCTTCTAGGAATTGTGCCAATAGGGGCGACTACAAAAAAAGAAGGCAGATCAGGGAGACTCAGATAGAAGCGCAGCCAAATAGATGTCTATGACAATGATAACTTTGGAGGACTGACAGAAGACCCACCATGAGATTGAAGGAGCACATCCACTTTTGGAGATCAGGATGGCAAAATGGTAAAAGATCTATGGGACCTCCCTGATGCAAGGGCCACTATCTTCTCAGGTATCACGGAATGGCCTTCATTCGCTATCTTGTTCACAGCATCAACAGAATGCACAAGGGTATCAAGAACAAAAGGTAAAGGGCCTGCATAACCACATCATATTCAAAATCAGAAACATTAAAATAATACCTCAGGGACAAGGTGGAAATGACAGAGGAGCCCATGGGGTGAAGAAAAAGCATAGTATACCTCAGATTGCCCATAATAATTGCAGGAATCCATGCCTCCAACAGTCAGTCGTCCAGGTCAGAAATATGTGAACTCCTGTCCCCCAGTGAGAAGATGGTACTACAAACAGTATTTTAGTGAAGACTCAAATGGTGGTTGTGAGACCATATAGTAGTACCACAAATTTGTGAAGCTGGGAACTCACTTGCAAGTGGAGTGAATACCTGTGAGCTGACAGGATTGGGAGATGAATGTAAGCATCATGGATGTGCAAGGACACCAACAACTGTTTTGTATTTAGGGACAGGAGAACCTGACTCAAGAACAGCATTCTGAACTTGTCCTGCCGAATAAAGATGATTAGGAGCCTCAGGTCAAAAATGGGCCTGAGATCCTCATCCTTCTTAAAAATCAGAAAGCACAGGGAATATAATTACATGCACCTCTCCTCTTGTGACTCTCTTCACACCACTTCTATGGCTGCTCCTTTGTATAGCAGGAAGAGCATATCCACCTCCAAGATAGACACATGTGCCAGACAGCACTTCCTTGCCAAAGGTGGGCTGTCCTGGAAATCTGACAAAAAGGGAGGTTCACAGCACTTGCTGATAAGATGTAGTGTGCTATGAAGTATCAGATTGTCTACCAAATTGGTGAAAAAATGAAAGACATTATCACCCTACAAATGTTGATGGAGACTGGAGTGTAAATCAGAGACATTTTGATGGAGAATATCCAGAGTTAGTGGGGAGAAACTGGAAATGCTGCTGTGGCTTCTGTTACAGTTCTTTAGGGCTGAATCTACCACAAAAGGACCAGTAAAACTGCAGTGTGGTTTGGGTTGTCTGGGAAGGTTGTTCAAGCTGTGAGCATTGGCTTTTGGAGAAACATGAAGAGTGTTACTGCCTTAGCACTGTATTGGGCCATTGTGTTAGCAGAATCCACACCATATTTTAGAATTAGTTTGAAGGCATCCAATACACTGCTTACTAAATCAGAGGAGTTGTTCTTCATATAGTAAGGGAGACTTAGTACAGCCATATTTGTCAGTTCCTACAAGGCATGGATGGAGAAAGGCTGCAAAATGTCAGTGAGGTTGTTGGACGGTAACCAAGTTACTTATGACAGAGACTAGCCCAAATCAGGAAGAAACCCACCTTGGGTTGTTTGTTTTGTGGTTCAGGGAGGACATAGCCTGGCAAGTGTGAGAATTCTACCCTGAGCGATTGCCAGACTTACTGAAGCAATCCTCTAATCACCTTTTGTGTGTTTGTGAACCGTCCTAAGTATCAAGGTTGTGCTCAAACATGGGTCCTACGCTCACTGTGCCACCAGAACCAAGCAGTCATGCCAAGGCCAGTCTTGAGTTGCTTGTGTTCTATTCTAGAAAGGGCCTAGAGTTCCCAGTGGACTGTTTCTATTGGAGCTAGCTCAAGACTGATTTGTATATGGTTGGGTTCAAACTGAGGTGGCATGGTGGTCAAAAGAAAAATGGGTTGAAATGCTAACCTTGAGTGCTTGCCAGTGGTAAGACGTACTGCAAGTATTCCTCCTGCCACCTTTTGTGTGTTTGATGTGTCCCCCTAAGTGCCAGGGGCATACACAGACATGGGACCCTTGCTCACTGTGCCGCTACAACCAAGATTTACCCTGAATGATGAACCCCAGTCAGGGAAAAGACTTCCAGAGTGATTCCATGAGCTAGTGGCTGGTGTCCTGATCTGAGCCTCTGGGACAGAAAAGGCTCCAACTATTTTGAACCCACACCTGGAATCAGCCTGTGTGAGTTGTGACCTCCAAGTGGTGCCCCCCAGTTCTGATTTTCAGCCAAGAACAATTCAGAGAACTGAAAGGAGGCTAGGACATATCTGCTTGTCAGTCTACCCAAGGTGCATCACAGGTGAGCCTGATGTTGCTTTAGCTCCTGCTATGGTTCTTGTCCATTGACCCAAAACATATCCAGCAGCTCTTCACAGAAGGGGTATCTGGCCTCCTTAAGCTCTCATTGGCTACAGCCTGCAGCTTTATCCTGCTGGAAATTTTTGACTTCCATCAAAGAGACTAAGCACCTGATTACGAGTTTGGAGGTCGGAAATCCCGACCACCAGACCCATGATGAGGAGACTGCTGCGGAGCTAGTGGTCTGCCACTGGTCCCATTCCGAGTGGGCTAACCAGTGGAAAACCTGTGGCAGCATTGGACTCAGCACCACAAGGAGCCGAGTGCAATGCAGTCCCACAGGAGACCTCCCCTAGTATCCTCAGAATTCGCACTGTCTTGCACAGCAGATATTGCTAATTCTGATAGTGCTTTGGATGGGACCCTCTGCACTGCATGCAACAATGATGTGGGCATTGCAAGGGCCCCCTGTGGCCCCCTGCACTTGTTCTCCACCAGCCTTTTCATGGCTGTTGAACTGCCATTACAAGGCTGGCGGAGAACATGGTTGTAATCAGCACAGTGGCTCTGACTTCACCGCCGCCGTGGCTGATTACAGCCACAGCCGCTGTCATCCCATCGGGATCAGAAATCCTGGCGCAGATGGCAGTCATTTGGTGGCACTGACCACCAGTCTTGTAAGATGGCGGTCGGACTGACACAGCTGCAGTCTACGGACCACCAGACTCGTAATCGGGCCCTAATTCTGAATGTAGACATCTTCATTGTGACTTCATCCAGCGGCTCCTAGATGACGATTACATCCCCTTTGACACAGCCAGCTCCTTTGCCCCACTGAACTATAGCTCCAAAGACATTTTTCTTCAGAATTATTCTAAGTCCGAAGGTAAGCGGAGACAGGGCCAATCCACTTTGTGTATCTGAACCGTGCTGCATTAAAGTTGGCCATAACTTTTGACTTAGCCCAAGATTTGCGTGGCTAGATGTCCACTGTAGGGCTCTAATCTATTGGTTTCAATTTTTAGTTCATAACTCCTGTACTTCTTTTTGTAGTTTTGCTGTCAAATAATTTATTAACATTTACTCTATTTTTAAACATTTGTGTTGGATTTTTCTTGCAGTATGTTTTCACTTTATTACTGTTTAAGTGCTCTATGAACACATTACCCATTGCAGTTAAACATAAACTTTTTTTAAACAAACAAGCAGAAAGTAGAAACATAAACAAGCCTGCCGGTTTGGTGACAAGGTATGAATAGGTTTATCCAGTGACTATTAGTGGTTCACTCTGACATTGATTGTGGCTGCTGCCTGCGAAGGGTTCACACACCCTCAACCAGCAACACAATTTTTCACAGTCTAGTAAACGTTTCAGTAATTTAAATCTCACTCAAGCCCTGGTGGCTGTGGCATAGAGCAGACTGGCTTGATTAAGCAAACAGATAAAAAGTCAAAACCACAACACAATAAAAATCCCAGTCCAATGTTTAAAAATATAGAATAATTTAATGATCACAATGACACCAATACAATAAAAAAATCAATAAGAGGAAGCTGAGTTATAAGTTTTTGAAGTTTTAAACAGAAATAGCACCAAAAATTATTAAGCGCCAATGTGGGGCAACTGGTCAAGGCAGACCAAGACCTAGGCATGATTTAAGTCCCACTGTGATGGAGTGCAGGTTAGATAAATCAACCAGGTTCGACCCGGTAGGAGCTTTTAGTTGGGGCATAGGCCCAGATTTACTAAGATCTTGCGCCGGGGTTGCGTCACGTTTTTGAATCAGACCCCGTGCAAAATGTAATTTGGGATTAACTAGCCACAGAAACCCAAAATTTGTATGGCTTAGTAAACAAAATAGGTAATGTGGGGTTATAGCGCTTCCTTGTGCAATCTTGCATCAGGGATGCATTCCTTGGGTATAGCATGGGACTTCATGTGCATCCATCAATGGATTTTCACGCAAAACCAGATTTACTAAAGTCTATAAAATTGGTTTGGGGCCAAAATGGTGTCCCTACTGAGACTGTTGTAATGAGGCAAAGTATCTTTATTTCTTAGCATTTCTTCCACTTTGCATGTGTGCTTCAACAAGAACAAAACAATAAAAATCCAATCAGTAGAACTAAAGATATTCAGGCTTAAAGATTCCAGAGAAAGTAGTGCCAAAAAGCACATAGCGCCAACTCTGGGTATCTGGTCATGCCAGACTGTAACAAAGTCACAAGTTCCGGCTGACTGCAATGGAGTGTGGGCCAGCTACAGGGACCCAGTTATGTCAGCCCACAGCACTCCTTCTTGCGAAGCACTGCCCTCTGCGTGCATTTCCTGCGATGTGGGACCCTTCTCCAGTTGTGCTGTGTGGACTCCTCTGCGACTCCAGGTTCCTCTTCCAGTGGGTCTCCTGTGGGGGCTGCCTTTTCTTCTGTGGACTTTCTGCCTCCCTGAGGGCCCCCCCAGGACTCCCCCATAGGTTGAATCATCCTGGACCTTGCTGGTCCCCAGCAGCTCCACTGGCGCTTCACCATGACTTCTGCATTTGCCAAGGCTTGTTGGTGGCTTTTCCATGCCACTGACCAACTGCAATCATCTATCCAGTGTGACGCGTTGACTGCATCCTCCAGGAACTCTTTACCAGCTCCAAGGCTGCATGGCTGACCGTCTTCGTCCTACCGTCGACCAACTCCTGAAACCACAGACGGGTGGGAAGTGGCTCCTCCCTCCACTGGACACTCCTGTGACTTCTGGACTTGGTCCCTTTCTTCCACAGTTCTTCCTCTTCAGGAATACACCACTGGTTTCTTGAAGTCTTGTCTGGGTGTTGCATTTTATTCCTTTTAATCCTTTTGGGTGGTTTGTGGAAAAACCAGTAACTTACTCCTTTCTTCCTTGTCGCTAGGGGGGCACTGTGGTACTTACATTTTGGGTTCCCTAGTTCCTCCAGCTCCCCTCTACACATTCCACTTACCTAGGTGGAGGTCCTGCATTCACATTCCATTTATTTAGTATATGGTTTGGGTCACTATTGTCTATTGCTATTTGTAATGTTTTCTATTGCTATTTATGCTTATTGTTGATAAGTAGTGTACATATCTAACGTGTTACCACCTATTGGAGGGTTGCCTCTCTAGTACTTTTTGGTAACTGTGTCACTAAAATAAAGTACCTTTGTGTTTTCTTTCCTGCGTGTAAGTGCTGTGTGACTACAGTGGTATTGCATGAGCTTTAAATGTCTCCTAGATAAGCCAGCTGCTCATCAATACCTACCTCTAAAGAGCCTATCTTCTAGACACTGCCTACACTACATTAATAGGGGATACCTGGACCTGGTATAAGGTGTAAATACCTTACACCTTAGGTACCCGCCACACACCAGGCCAGCTTCCTGCAGGAACCCTCAATCTAGTCAGGGTAAGGGAGCCACACAGCTAAGATAACTCTTGCTCAACTGCTTGGTCCCTTGGCACAGGTAGTCAGGCTTATCTCAGAGGCAATGTGTAAAGTATGTGTACACACACACACACACACACATACATACACACAGAGTAATGCAGTGAAAACACTTCAAGGGACTCTATACCAGTTTAGAAAAGTAGCCTATATTTATCTGAATCAAGCAAGACCAAAACAACAAACATCCAACACACACAAGCAAAGATATCACTTTTAAAAAGTTGCAAAGAGTCATAAACACAGTACCTGGGATGCATCAAAAACAAAGACAATGAGAGCTGTAGAGGAGGTGAGGCATTGGAAAAGAAAATGATGCACCTGTTCCTTACTGCGCAGGGGAGGTGATGCATTGGTTCTTTATCGATAGAGGAGGTGATGCATAGGTTCTTTCTCCGCAGGAGAGATAAAGCATCAGTTTCTGGTCACGCAGCCTCGGTACCTTGCTGCGGTGCTAGGTCAATGCGAAAAGGACATCCAGGGATGATGTGTGGGAAAATCCAGACACACCGTGATGATAGCGCTGCAGTGGAACAAGCCCTGTGTCAGTCCTACAGGCGCTGCATTAATCTTCAACTGCTGGCAGGCGCTGCATTGATTCTTCAGCAGCAAGGTAGGCGTTGCTTTGATTCTTCTGCTGCAAGCTAGGCAATGCTTCCATTTTGAGCTGAAGCAACCAGATGCATGAATGTTCTTCCTTGGGACACCAGTTTCGACTTTCAAGGGCCCAGGGACTGGATTTAGCACCACATGGCAAGTCAGGACTCTCAGTAGAAGAGTCCAGGAGCTGGAAGGTGAAGTCTATGATGTCCCTGAGACTTCTAACAAGATGCAAGCTCAGTTCAAGCCCTTGGGAACCTTAAAAGGTAGGATGCAGAAAGCAAAATCCAATCCTTTCACTCCCAGGACAGAAGCAGCAGGCAGCAGGCCAGAACAACAAAGCAAAAGCAGAGTGGCAGTTCTTCCTACAGCATCCAGCTCTTCTTCCTGGCAGAATGTCCTCAGTCCAGAAGTGTTCTGAAGTTGTGGTCTCAGAGGCCCAGTACTTATATTCATTTCTGCCTTTGAAGGAGGCAAACTTCAAAGGAAAGCCTTTGTAGTGCACAAGATCCTGTCTTTACTGCCCTGGCCCCAGATACACTCCAGGGGTTTGGAGACTGCTTTGTGTCAGGCACTAGTGTTAGCTTCTCCCACTACTCTACCCCAAGAAGACCAATCAGGATATGCAGGGCACACCTCAGCTCCCTTTGGGCAACTGTCTAGAGTAAATTCACAAACAGCCCATCTGTCATCCTGCCCCAAATGTGTAATCCACAGCCAGGCAAAGGCAGAGAATGGTAAGGCAGGAAAATGCCCACTTTCAAAAGTGGCATTTTCAAACTTACAATTTAAAAACCAACTTCACCAAAATACGTATTTTTAAATTGTGAGTTCAGAGACCCCAAACTTCATATCTCCTTCTACTCCCTGTGGGAAATTACACTTAAAGGATATTTCAAGGCAATCTTCATGTTAACCTATGAGAGAGATAGGACTTGCAATAGTGAAAAAATGAATTTAGCAGGATTTCACTATAAGGATATTTTAAAGCACACCATTACATCCTACCTTTTAAATACACTGCACCCTCCCCATGGGGCTGCTTTGGGCCTACCTTTGGGGTGACGTACATGTAGTAAAAGAGAAAGTTCGGGCCTGCCAAACTGGCAGTTAAAACCGCTCACAAAGGCACTGCGATGGCAGGTATGAGGCATGTGTACAGGGATATTCCTATGGGTGGCAGAATCAGTGCTACAGATCCACTAGTTGCGTTTGATTTACAGGCCCTGGGCACACATGGTGCACCGTACTAGGGACTTAGTAGTAAATTAAATATGCCAATCATGGATAAACCAATTACCAATACCATTTTAGACAGAGAACACTTACAATTTAGCACTGCTCAGCGGTAGTAAACTGTCCAGAGTCCTAAAACCCAGCAAAACTAAATTCAGCACAGGATCAAAACAGGAGGTCAGAATCCAAAAAGATAGGGGAAACTATTTCAAGAACTGACAGGTCTTATAGTCACTTTTTTAGAGGTTGGATCCTTCAGCTGGGCAAGACTGCATTCTGTAGCCAAAGAGGGCTTCAGGTGGCCATATATATTTTCTGAGAGGTCCCATAGAAACAGATTTGCTGCTGCAAAAAAGCTACAAATGGTAGAATCTTCAGCAGTAAAAAGAAAGGTTTGGGCCTGGCTAAAGGTTTATTTTGCCAGGTCTAAATGGCAGTTTACACTTTCACACACAGGGTACAGTAGCAGGCCTGAGATATGTTTACAAGGGCTACTCAAGTGAGTGGCACAACTAGTGCTGCATACCCAGTAGTAGCATTTAATTTACAGGCCCTCAGTACATGTAATACCCATTTACCCATTTCTTTACTAGGAACTAATAAGTAAATGAAATATGCAAATTGGGGATACGCCAATGTTACCTCATTCTGAAGAGTGAGCAAACGAACTTTAGCACTGATTAGCAGTGGTAAAGTGCACAGAGCCATAAGGTCAATAAAAACGATATCAGAACAACATGGAGGAGTAAGGCAAAAAAGTTTGGGGGAAGACCACCCTAAGGCTTACATGTCTAACAGTCATTCAGAATAGTTTTTGTGCAGGAAGGTATCACTTCATGCACAAAACTATTCTTACCACAATCCAGGCACTTTTGCATTCTGTTGCAAAGGTCTCTATGTTGGTGCTAGGCTACCAGAAATATCTCAGTGCATGGGGAGAACAGAAGTGAAGCATATGCTTATAAATATGGTCCATTTCTGTGCTTCCCCTTTCATGCAACGCAGTGCAGATAATTCCTTTACTGTGTTGAGTTCTGTAAAAGTTTAGTAAAACCAGGCCTCAGTGGTTGATTTTGGAAGTCAAAGTCCTTCAGCAGAACAAGGCAGCAGATATATCTAAGATGGGCTCTATGACATAGGAACGTCACTGGCTGAATACTTTTGTTGCCTTTGCCCAGTCAAGTTTTCTACATCTGGACTTAGTCACTTTTTTAGAGATTGGATCCTTTAGCGGGGCAAGGCTGAAGTCTGTAGCCAAATAGGACTCCAGGTGGCTGAATATCTTTTCTGCGAGGGTTCGTAGAAACATATTTCTGCTGCAGGAAAGCTACAAGTGGGAGAATCTTCTGCCTAGGGCAACTCACCTTGGTTGTATTGACTTGGCATTTTGGCCCTGTCCTTGGGAGGTCTTTGGATCCAAAAAGTTTCTAAGTCCCAGGTTTTTTCAGCATGTTAGGAGGAGTACACTTTGGCAAAGCCCAGGGTGCCAGGTCCTCACGAACAGTACTTGAGGGTCAAGACTCACTCCAGCAAAAGCCACCAGCATTGAAAAGGGCAAATCCAGTTGAAACTGGTCAGCTGGGCTTTTACAGGAAAAAGACTTGCAGCTTGTTGTGTCCCTGTAACTTAACAGAAGGTCAGCCAACAGATCTTTGGAGTCCTGTTGTTTATCTTGAATACAAGTGTGAATGGGTTTAGCTCTTCACATTTCCTCACCTGCCTCAAACAATAGGTGCAGCCTTTCTCCTGTTTTTCCACAGTTCCAGAGTGTTCTGAATATGTATGGGATACCACATGTATGTCTGGTACCTGCCTTTCAGTGGGGGTGGGGGGGGCACTTGGCTCCTCCATAACCAATAGGGTAAAAGATTGTGGGAGAAACACCACACTACCCACTTTTGCAGCACTTCCTGTGTGCCTTGCTGCAAACAATCCCACAGTGGCCCTTTCTTCCTAAATCCTAGATGGTGAAACTCTTTTATCATTGTGCAGAGCCTGTGTACTCACCACAGAGGTGTTGTCAGGGAATGAGCTACCCCTCTTATGTGGTTACTTCCAACAAGTTTTAGGACCATCTCTCTCCCTACTGGAACTGGAGCCTGTCTAACGGGAGGAACAAGAAAAGAGGGCTGCCCAGTTACCAGCTAACATTCATCTGTGACAGGGAAGGCCTCTTTGAAGTTAATCAAGTTTTTAGGCACTGCTCAAATGGTCATCTGGCCTGAGGAACAGTGACACCTCCCCCCCACCAAGGCCTTTGTTTCTACTCGTTCAGGGCTTGATTACTTAGAGGTCTGTAGCAGAAGGCTAACACAAAATAGTCCCCTGAAGCTTTAGTATTAGAAAAGGTAGCTTTCTAAAAGTACCTATCCCTTAATTATTGTATAAAACTTTCTTTACCAATGGATTACATTTCTAAAAAATATGTCAAAAAGTCTAAGAATGTTTCCTAACAAAAGATAGCAATATTAAATTTATTAGTGCATCCCGATGTTTCTCCATGGAACAGCCTGCCTGGCACAGTTAAAATAGCCGTAGGTGCTAGTAAATACAAGGAAAGTTCATATTAACTTTCCACATATTCTACTTTTAAATACCATGCCCCCTCCTTATGGCCTAATAAATCCTACTTAGAGGAGACATAAAAAATTAAAAGGAATGCTTAGGCCTGTCAAAAGAGTTTATTTTGACAGGCGAAGTTGCATTTTTTAAACTGCCAGATTGAGTGTGTAGTGGTAGGGATAAAGCCATGTTTATACTGTCACTGCAGTGGGTGGTACTATAGGTGACACAGTCCTCTATTGACATTTAACTTACAAGCCTTGGGCACTCTTTAGAATGCATATTATTGAATTATAGGCAAGTTAGGTGTGCCAATCAGTAATTTAACAAAAATCAGTATGATTTAGGGGACTGAGCATATGCACTGGGGAATGGTTAGGGGAATCTCAATGCACAGAGTAAAACAAACAGCAGTATTAGTCCACAAAAATGTTTTCCTACAGGAGGGAAAACTGGGGTGAAGGGATAGAGTAGCATAGGAACAGAGAGAAAGCCTGACACTGAGATGCAGCAGTGCATCATACTGAAGACTAAGAGGGAGTCTGAGAGGAGAGAGAAGGGGCGTGGGAGTTTGGGAAAGTAAGGGAAAGAACATGATATTACTTTAAATGCAGAGACTGGGAGCAAAATCAACTCATGCCCTCCCAAGAGGTTCTAAATGATAAATAAATGTTAACAAAAGAATACAAATATTTCCATGATATAATCTGAGGAAGTATGCAACTCATCTAATCCAAAGCAAGAGTAAAGAAGAAATGTTTCACAGGTTGGACAAACAGAAGAATACAGAAAACAGCAAGTCCAGAGACCCGAGATAGACAACAAAGCCAACCAGCTATTAGCAAGGGGTGACCTAAATCCCATTCTTTGTATTGTGTGCAATGGTGTTTGTAACAGACACCTGATGCTGACTGTACGAAGACAACAAAAAAGTTAGACTGAGTATGCATTTCAACAGTAATTACTAACTGCTGAGTTATCATCTGAAGGAAATTTTGTCAGTAAGGATAGATGTGCACCTTATCCTGCCCTGTACTGAATGCAGACCAGAACAGTGTGCCCCAATACAGAGTATGCACTGTTCAGAGTATCAGCACAATATGCCATCTTTTAATCACAGGAAGACGAGCTGTTTGTAGCCATCAGTTTGCCTTTCACTTCAGGCAGCAATCCACCCCCAGTTTGAAAGGGGAGTATAGATCTTCGTTTAGGTGGGTGTAGTGAATGACTGCACCTGCCTGTGTGTGGAGGCCTGTGTATCCCAGTGAACCCCGTATATACCTTCAAAGGGGCACTCTCTGGAATGCACTCATGGTGCACCACATCTATGTGATGCCCATCCAGGGATACTCCTGATGGCCTCTCTGCCTTGGGTTCTGTAATATGATGGGTTGGCTCGTTTGTATTGGTCCACACCTCCGAGAAATATATAGGGCACATACCATATTACAGAAATGGTTGTGCAAGTGTCTGTTCCTCCTTCTGTAATACCAACATTCCATGGGGCACAAAATGCTGGCCTCATTGCCCTTTTGCGCCATGGCCCAAGAGTTACAAACAAACAAAGCTCACCTCACACAATATATATAAATATATATATATATATATATATATATATATATATATATATATATATATATATATATATATATATATAAAAAAATACTCTTCAACCTATAGAAACATGTCAGCAGAGAGGTCAGACTGTTGCAAACTACTACTACAGTGAGCCATCACCCTAGAGAGAGGTCTTAGTGAATAGATTAAGTTAATGCAACATACTAACGCACTAATTCATCCATAAAGGGTCGGAGTCCCTAGATATCTATATTTCTTTTTCCTTTAATCTTTATTTGTTTTTCCTTTAATAACTCCAATAAATGATGGCTAATTACTGGTTGGATTTACACCAAATAACAAAAAGAGCTCTTTCTGGACCAAAAGCTAGCTTTCTGCCAAATTTGTTGTAATTCCATTTAGCGGTTAATGCTGTAGTCATTTCTAAAATCACTAAGGACAATTTAAATGGGAAAACATGTTTTGGGACCCACCCTTTTTCTCGACCCTAACTTGATGAATCACCCCGCCAAAACTTTCCAGACAGCAGCTGAATTGACTGGCCCACTAGATTTGAATATTTGGTGAAGAATTGTCACATGGCACCAAAGTTTGTGTGTGTATGTGTGGATGGGTGTGTGTGCCTCCACATGTGTGTGTATATGCATGAGTCTATATGTATAGAGGTATAGCTATCAGATATGCAGCAGGTGTAGTGGAACTAGGACCCAAGGGTCTGAGGGACCCACTGCACCTCAGTTATCACTGTATTTTAGCACCTATGCAGGCATTCTGGGAGCATTTTGCTTGCTAGGAAATAGGGTGCCTTGCTTCCTTGCTACCCCACTGTATGTGTGTGTGAGAAATTGTGACCTGTAAGGGGTTATTAAATAATTATAGACTATTATAGGAGCACTGGACCCAGGGGTTTGCCCATGGAGATGACACCTCCACCCCCTTTGACAAGTTGGCACGTTTCCTTCATAACAGTTCCTTTAATTTTTGCACACCACATGTACCCATTTGCTTTGGCTGCAGTGTTCAAATGTACCTTTGACCACAACATCCTGTTTGTGAGAAGAAACCAGAGAGGTCGGTGCTAGCCCTGGTTTTCCTGTTAGTTAAGCTGAAGAAGTCTTCCGCAGTCTTATTTTTGTCCAAACAAACTCAAGATTTCAGAAAGGAACCGAGGCACCGAGAATACGTATCAAAATGATATCGTACTGTCCCGTTTGCGGAAAACCCGTTTACTTTGGTGAGTTAATTTGGCTTCATATATAGCACTGCGATACTGTGGTTCCTTTCTGTCAAAAGTTTAGCTAAAGCGCTCTCATTGCAGTTTTATAACATGCGTCTGACAGAGACAGGTCACAGAAAATGATAGATCGGTGGCATCACTGGTGACTTAGATTATAGTGTGTTCTGTTATCAATACTTTACAGTGGCCTTCTTAGTTTTACAGATAAATTAAAGCTCCAGTCTGTTATGTGTACTCGGTGACATAAAGAACCTATAATTCCTTTAGCACACCTTTTGTCACACGAGATGTTGTATTATGGCGAATATTTTCTACATATTAGCCTGTACTTTCATTTTACGTAGCCATAATTTCTCAGTGTAGAGATTACCTTAGCATACATTTCCTTGGTGAACCAAATATTTTTAAAAAGTACTTTTGTTGTTAAGCTTAATGTTAGACAATGCGTCATCTCGAGCATTTTACCAAAGAACAAAATCTTTCTTGACAGATAAGGGTGCAACAAGAGCCAAGGTTTTCGTTACCTTTTAATTTCTTAAAAGCTGACATTTTGGTCCCAATATACAAGAATGACGCGTTTAACTTGACAGATCAAATATTGTGTGCTAAGATTGTACCTCGCACACCCTTTCAAAGTCAACCAGAACCATTCTTTGGATGACAAACTTTAAAAGGGTAAAACAAAAAACACAGAAATGCGCTGCACTTTTATTGCAGTAGTTAGACAGAGACAGTGCTTAATGTGTTTAAAAAGTAAGTGGCAGAACCCAGGCACTTCATAAGAGGCTGTTGCAGCTTTCACCACCCACTGCCACTGTCAGCGCTGCCAGTTTCAACGCAACTACTATCAACCAAGCTCTAACAAGTGTAAAAACCTGACCCACATCGGCCTGTATAATTCATTTGTCATGTATTTTTATTGTTAAACATGCTGCTAATAAATTCACATAAAACTCAGACAAACAGCGCCACCATGTAGTTAGCTGTCATAAGACCCTGTGTTGAGAATTAAGGGCTAGTGCCCAGCTCCGGAAAACACCGGCTCAAATTAAGCACTGGAGAGAGAATGGAATATACATCTTCTAATATTATTATATCTACATGTGAATTCATTTTCTTTGATCACGAACAAAAAAGGAATCTAATGCAGGGGAGAAATTGCATTACCCCAGAGTGTGGTATTTACCACATGTAGTCAATACCACATATTCTGAGTTTTTAACTTGTAAATTAGGCATAACACGCAGAATCAGTATTCAACACATAGAACACCACATATTCTGCCTTTTTTACCCTTTTTGCTCTGATAAATTTTGGCACGTTTGACCTGCCAGAACTTATCAGTGTAAAACATCGAGAGTGTGATCATTCTCACACAATTTGTCATTCTGATCCCTGTGGAAACACTTGTTTGTACAGGGATCTGAATTTAACTCTTAAATCATAAGGAGGGCCAGTAAGAGGTATTAACCATGTATGGTAAATACCTCCTATTTGGAATTTCAACATGAAAATAAGGAATAACATCCAGAATCAGTTTTTAACACACCAAAATTCTGCATGTTTTGCTTGTTTTCCCGGCCTTTTCAATCAATAATTTCAGCAGATCTGAGTTGCTGCAATTTATCAGGTGAAAATGTGAGGGTGTGATAAATATCACAGAACTCATTATTCCATTCCCTGGGGAGTCACATGTTTGCACATGGGTCTGAGTTTTTGCTCCACTGTGAGTTTCTTGTCCAACATGTGCAATCTAGGGCACAACTATCAAGTGTGCAGCAGGAGCAGTGGCACCGGATCACAGAGGTCTTGGGGGCCCATTGAATTCTAACTACAGCCGTATTTTGCACCCAACAAGCAGACAGTGTGCCCACAGCACTCTTGCTACACTAATGACTGAGATGCATAGCATTGTCCAGGTCAGCCATTTATTAATGCTTGAAACTCAGAATTTGTGCTAAGAAAGCAGTCAGTAGCTTCCAAATATTTGTGTGCTCCATGAAGATTCTGAGAGCGATGAGTGAAGGACATATGGAAGAAAAGTGTGCATCGTCTGCTAGCCTATCCCAGTGGTGCTGGAACAGTTTTCTGGCTTGAGGTGCTGGCTAGGGGCATCAACTCACTAATATGAAAAAGGTTCTAGATATCCTGGTGTTACTGAATAAGAGTGTGTACCAATTGAGCAAAAAACTTTAAACGAGGAACATGTTTTTGCGGGAGGGAAGGAGGTACATGAAATGGTAGTCTTAGACATTTTTTGCTAAAATGTGGTTCAATGCTGTGTTATGCTGCAATATTCTTAAAAATATAGATATAATATTTTAGTATGGATTAAAAACGGATTGTTTGGGCGAGACCATTAATAATTCAGAGTGGTTTTAGCAATGTGTGCACACGAGGGTAAAATAAAAGTGTATTTGTCAATTTTCTCACCCTACTTTAAAACTTGCTTTCCACCACATTCCTCAATTAATAGGACACAACAACCCTTGTAATTAATATTTGTAAACTTTATAAAGGAGCTCATGTCTGAGGATGGAATCTAAATACCTCTTGCAGATTTTGATGTATGAATAATTAAACAGTTTATACTTCTCTAGACAGTGAATACCTAATGTAACCCTACTAACTAATTCAAATGCCTCTGCTGTGATCATCAGCCCTCTGGCAGTTTCAGACAATTCATGTGCAGAGGGATAGGAGATTCGGAGAATGCATAGCATAGCCTGTGCTTGCTATACCTGAATTGTGTCAATGTTTTTTCTTTCTCCCTGCTACATTTAGCTATGGGTTCTTTTCAGACTCACTGTGTCCTCTCCTAGGGGAGTATGTTGTTGGGCGGGGGTGTCATTGGAAGGTTTGAAATCCCTTTATTCTTAAGGAGGCTAATAGTGCTACCAAAGGGAAAGGTCAGAGTGTGTGGTCTAGTACGACATTTGGAGGAAACCATCCTTCATTTCAGACTTTGTGTACAAATACTTTGGAGAAACTTCTGCCGTAAGGCTTTCTTTATGAATAGAAACTATATCATACAACTTAAAACTGAGAGGAGAGACCATTGAGTTATATGTGCATTCAAATAGCATAACTTTATAACTTAGAAGCTCGTCCAGAGCTAATTCCAATCAGATCAAGATTTGAAAGGGAAGAAACGAAGGAGTTCTAAGCTGCTTCTGGGGCAAAATCTTGTTTTGAGGAAAACTGGAATAGATATTTCATTTAATAGCCTTAAATCTGCAAGCACATATTCAAGAATTCTTGGAACCATTTTCAGAATATTTAACTGTTAGCCTTTGAGATCATTTGTGTTGCATTTTGGGCTTTTGTCTCCTGATAACTTGTCCCCAGAAAGCTAGCTGGATCTAGAGGGAGCTGTTGAGAGTTTGGGCACTTCATAGCTAACTGATGGGAAGGTTTTTTGAGGCTGTTACCATTGTCAGAAGATCACTACAACTTTATTCAATTTAACTGGGTTATTTGAGGCCAATCTGGAATTTCCACAAAGTTGGGTTTTGATAAACCTGCCTTTACTAATTGAATGATCACACTTGCAAATCCTCCAGTGGCTAACAGAGGGAAGGGTTAAGCCATACAGTTACAAAACTGCTATGAACGGTGGTTGGCAAGAGGCTTCTTTGTATAGTTGGGGTGTTTTACTACAGCAGCTGCACTTGGTTGTCTGACCTTTTCATCAGATGCATTTAGGGACCAGGTCACATTGTCCAGCACAAAATGATGTTTTACCTGCAGATTATAGAAGATCTGAAAGTTTAAGAGGTGTAAAGGAGTAGAATAACTCAATGGAGGATCAACCCACATCCGAAGATCTTGCATTGAGCACTGGTCATCAAAGGCCTCTTCTCCTGACAAACGCTGCTACCACCCTGCCTCACTGATTCAATGTTGAAAGTGGCTTGTCAAAGTGGCCTTTATGATTCAATTGAAATGCACTGACCTGTCATATTTTTAATTACATTGGTTTGGGTTGTAAAGTACTTTTTGTTTTTTCAATGTATTATTACTTTGATGTTTATTTCATCTAAATACAGTATGTGCTTTCACAAAATATTGACTTGCTACTCAGGTTAGTTATCAAATGAATCTTGTCAGCGAAAACTGTTGATCGTTATTTCTGCTTCAGTTTAGACAGTGGTGTAGGAGCTCAGTTACTTCTCACATCAACACTGTAACCTATCCCATTCCTTCCAGTTGACATCCCTGCAGCCACCACTATCGTCCCTAATTACATACGAGAGGACATGCATTTCACATAGCACCATGTTCATCTTCTATTTATGAAAGATAAATCCTTCACAGAGGAATACTCCGAAGCTAGGACTTGATCTGAAAAGAGAGGAAATAATCCATATTTGAGTACTGGAATGTTTGTAGCTGCATACAAGACAATGGGGTGGTTTAGGGCAATGGCAGTGCTTTAGCCCTTCTGCTTTAACATTCCAATGTTTATCTTTATGTTTCTCCCGGGTTGAGGTAGAACATTTTGCACTCAGTGGGTGGAATGGCCTGCTAACGTTATAGAACATGGAGGTCTGCAATCCTTTTATAAAAGCCTGTCTCTAATATCTTAGTACAGTCGCGTTCTGACATCTGTAGGTACCTGTAGTAAGAAAATGACGCAGCTGTTCCAGCTATTACAGCTGAGTAGTGCTGTTTTAGTGCTATAATTCATTGCATTAAATTTTACCCCAGGCACATCTAAGAGAAAGTAAATAGTTACAATTTCCTTAGAACGTGTTTTGAGTTAGCTACATGACCCTACATGTATTCCGATGTTCCTAATAAATCACATTGAGTCCAACGAGTACACCTGTAGGGTATGGCCTTATGATTTGAGAGTAACAGTTATGGTATGCAAAGGCAAACATCAGTCAAATGCCAAATGCTGTTAAAATCTAATTTTCAGCTAACTTTGCAGTAAGACTGTCTTCTCTGTGAGGTATGTTTGGGTAAAGAAATCAAAAGACAGCATGATTGTGGGTCATACATACATTATATTGCATGACAAGAATATCACATCCATGACATCAACTTAAACACTGTGTTTCAGGGTAAGTATAGGTACACAGAGGTGGGATTAAGAACAGTACATGTGTACTTGCTCTGTAATGTAATGGTTCGTTTGATGTAGTTGATGTAACATTATTGAAGGTTGATATTTGTGAAGCTGGGTATAGTGATATGCACTATACAACCAACTGCATTTAGCAAATATTTTATGGAAACAAAAAGGGCAATTGTGGCCAATTCTATGCATTTTAGTGGCAGTCCAAGAGAAAGTACAGCGATTGTGCTATGATTGTCAAGAATTGCATAGTCACCACTCCACCACGTTTTTGTCTTTTCTTTTGTCCGCTTTTTCTTGTGTTTGAAATAGTTGGCAAGATTGCAAGGATGAGGGCCCTGGATAAAAAGAGAACTGCACATATTGTCGACATATAAATAATAAATAGGACTAATTTCAGATTTCTGATGCCTAGTGGAACAGGGGAGCAGGCCAGTCTCCGTAGGCTTATCAGATGACACCCGTTTGGTTTGGCACTGGGTGTACGTTCTGTACGTGCTTAGGTCAGAGAAAGCGGTTTGATGTTTCTTCCTTCCAGGGGAAGAGCTACTTGCATCGGAGATACGAGCCTCCTACGAAGCACCCTTCTACCCTTGTGATCACTCAGCCATGTTCCATATGGCCACAAATAAACAGACACAAGTATTCTCTCCATATTGGTCAGAGATGATCTTTCAATATGTGGAGAACGAGGAGTTGCTAAGATCTCCACCATTCATTTCAGCAATAAAGTAGACCCGAAAAACTGACACATCACAGCCATCAACCAACAGCTGCTTGTAAGGTGGTAGAAAGGAGCGTGGCTTGGTCAGTATGACTTGGGTGGGGGGGGTGCGAGCTTCAGATTTTCCGAAAATCAGATTGGCATATAATGTTTCAATACATTTTTCAACAAGCAGGGTACTTGAGAGGGCAGTGGAAAGGGAGGCAGATGCGGATTGGTAGAGTACTCAAACAGAAAACACAATCTCTGCGTGAGTGTGGCATACGTTTTGTGTTGAAAGGTAACACTTCCAATACAAAATAAAATTGTTGGACTAACTTTAACAAACATGGCACAAAATCTTAGTGAATATACCCATAACATTAATATACATTATATAGCAAGTAAGGGGATTAGAGGGACTGATGGGTAGGGGAAGGGAGAGTAATGTGGATTGGTAGGTGTAATAAGTGAGATTAAACACATGATTTTGTGACATAACCAAAAAAAAATTTAATTTCTTTTCCAAACAAAGCGAGGGAGGGAGTGTGTGTGTATTTTTAGTTTGTGTGTGAACATTTCTGGTGAAATCCGACAGGCACCTCACCATGTCCTCCTTCCCTCCCTGGTTTATCCAATGTGATAATTACAATAGTCACACAATATATCCCTTGAAGAAGCTCCTGAATGTCTATTGTGATTCTCCGAGGCAGAACTGGCATTTCATTATCTTTAGGTATTTTTGAAACAAACAGCAGTAGGTCCCAGCACTGATCTAATAATTTGCAGAAATACCCAGCCTGTTATTGACATCTCAGTGAGCTGAGTGTACTCAAAGCAGTATTATATGTAGTAGTACCAAGACAAGTATAAAGCCTGGTAGTACAATAACTACCACAACATGAGCACTAACAGAGGTACAACTGGAGTTATCATTACTGTTGTTTGCATAAATATCTCTAGATTCCAGTAGAAGTATAAATATCAAAAGGTATAAGAGTCTTAGAAGACAGTAGTAGATACACTTTCAGTTGTCGTCTTGCTACGTATTCACAACGTAGCATTAAGACATACCAAGCCCTTGATGCCTGTTGATGTCCAGACTTCATACTGTAACATGTACTCGGGTCCTCACCTATCCACCCCGATATTTCCCTAATCACTTCTCTATCATGTTCCCTGCCCTTCACCCTGCCAAACTACATATACCTTTACTGGTTTTAAGTGATTCGTCCAGATGTCTTCAATCACCTTAAAGTATCCCCGGTTGATCGCTGACCTCTAAGGCTCTTTTGTCGGTCTTGAATCCCCGCACGGCCCCGCAGTGTGCAGCCGCAAGTATTTGAATGTTTTCAAGATTTTTTTGGTGTACATTTTCCTCAACGTTTTCCATTGAGAGGAACTTTTCAGGAGAATTGCTGCTGACATGCTCTCTTCAACTGGTGTTCTCCAAACGTTGACATAAAAACGATCATAAAAAAATGCACATCCGGCAAACGTATTCTGTATTTTTCTTTTTCTGTGGGAATACCATACCCGATTTCCACATCGGTAGAATTGAGGAAAATACATACAGTTTGAAATCACCTCTTTTAGTTATATTCTGCTAAGATGGTTAACTTTTACCGAATGTCATAATGTCACGAAAGCTGATACTGTGGGCAATTGCTGGCAATAAACAGGAAGTGAGTAACACGAACGAAGCAGGCACACAACCACACACAGGAAAAGGAAGTCTACTGGTGAGACGATAAAAGTCTTTAAAAAATCAAACTCGAGACAAAAAGAGCTGCGTAGAAAAAAGACATAAAGCGGCAGATGTACAAATTTGTCATGCAATGCAGTGCAGCAACCAACCTTGCTGTGCTGCTTTGCGTAAGAAAGCTGGAGCAGGAAAGTGCAATATCAATTCAGATATGCCACTTTCCAGCTGTCTATCCTGCATTGGCACACTATTAGACTGCCTAGAACCACACACTTACCTTGCACCAGGGTGTAAGGGGATGTGAGTGATATCTAGAATAGATGTGGTACTGGAAGGGTACCCTTTAAATACAAAATAACATGGCTAGACAATCTTTCAACCGTTTTCCACTTTGGAGGTGGGCTGTACAGCACAGCACACATGCAAAGTCAGAAGAACATTTTAGAGAGAAAAATACATTTCTACAAGTTAACACCACTCTTGAAAAAGTTATTTTTTGCTGCAAAACCCTATCTGCTATTTTTGGTACATAGGGTTTTGCATCAAAACTCACAAGCGGTTGCATGGAAATGCCATGTACTACCAACGGAACACCCACTGGAACACACTTATGCAAAGCAGTACAAAGCTGGCAATTAAATTAAAAATACATATTTTGCACTGGTTTGCATGTTTTTGTGAAAAAAGTTAGTGAATGTGCCCCAAACTGTTATTAGATATTTGAAACAAAAGAGGTGAACTGGCTCACTGACTATTGCTGTAGATCTCAAACGTACAGTAAGGTGGTCATTATGACATTGGCAGTAAATGCCTCTTACAGCCATGCTGCCAGCTGCCAACATACCGCTGTGGTGGTGGATATCCGATCTCCATATTATGACACACACACACCAATCTGACAGAATACTGCCACACACACAAATCCACCAGCCCAAAGGTCAGTGGTAAAGTGTCGGTACTAACACCCATACCGTTACGCCAACAAAACAACGCCCACCACATTATGACACACAAATCATCACGGCAGACATTCAATGGCGCTAAACCATTGGCGGTACATACCGCTGCGCTCAGAATGGACACCTACATACAAAACAACACTACATTGGCCAATACTAAAAACACACACCTGACATTCATACACAAACCACACCCACACCACTATGAAACACCGACCCACATTACCCACAACCCTGTGCCAACACCAAAAGACTACAAAAACTAGCCATCAACATCACAGAGACATCTACACACACTCCACTTATACCCATACATCCTTCACACAACCCAAATCACACACCCCACCACATTACTCAACACACTTTCACCAACACACAACATACAACACCCATGGCCCCACAAAGGCAACCCGTTTCACTGAGGAGGAGTTAAGGGTCATGGTGGAGGAAATTGTCAGGGTAGAACCACAGCTGTTTGGAGCACAGGTACAGCAGATCTCCATTGCTCGGAAGATGGAGCTATGGTGGAGAATCGTGGACAGGGTGAACGTCGTGGGACAGCATCCAAGAACAAAGGACAACATCAGAAAGAGGTGGAACGACTTATGGGGGAAGGTACGTTCCATAGAAGCAAGACACCAGCTCAGTGGACCCCACTTCCTCCCCCACAGCTCACAGCATGGGAGGAGCAAGTGCTGGCATTACTGCATCCTGAGGGACTCGCTGGAGTAGCCAGACGACTGGACACTGGTAAGTCAACATTTACTACATATCACCCCCCCATTACCTGCATGCCATCTCACATCCTCATCCTCACTCCCATCACTCCACTCCATCCCACGCACTGCACTAACACATATGACTAACCCCAATGCAAACCCCTGCATGTTATACCAATGCATGGACAGCCCTCCCAGGACTGCATGGACACCCATCACCAAAGCATGCACAGCATAGGGAAAATAAACATCCCACAATACATCACCATACACAAACAAAAGGTGGCAGGGCAACAGCAACCATAGAGGGGAAGCCAGTGATGTACAATATGTCATACACATGAAGCATAATACCTCACTTACATCTCCACAGGTACCCCAGCCAATGTCAGTGGAGATGAGGTGCCATGACTATCCAGTCCCCCAACAGAAGATGCCCTCAGTGTTGACAGTAACTCTGGACTTCAGGATCTAGATGACCTACCTGGCCCATCAGGGACCACTGGACAGTCGGTCACCCTGTCGTGTAGGCTCTCATTATCCTAATGAGACTACTGGAGTTTTGGGCGGAATCTCCCTCTTACGTGTACCCGGACTAGAAAGTGTTTTTATAACTAACATGCAGGTGTTCTAAGAAACGTCCCTACGTAAGGATGTGTACTTTCTCAGAACCATAAAGACTAAACTTCTACCACGTCTATCGGCAATGTACCAGACTGTATCCTTGACTGAAGCACAGAGCGAGCAAGAATGTATTGTTTGAGAACACAGTGCTGAAGTAAGCTAAACAGTGTGGTAGAAGGAAATAAAAACAAGACCGTGAAACTGGTTATTGTAAAATAACAGTGCGAGGCTAAATAAAATGCATCTAGGGCAAAGTGCACAGAGGCCTAATACGTTAAGCGAACGCAGAGAAAGCTATATTGAAAATGGCTACACTACAACCCAAGCCCACTCACAGACCACCACAGAGCCTCCCCTATCAGGATCCAACACACAGCACACACCCAGTGTCCCCACACCTCTGTCCCCAGGACACATCAATCAGCAGTGTGCCCACTTGTACAGGGACCCCAGTCCACACCTCACCCCCAAGACAATCGGGGACCTGGGGTCAGTGGCAGTGGGCACATCGTTCAGGGGACACAGGCACATGCCAACAGAGACACTGGGAGGACTGCTGTGCTCCAGGGGGAGGACAGGAGCAGGGAACCAACTCTACAGGAGGCACTATCCAAGATCCTGGGATCCTACCAACATTCCCAGGACATGATGGGTCAGATCCTAGACAACGTGCAGGAGAACAGGCGGCTGCAGGAGGAACAGTATCAGGGGATCAGGGAGGACTTGCAGGCCATTAACACCACCCTGATCTCCATAGCAGAGGTCCTGGCAGACATGGCCAATATCATGAGGGAGGCAACAGCACAGCAGCGGGCCCCTACCACTAGCCAGTCCATTGACCAGCCCTCCACTTCCGCTGCTGCTAGTGGGTAGGAGGCCCCGCCACAGGACGCCCAGGCCACCAGCACCCCTCCCCCTGCAGAAGGTGAACCACCCCGCAAATGTTCCCTGCAACCCAGACAGAAACCAGAGACACTTGCCGGGACCACCGCCATGAAATGAGACTCTCCTGTTTGCCCCCCTTGTGTCCCACACTGTCACCTTGTCCACTTTGAACTACAGTTGCTCCCCTTCCTATGGCCCCTTGGACACTGGACCTGTGCTTCAAACAGACTGGAAAAATACCCTGAACGTTCCTCCATCATCACCCCATTCCATTGCATTTCCCCTCAATTTCTTAGCACTACAATAAACACCCTTGGACACAACTCAACTACTTGTATGTCATGTGTTGAAAATGTGTATTTATGGAAACAGTTTCATCCATTGCAAATGTACTGTACATTGTGAGAGCATATAAATAATGACCTGTAGCTGGCTGTAGTCAGCACATCAGTACACAGTTGTTATATCACCAACATCTGCAAAATGACAAACCATAGGTGACAGTAAGTAGAGGTAAAAAGAAGTGAATGGCATCATGCCACAGCCACACAGAATACACCAATAGTCATAGAAATGCAAATTTGCACTGTCTCACCTGTGTGTCATTGGAGGTACTGATGGATAACTGATGTTCTGTTGTCCTCCTCCTCCTCCTCAGCCACTTCATCCTCACTGTCATTATGGTCTACTGTTGCCACAGGGGCATCTCCAGTCTCCTCCTCCTGCAGAAAAGGTAAATGCTATCTAAGGGCCACGTTGTGCAACATGCAGCATGCCATTACTCTCTGGCAGACCTTCTCGGTGAGTAGCACAGGGATCCACCTGTCAGATGGAGGCACCTGAACCTGGCCTTCAGGAGACCGAAGGTCCTCCTGATGATCTGTCTGGTTCGCCCATGTGCCTCATTATAACGTTCTTCAGCCCTTGTCCTGGCATTCCTCACAGGGGTCAGTAGCCACAATAGGTTTGGGTAGCCAGAGTCACCTGCGAGTTTTGAGGGACAACATTTAGCCACACACGATCCTATGGGGTTGACACCAGAGGCATACACTAACATACAGTGGGTGGGGACCAAGGCTCACCTATTAGCCACACCCACACCCTGTGCCTCTGTAGTTGGCCCATCACATTTGGGATGCTGCTAATCCTCAGAACAAAGGCATCATGCACCAACCCAGGATACTTAGCACTGATGTGGGAGATGTACTGGTCCTCTAGGCACACCATCTGCACATTCATTGAGTGGAAACTCTTATGATTCCTGTACACCTGTTCATTTTGGCGGGGGGGACAAACACATTATGTGTCCCGTCAATCGTCCCAATAATATTGGGGGTATGTCCCATTGCACAGAATCCGGCCTTCACAGTGGCCAAATCTTCTACCTGGGTAAAGCTATGTAGCTGCACATGTGTTTTACCAGTGCAGACAAAACTCTTGCCAGCACGATTGAAAACATTGGCTGTGACATTCCTGCTGCCAAGCCCGCTGTCACTTGGGAAAAACCAGCTGCCGGGAAATAGAGCACTGATAGCACTTGCACAAGAGGGGTGATCCCAGTCGGATGACGGATAGCTTATATCAGGTCAGGCTCCAACTGAGCACACAGCTCTGTGATTGTGGCCCTGTCCAGTCTATAGGTGAGTCTTATGTGCCTGTCCTCCACTGTAGCCAAGTCCACCAGAGGTCTGTACATGTACATGTACATTAGGAAATCCTAGAAATATTTGGAGATATGTAGGTAGGTGAGACAGCATGAGTCTTAGGTTATCATAGCAAATCTATGCCGGTACACTGCACTTTATACTGTGCATACGTGACAAACACCACACAGCGTATCAAGGCTGTGGACACTGATTGGTGTACATTTCTCTTAGGATTTGCTATGAGAACCTAAAACTCATGCTGGCTCACCTACCTACAAATCTCCAAATATTTCTTGGATTTCCTAATAGATTCAGACTTTAGCTTTGAGGAAGTCTTGTTGACAAAACACGTGCTGGCTGTTGTATCTCTGGGTCCACATCGGATAAATCAAATCTGTTGACATATACTCATGCGCAGTTTGAACCCTGGTTTCTTCAACACCATAAGGAATGGACCTTTATAACTCCTGTTATTTGTGTAATAATATTTTATCAGCTGCAGGTACAGCCGCCACCCCCATACCAGCACCGCCCACCCAGTAGCCCCTCAACGAGTTGCCCGGGCCCGCTCTCCCAGGAGGGGGGGCATCTCCTTTGCTCAGGCACCTCAGGCCCTGCCCCAGTGAGCCCTGCTGCCCTGAGTGGGGAGGCTATTGACCTCCTAAGATCGATCT
Organism: Pleurodeles waltl; assembly: GCF_031143425.1. NCBI lineage: Eukaryota > Metazoa > Chordata > Amphibia > Caudata > Salamandridae > Pleurodeles > Pleurodeles waltl. The sequence goes on from NC_090437.1 coordinate 195,661,909, forward strand.
CTGTAGGGCAATCAACCATTGTGAATGTCATCCAGGGGCTGGCATCCCTGATGCAGCAATGCTATGCATTCCTGGAGGGCATTCACAATGGATTGGTGGCCCAATGAAGATCGATTCAGGTTCTGGCCTCCTCTCTGATGGCAGCCATTGTCCCTGTTTCTACCGTCCCCCTTCAACTACCTTTTCCCAGTCCCATTCTCCTCAACCCCAACCCATCCCAGTCACACATACTGACGAGCATGCACACAAGACAACACCCAAGAGTGGCACAGGCAGACACAAGTAACACACTTCATCCCACAAGCACTCACGCAAACACAAGGCAGTTAGTTGCAGACACAATCACATCCTCTACCTCCACTGTCTCTCCCTCCTCTGCCTCCTCCACCTCCCTCCCAGTCACGTCCACACTCACACCTGCATGCACTGCCTCAACATCCATCACCAGCATCACCACACCAAGCCTCACACAGACCTCACTGGCAGACACCTCCCCAACATCCATCCACTTGTCCCTTGTCCTCTCCCACCGTGTCTGTCCCTTCCTAAAGACAGAAACGCAAGCACTCAGACACCCAACAGCCATCCACCACACACACGCACACTGCCCATGCACCTGCACCCAAGTTCAGCAGACGTACACCTCCAACAACCATTCCCTCAACCTCCACTTCCATCCCTCCTCCCTCCTCCCACCCCACCATCCCTAAGAAGCTTTTCCTTGCTCAACTTGACCTCTCCCCTCCTCCTCCTCCCCCGTCCTGCCCATAGAAACAGGGTGCCAACCAGCCAGCCCAGCATCTCAGCCAAACAGTCCACAGGGACAGTGGAGGCACCACCTAGTCAGGACTGTGAGGGAGTCCTCTCCAACATCCAGAAAGGGGAAAGAACCCACAACACCTACAGCCAGGAAGGGGAAGGAGCCCACAACACCTAAAGCCAGGAAGCGGAAGGAGCACACAACACAAACAGCCAGGAAGGGGAAAAAACCCACAACACAAACAGCCAGGAAGGGGAAGGAGCCCACAACACAAACAGCCAGGAAGGAGCCTATAATACAAACAGCCAAGAAGGGGAAGGTGCCCGCACCTCCTGCCATGGGGGGAATGAAACCGTCAACTCCTTCAGAGGCTGGAGGGTGAAACCACCACCACCTGTGGTCACAGAGCCCTCACCACCAGCAGAGGCAGGCCGGAGGCACCATCATCTGTTGCCACAGAGCAGCCCTCACCACCAGCTGAGGCAGTGCAGCTATCATCACCAGCAGAGGCTGCCCAGGAGGCACCATCACCTATAGCCACAGTGCAGCCCTCACCTCCAGATGAGACAGTGCAGCCATCACCACCAGTGGAGGACATGCAGGCCACCCTCAAGGACTGGTGCACAAGGGGCCCCCTCCAGAACCAGTGGGCATGTTCTCCAGCTCGGAGACCGTGACCTTGAAGTCCCCAGCAATGGGACAGGGACATGGAGCTCCCTCCAGAACCGGTGGGCATGTTCCCCAGCTCAGAGCCTGTGACCATGCATTCGCCAGCAATGGGACATGGGCATGGAGCCCCCTCCTGAACCAGTGGGCATGTTCCCCAGCTCAGAGACTGGGACATGGGCATGGAGCCCCCTCCAGAACCAGTGAAGAACTTCCTGCATTCTGCTGAGGTGGCCCCCCATCCTCCTGAGGTGCCTGCCCACTTGTAAAATTATGCCCCTGCAGTGTTCTATCTGGATGATGTCAGGATACAAGTTAGGCCTTGGACTGTGCCCTTTGGCCATGTGTGGCCTTATGACTTTAGACTGGGCATTGGCCCTTTGTGAACATTTGTATATATTTGGTCAGTGTGGTGGGTTTTGCTATGCTAATACATTTTCTGTACATCCGTACTCTGGTCCTTGTGTTATTCAGCTGTGTGTCGTGTGCCATTGGTTTACATCTGCAGCTGGTTGTGTATATGGTGTGTGTGTGTGTGTCGGGTGTGTGTTGTGCGTGTGTGTGTGTCACTGTTGTTTTTCTCCCTCTCTCCCTTGTGTGCTAGGTGGCTGTACTCACCGTCGTCGTCTTTGTCGGCATTGGTGTTCCAGGAGGAGCATAACATAGAGGATCATTGGAAAGACTTGCAGTTTGGGTTCCATGGCGGCGTTGTTCTTCCCTGTCTCTCCGATGGTGAGTCCTTTCTCTTCTGTGCTCTGTTTCCACCAGACTTTTGATGGAGTTGGTACCACCCCGGAAAAGGTGGCAGATTCGTGTGTCATGATATAGTGGGTGGTACTTTGTCTTCCGCCTGACTGTTTATGGCTACCACAGTGGTGAGTGTTGTTTCTGCCCTTGAGGTTGGTGTGGTACATTGGCTGTCTATGGGAGTTATCACCGCCATGGTCATAATTTGACGGTACTTACCACCAGCCTGTTGGCGGTATTACCGCCACTTTATCACTCACTGTCAGGGTCGTAATGAGGGCCTAAATGTCCAACTCAAGCAAAAAAAGTGGCCAATATACCTCTACTATCTCAAAACCAGGAAAACCCTGGATTTTACAGAAACTGGGTTATGTTCAGTATATATAGAACTGTGGTTCCCACTGATTCGTTTAGCAGGAGATTCTTCATTTTCATCTCAGCAATTCCTCTTTGTTTTATAATCCATGAGAAATCAAAAAGTTGTATTGGATATTTTCTAAGTAAACAAATATGAAACAGGGCCATAATAGTCGTCAATAAATGAAAGCAGATGCTCTATGTGCTTCTGCTCAATGTGCTTTATGGAGGAAAGCCAGATCAGCCTTTCTTCCAAATTCCTTTGAGTGATTTGTTCACAAGGGCTACAATTACTGTGGGTAGATAACACTGTTTAAAACAAAATTGTCTATTATACACAGGCACTCATGTACACAGATGACGCAAAGGGGCACATGCACATAAATACACAACTCACATATTCACATGTGCACATGAAGAGATGCAAGACCTCTCACACCATTTGTTACACTTTCATTTGCAAATGGGTGTCAGTCACCTGTGTTTGGCATCCTAGGGTGTAAATGTGTATGCTTATGATGGCATAAGGAAGATTCAAAGCCCTAAAAGGCCACAATATGAGGCCAGAGCTGGCAGATGGTGCCACACAAGATTTATGCCACTTAGATGCTGGATCCTAAAAATCTTCTTTATAAAGCGAAAAAGGTATACTTGTTTTGTGTCTTCTGCTTTAAAGTACTCTCTGCATTTCCAGGGTTGTCATTCCATACACAACAAATATTGTGGCAAAGCCAAGAGATCTCGCCTTTGAGACCTATTGGCTTTCCAATGGCTTCAGCAATATGTTACTGTATATACATTGCATATTTTAGGAAAGTAAAGCCTTTGAATTTGTCAACATTTGTAAACTCTCTTTCCTTTATTGCAGTTTGTAGGGCAAATTGAATTGACTTTACTAAGTATTGGCAAAGTCAAGAGGTCTCGGTTCTAAAAAACTGAGATAATGGGTTTTCCTATGATTGTTTGGTATACTTTACCTGAGAACACATTCAGATGTTCCGGTGAATTCTGGTTGTGGGAGGATGTTTATAATGGGTCACAACTGAGAGCTCCTGACTGAAGCTGAAGACACTATGAGTCAGTTAGTCAGATTGCATGGTCATCGAATACTTGGTCTCTCTCTAGTGTGCAAAGAGTGATGGTTACATATGTACTGTTTGTAAGTACCAATTCTAATTATTTAGAACAAATTTATTGTTGTTACTTAGGGCACATTGCTTTTAGAGACCCACCCACCTTTTTCATCCCACTTTGTCCACAATACGCTTTTGCCTACAGACAGCTAAAAGCTGTCTAATAGGGGAGATCTTAAAGGGATGCTGTTAAACTGTGGAGTCCATGGTGTCAAGTTTGAAGCCTGTGCAGCAGAAAGAAGGAGCAACCACCCTGCTCCTATGTGGCATTCACTCTGCAGCATCTCTGATAGGGCATGAGCACAGTTTGAGAGCAGAGTTGTGCACTTAAGCGAAAGCAACCAAGGTCCTGCCCTCCTCCACTGTGACACCCCAAGCCATGATAGGAGGTTTTGGGGCGCTTGGTGCCTGGGACTGGGACTGCAGTATTTGTTCCCCTGCAAATTTATCAGAACCACAAACCCTGAACTAGGAGCAGATAAATATTCTTTTATGTCCACCTATGCTAAAATGCAAAGGAATTTATTAATTCACAATGCAAAGCCTTCACGGGGGAGGGGACAGGGGAAAACAAAGAGAGACTGCCTCCGAAGTCTGCTTTAACATCTACTGTACATCCATCTTCACCCACCTTCACCCACCTTCACCCACCTTCTGATCTGGGTTGAATTTGGCATAGTATCTAAAATTATAACACAACAACGATTTAGTCCCCTCTAATTCTCTGGAATTACTTACACTCACTCCCTATGTTTATGATGTCATATTCTCTCTATCATACACTCTTTCCACTTTTGATTCTCTCTCTCTTTCACTCTCAACTCCCTTAATAATCACTTCTTTTACCTATGACTTCCGAGGATATAGCTTCTCCCTTATTAATTGTTTTCTTTAGGTAGTTGTTGTGTATTAGTTGGTATCACAAGTCTTTCCCTGTGAAAATTTGAGAGTCCGCTATGTTTTCACATATAATAAATCAATTCTGAGCATTCCTCTAATAACTGTTCTATGTAGCCCATTAGTTTTACTTCTTTTTCATTCAGGAAATTAGTTCTCTTCTTTTTAGAAACATAACTTTCACCTTACTTTCTGAGAGCTAATAGTTTGGTCATACCTAAGATGGGCCCCGTAAGACTCCAAATCATCCAGTATGTGAATGACATTGTGATAATGGACTGTACGAAAACTGATCTACAGCGAGCCCTAAACACCCTGAACACTATCAACAAGGCTAATCAGTTGCAGGTTAATCAGGAAAAAACTAAAGTCCCTATATTTGGAAGGTACAAGAACAAAAATCTCACAACCTGGCAATTGGGAAGACAGATCATCCGCACAGTCAGGAAATGTAACTACTTAGGGGTGTGGTTCACAGAAAACAACACGGCAGGAGCACTGAAAAGCACAATTAGACACAAAGTTGATGTCATCACATACAGGCTCGCCAAATCGACTAATCAACTCAGAAGTGCCTCAACTGCACCAATACTGAGAGTAACAAAGGCAACACTACTCCCTGCTCTTCAATATGGCTACCTGGCATTCCCAAGGTCCTTAAAATCCACCATAGAACATGCCCATTGTAGAGCATACTTAAAAATTTTACAACAACCAAAGTACATCCGTCACACCAGGCTCAGATTGGAAATGGCCCTAAAGTCACAGCAGATAGACTGTCAAGCCGCAAGCCTGAAATACTACATCAGTCTCATGAAGGCCAACTAGCTCACGTTAAATCCTCATTTGAGAACGATTTTCTAAACTTAAGTAAAGCACAGAAGACTTTTGAAACAGTAGACTCCATTCAGCTGGCAAACACAGTGACCTACAGTGTTTGGAAAACATTGATTAACCAAAGAGCAAAGGAACTCTCAAAAGAGTTTGATATACTGATAACTAAAACACCAATAACAGTGCCTGTGCTAAATGATTCCTATTTCGTCGGAGCCCCTCAACCATACCTCCTAGAAGCAATAAATGCAGGCACTCTGCATCAAATCCTGTATATGCGAACATTAGTCCTCCCAATTAAGGACTTTAGTCCTTCTTGGTCCACACACAGGCAAAAAAGTGCCTGTAGGCTCTGCTCTTAGATTCAAAAAAGCTGGCTACACCTTCTGTGCTGCTGTCCCAAATTAGCAGCCTAACGAAGACAGCTAATAATTCCAGTAGCTCTGGCTCAGGGAGCACTGTCCTGTATGGAGGTATCCAAACCTTTGTTTTTCACATTCCGCGCCCTGGGCTTTGGCAAGATGTGCAAAATATGTGACAGTTCTCAGGAGGCTGCTAGCTCAGACAACTGGAATATATAGCAGGGCACACAAGGGTCCTAATTGTGTGTAAACATCCCCTCGCTGCAAATGGAGAAAATACGTAGACTATTTTTACCATTTTTAAAAAAAAGTAATATTTATTATTTTATTATTTAATTTTGAACCCACACAATGTTTCTCTTACTTTTATTTTGTAATGATTTTAAATAACTGATCAATAAATTGACTACCTACCTACCTGTCACCTTACTTGAATTTTTCTCTTCAGTTCTTTGTCCTCTTTTATCTAATTTCATAAAAACTCAGATTTTTCTTGAGAATAATGAACGTCTTGTGTTATCAGCATACTCTGGGTTCAAGAAAGTTTCTTCCCTTGAAGCACTACTCTAATGGGGAATACCTTTGGTGTACGCACCGAGAAATCTATGGGCGTAGACCAAAAATGAAGAATATCCGAGTTACAAATTCCTGTCAGAATGGGAGTGGAGAAAAGACACTACTGTCTAGCCACTGAGGGTAGTTGAAGTGTGCATTTGTTTAGCACCCTGCAGCCTAAAACTAACCAAAAAGTAGCCCAAAGTAGCTGTTGGAAATGGCCCTTTTTGCAGGGTCATCCCCAGTCTTTTTGCCTCCTTCCTCCTTTTTGTTTCAGACCTATTTTTGTTGGCTGTATGACTCTGGGCACTCTACCACTGCTAACCAGTGCTAAAGTGCATATGCTCTCTGTGTAAAGTGTACTGTTTATTGGTTTATCCATGACTGGCATATTTGATTTACTGGTAAGTCCCTAGTAAAGTGCACTAGAGGTGCCCAGGGCCTGTAAATCAAATGCTACTAGTGGGCCTGCAGCACTGGGTGTGCCACCCACATTAGTAGCCCTGTAAAACATGGCTCAGACCTGCCACTGCAGTGTCTGTGTGTGAAGTTTTAAACTGCCAATTCGACTTGGCAAGTGTACCCACTTGCCAGGTCTAAACCTTCCCTTTTACTACATCTAAGGCACCCATAAGGTAGGCCCTATGTAGCCCCATGGGCAGGGTGCAGTGTATGTCTAAGGTAGGACATACACTAGTGTGTGTTATATGTCCTAACAGTGAAATACTGCCACATTCGGTTTTCAATGTGTAAGGCCTATCTCTCTCATAGGTTAACATGCCGGCTGCCTTTAAATATCCTTAAAGTGCAGATAAAAATTTGGAGTTTAGGGTCTCTGAACACACAATTTAAAAATACATCTTTTAGTGAAGATGTTTTTTAAATTGTTTGAAAATGCCACTTTTAGAAAGTATCCATTTTCTTGCTGATTCCAATCTGTGATTCTGCCTGTTTGTGGATTGTCTGTCTGGGTCAGTTTGACAGTTGGGCTGTTTTGCACCTCTCTAGACAGTGACACAAAAGGGGGTGGGGGTTAAGCCTGCATATCCTGATGAGCCATCTGAGCTAGAGAGGAGAGAGCAGTGGTCGTTCACACCTGAAAGGACTGTGCCTGCCCTCACACAATGCAGTCTCCGTCCCCCTGGTGTGCGGCTGGGCCTGGCCTGGACAAGGAAGGATCTTGCAATCGCTTGAGACTTTGCTTTGAAGTTTGCCAACTTCAAAGGCATGACTGGGTATAAGAAGAAGACCCAAAACCCCAGACTTTTAGAATCTTTCTGGAACTAAGAGGAACCTCTGCCCAGGAGAAGAGCTGAAGAACTGAAGAAGGAGTACTGTCCCTTTGCTGTGTTGCTTTGCTCGACTGGCCTGCAGTTGATGCTTCTGCCTGAAAAGAGTGCAAAGGGTGAACTTTGCAAGCGTCCTCCTTGAGAAAGTCCTCCAAGGTCTTGGGGAACAACTTGCCTCGTGTTGGAAGTCTCAGGGACACCAAAGACGTCATTTTCCTCAGCCTACAGCACTGGGAACTATGTGTTTTGTGCTGTTCAAGAGGAGAAACCACTGCGATGCCACCAACGATGCCACTGGCCTGCACCGTTGTAGGAAGGTATCCTCTTTCTAGCCTTGATACCCTCACTTTTAGCCTGTTTGTGAGTATTTGTCAAGGTGTTTTCACTGTCTCACTGGGATCCTGCTAGCCAGGGCCCAGTGCTCATAGTGAAAACCCTATGTTGTCAGTGTGTTTGTTATGTGTCACTTGGATCCTGCTAGCCAGGACCCCAGTGCCCATAAGTTTGTGGCCTGTATGTGTTCCCTGTGTGGTGCCTAACTGTATCACTGAGGCTCTGCTAACCAGAACCTCAGTGTTTATGCTCTCTCTGCTTTCCAAATTTGTCACTGCAGTCTAGTGACTAAATTTACCAATTCACATTGGCATACTGGTACACCCTTATAATTCCCTTGTATATGGTACTGAGGTACCCAGGGTATTGGTGTTCCAGGAGATCCCTATGGGCTGCAGAATTTCTTTTGCCACCCATAGGGAGCTCTGACAATTTTTACACAGGCCTGCCAATGCAGCCTGCGTGAAATAACGTCCACGTTATTTCACAGCCATTTACCACTGCACTTAAGTAACTTATAAGTCACCTATATGTCTAACCTTCACCTAGTGAAGTTTGGGTGCCAAGTTACTTAGTGTGTGGGCACCCTGGCACTAGCCAAGGTGCCCCCACATTGTTCAGGGCAAATTCCCCGGACTTTGTGAGTGCGGGGACACCATTACACGAGTGCACTATACATAGGTCACTACCTATGTATAGCGTCACAATGGTAACTCCGAACATGGCCATGTAACATGTCTAAAATCATGGAATTGTCACCCCAATACCATTCTGGTATTGGGGTGACAATTCCATGATCCCCCGGGTCTCTAGCACAGTACCCAGGTACTGCCAAACTGACTTTCCCGGGTCTCCACTGCAGCTGCTGCTGCTGCCAACCCCTCAGGCAGGTTTCTGCCCTCTTGGGGTCCAGGCAGCCCTGGTCCAGGAAGGCACAACAAAGGATTTCCTCTGAGAGAGGGTGTTACACCCTCTCCCTTTGGAAATAGGTGTGAAAGGCTGGGGAGGAGTAGCCTCCACCAGCCTCTGGAAATGCTTTGATGGGCACAGATGGTGCCCATCTCTGCATAAGCCAGTCTACACCGGTTCAGGGATCCCCCAGCCCTGCTCTCGTGCAAAACTGGACAAAGGAAAGGGGAGTGACCACTCCCCTGCCCAGTACTTCCCAGGGGAGGTGCCCAGAGCTCCTCCAGTGTGTTCCAGACCTCTGCCATCTTGGAAACAGAGGTGTTGGGGGCACACTGGACTGCTCTGAGTGGCCAGTGCCAGCAAGTGACATCAGAGACTCCTTCTGATAGGCTCTTACCTGTGTTGCTAGCCTATCCTCCTTCCTAGGTAGCCAAACCTCCTTTTCTGGCTATTACGGGTCTCTGCTTTGGGGAATTCTTTAGATAACGAATGCAAGAGCTCATCAGAGTTCCTCTGCATCTCTCTCTTCACCTTCTGCCTTCTGCTCTGGATGCCTGCAAAACCACAACAAAGTAGCAAGACGACTACCAGCAACATTGTAGCGCCTAATCCTGCTGGCTTTCTCGACTGTTTCCAGGTGGTGCATGCTGTGGGGGTAGCCTGCCTCCTCTCTGCACCAGAAGCTCCAAAGAAATCTCCCGTGGGTCGACAGAATCTTCCCCCTGCAACCGCAGGCACCAAAAGACTGCATCACCGGTCCTCTGGGTCCCCTCTCAGCACAACGAGCGTGGTCCCTGGAACTTCTTTTTGTGACTTCAGGTGAGCTCCGGTTCACTCTTTTTTGTAGTGCCTGTTCCGGCACTTCTGCGGGTGCTGCCTACCCATAGAGATCTCCTGGAACCCCAATCCCCTGGGTACCTCAGTACCATATACTAGGGAATTATAAGGGTGTTTCAGTATGCCAATGTGAATTGCTGAAATTGGTCACTAGCCTGTTAGTGACAATTTGGAAAGCAAAGAGACAGCGTAACCACTGAGGTTCTGGTTAGCAGAGCCTCAGTGAGACAGTTAGTCATCACATAGGGAACACATACAGGGCAGGGTCCCAGTGACACATACAACTAAAACAACATATATACAGTGAAATATGGGGGTAACATGCCAGGCAAGATGGTACTTTCCTACACTCACCAACACCGCTGGACGCAATCACTGAGACACTACTTGCACCGTGACCTCTGGGCACTGCACGTTGCATTGTCCTGCTTCGCACTGCAGCCCCAACGCCATCCATGCCTGCGCATCTGATTTCATCAGCCTAGAGTTCGATCTGCAATGCCTGTGACCTCAAGGGCCCGACAACCCCTGCACCGACTCCGGAACTGACACCGCGACGTCAGCGACACTGCTCTCCGGAGCTCCCTGTGAGGATCACGATGCCCTGCAAATCTGTTGGTTTTGCTGATCACGACACTGTGATAGCCCCAGGTGGCGCTATCGACTTCAAGGAACTGCATTTTTTAGTAAATCTTTCAGAATTCATATTTTTATTACTGTATGTTGGATTTTTATCCTATTTGGTCTTGTTTTATATAGATAAATATTGCCTATTTTTCTAAAACTGGTGTGGTGTCCTTTTGTAGTGTTTTCACTTATTACTGTGTGTTATGTGCAAATGCTTTACACATTGCTTCTGGGATAAGCCTGACTGCTCATGCCAAGTTATCAAGGGGGTGAGCAGTGGTCATCTGAGTGGGTATCTCCCTTATCCTGAGTAGAGTGAGGGTCCCTACTTGGACAGGGTGCAAACCGACTTCCAACTAGAGACCCCATTTCTAACAGTAGCCCAATATTGCTAAGGAAGGAGGGGCAGGGACAGCGTCAAGAAGGCAGTAAATGGAGATTTGCGGCCAGACCGTCTTAGAGAAGTGGTGAGCGCAGAATGTCTGCTCTTGCTAACTGCAAACTTTCTCTCTGAGGCCTATTAGAAAGCACCAGAAATAGAATGCATAAGATTCATTCTTAGTGTGTAACAAGTAAACACCTCACATTTTGGTATCAGTCTCTAAAAAATAACATACCTCTTGCATAAACTAATTGGAATAATTGTGGTGGTCTAGCAGAGGTAAAGCACACGCTGTAGAGTTCAGGTAATTGAACTGTGCACTCTGAGAAATGTATCTGCTTGTGAGTCACCACTCCTGACTGGTAGTGACTGGTGCCTTGAGGGCGTGCAACTGCCAACTGAGAGCTTGTGCTTGGAAATGCAGCATTTCCCATTGAACATTCTGTAGGAGGCTGGCCTGGCTTATAGTGGGTACCAATGGTACTTACACCTTGTGCCAGGTCCAGTTATCCCATATTAGTAGATTAGTAGTGTTCTAGCAGCTTAGCCTGGTAGAGGTAGCTATACCAGAGCAGCTTAGGCTGAACTAGGAGACATGCAAAGCTCCTACTACACCACTTATATCATATAGGTACTATATCATAAGAAAGACAATAATCAGAGTTACTAAAAATAAAGGTACTTTATTTTAGTGACAATGTGCCAAAAATATCTCAGAGGATACTCCCTTAGGAGGTAAGTAAAATACACAAAATATACACACAAACCAAAATTAGGTAAGTAAAACAGTCAGAAAGTAGTGCAAAAACTGTAGAATACAATAGGATGCAATAGGCCTAGGGGCAACACAAACCATGTACTAAGAAAGTGGAATGCGAACCACAAATGGACCCCTAGGCTAGTGTAGTGTGTAGAGGGTCGCTGGGAGTGTAAGAAAACACTAAGGGTGTCACAGATACCCCACCCCAAGACCCTGGAAAGTAGGAGTAAACTACTACTATTTCCCCAGTAACACACTAAAGTCGTGATAAGGGTTTTTGCAAAGACCACAACAGTCTTCAAAGCTCTGAAGATGGATTCCTGGACCTGAGGACCTGCAAAGGAAAGGGACCAAGTCCAAGAGTCGCGAAAGTGTCCAGGGAGGGCAGGAGCCCACTAAACCCCGGATGAAGGTGCAAAATGGCTGCCCCTGGATGGAGGAAGCTGAAGATTCTGCAACAACAAAAGATGCTAGGAACTTCTCATTCAAGCAGGAAATGTCCCACGGAGTGCTGGGGGATGCAGAGTTGTTTCCTTGGCAAAATAATGCAAACAAGCCTTGCTAGCTGCAAGAGTTGCAGTTGAAGAAAAGAGGTGCTGCCTGCGCCCAGGAAGGACCAGGATATCGCCACTTGGGAGAGGAGACAGAGGGGGCCCTCAGCAACATAGAGAGCCCATGCACAAGAAGGAAGCACCCGCAGAAGTCCTTGAACACGGGTTCAAGAAGTCTGAACATGGCAGTCATCTCAACAGTGCAAAAGAGGGTGCCACGACACCAGAGATAAACTCAGAGCATCACAAGACAGAGTGCTGGGGACATAGGCTTGGCTTTGCATGCAGGATTTTTTGGAAATATGCACAGAAGCCCTTTTAGCTGCAGTTCACGCGGTGCACATGATTACTGTCTGGAGAGGGGAGGCAAGGACTTACTTCCTCCAAATTTGGACAGTTGGACCACTGGACAGTCTGGGTCACTTAGGTCCACCACCTGTGTTCCAGGGGCCACGCTTGTCAGGATGAGAGGGGTCCCAGAGTACAGGTGATGCTGAAGTTTGGTGCCTGCTGAAGCAGGGAGAAGATTCCGTCGACTCACTGGAGATTTGTTCATGGCTTCCAGTGCAGGATGAAAGCAGGCAGCCCCCAAGGCATGCACCACCAGGAAACAGTCAAGAAAGCCGGCAAGATTAGGTGCTACAATGTCGATGGTAGTCTTCTTGCTACTTTGTTGCAGTTTTTCAGGCGTCCTGGAGCAGTCAGCGGTCCATCCTTGGCAGAAGTCGAAGAGAGAAGTGCAGAGGAACTCTGGTGAATTCTTGCAAGTCGTTATCTGAGGAAAAGCCCACTGGAGAGACCCTAAATAGCCTTCAGAGGAGGATTGGCCACCTAGTCAGGTAAGCACCTATCAGGATGGGTCGTTGACATCACCTGCTGGCACTGGCCACTCAGAGGCCTCCAGAGTGCCCTCACACCTCTGGAAACAAGATGGCAGAAGTCTGAGACACACTGGAGGAGCTCTGGGCACCACCCCTGGGGTGGTGATGGACAGAGGAGTGGTCACTCCCCTTTCCTTTGGCCAGTTTCGCACCAGAGCAGGGACTGGGGGTTCCCTAAACCGGTGTAGACTGGCTTATGCAAGGAGGGCACCATCTGTCACCTGTACCCTTCAAAGCATTTCCAGAGGCTGGGAGAGGCTACCCCTCCCCAGCCTTTAACACCTATTTCCAAAGGGAGAGGGTGTAACACCCTCTCTCAGAGGAAATTCTTTTCTGACTTCCTGGGACTGGGCTGCCCAGACCCCAGGAGGGCAGAACCCGGTCTGTGGGGTGGCAGCAGCGGTAGCTGCAGAGAAAACCCCAGAGAGCTGGTTTGGCAGTACCCAGAGTCCATAGTGAAGCCCCGGGGATGCATGGAAGTGACACCATAATACCAGATTTGGAATGGGGGGACAATTCCATGATCTTAGACATGTTACATGGCCATATTCGGTGTTACCATTTTGAAGGTACATATAGGTGGTGACCTATATGTAGTGCACATGTGTAATGGTGTCCCCGCACTCACAAAGTCTGGGGAAATGGCCTTAAACTATGTGGGGGCACCTTTTCTAGTGCAAGGGTGCCTTCACACTTAGTAACGTTGCACCTAACCTTCAGCAAGTGAAGGTTAGACATATAGGTGACTTATAAGTTACTTGAGTGCAGTGAAAATGGCTGTGAAATAACATGTGCGTTACTTCACTCAGGTTATAATGGCAGTCCCGTGTAAAGGTTTGTCTAAGGTCCCTATGGGTGGCAAAAGAAATGCTGCAGCCCAGAGCGATCTCCTGGAACCCCAATATCCTGGGTACCGAGGTACCACATACTAGGGAATTATAAGGGTGTTTCAGTCTGCCAATTGAAATTGGTAAAAGTGGTCACTAGCCTATAGTGACAAATTTAAAGGCAGAGAGAGCATAAGCAGTGAGGTTCTGATTAGCAGAGCCTCAGTGACACAGTTAGTCACCACACAGGTATACACATTCAAGCCACAAACTATGAGCACTGGGGTTCTGGCTAGCACGATCCCAGTGAGACAGGCAAAAACAAACTGACATACATGTAAAAATGGGGGTAACATGCCAGGCAAGATGGTACTTTCCTACACATTCCCTCTAAGTTCTGTGTCTGGCTGGCCTGTCAGTAGGGCCTCAGGCTGCCACAACAGGAGGCAGTTGTAGACTCACTCACTGAGCCCAAGCTTTCTCTTTTAAATTAGCTGTGTGGCTGGCTGCACAGGTAGCGCTAAGTGCTGAAGTGGACTCCTCCTTGGTCACCAACAGATCAAAGGAAAACAGCACATGGCAGCCCCAACCCAATGGCTGCACATGTGTGTTCATGGCAGACGCACATTGCCGGAAAATAATCAACAGGCAAGGCGTGCCCCTGGATACACATGAGATAGGTACTACAGTCTGAGACTGCCAGGTGACAGCAATTTGTTTTGTCCATTGAGAAGCGGTAGCCATGCGCTCCACTAAAGACACACATGCCCAGCCTCAGCTGTGATGATTTATGTGTTCATTCCTGCGGCATTTAGGCAGAGTTTTAATAGTTGAACAGACACTAAATAGAGGGCAGTGCACCGGGGGACCTCTGGAGTTGGACTCGAGCAGTGGACAGCAGCATGATGATCTCTCTTGATGAGAGGGGCTGCAGGGGCACCAAATGGTGGCACAAGTTAGGAGGGGCGCAAGCAGCAGCAAGCAGGTCCAGTCGAACCTAGGACTTCATAACTGCCGCCAGGTTGCACTGCAGTGGCCTGCTTACTATAGTCAGTCTGGCTGTCTGTGCAATAGGTATTGGGCAAATCATGGGAGTCTCCATGACGCCACAATAATACCATGTGAATCACTATGATGCCTGCGGTGATTGGAGCCAGCAAGCACAGCTGAGGCAGGCCACAGAGTCCTGCAGCAGTCGGAGTCAGTCTGTCAGTCACACAGAGAGCAGCTCTGCTTTGCTCTGTGCTATTAGCAGCGCTCCAGCTTGGCAGCTTCAGGATGCGCTATAAATTTGTGTATTTCCATTTTAGTGGGATGGTGCGGGTCACTACACTGAAATGTGTTAGTCTAACCCCTGATGTGTGGTACTTGGCAGGGCTGCATTGCAAGGTGCCATGGTTCAAGGAAGGAAAATGGCTCCTTTGACCCCTATTCGGTTAGTACAATAGAGCTGCTATGAAGGTTCAATGGGACCCTCAGGGTTTTGGTCCCCCAGTGGCAGTACACCTACTACACCAATGGTAGTACCCACAATTTTGTCATCCTTGTACTGCTTAGTCACAATCAGGCGGCCAACAGCCTGTCCCTCATTCCACAAAATTGAACTGCGCCATCAGTTTTAAGGCTTGCAAGAAGCACGAATAACAGTAACATTTGGCGTAGTTGGAGGTACTGTTATAGCCCATGGCTTTGGGACTTAAGAAATGGCTGCACCTCTCAATATTTTCAGGTACCTTGTGAGAGAGAGAGACACACAATAAAGAAATATATATGTCTATTCTTTTTGCAGTTTTATATAGCAAACTCGCCTCAGAGCTACTAGAGCGCTTTGCTTGAGCACTAGTTACAATACTCAAGAACACATATAATTATTTATTTTATGCAGAGGGCGATTAAGTCATTTGCCCAGATTCACAGGATGTTAACCCAACACAGAGGCTGGAACCTGGTTCACCATTTTAAGTCGCAGCAGCTTCGGTGTATTTTAAGAAAACTTGACAAATGAAATTGGAAATGTAACAACCTAATATTTATTTACATGGACTCGTTTACCACTCTCCCACCCTTGAAACTGTTTACTAAATTGATTTGTGCATGTCTCAATTAATGAAACAAGCATGACTTTAAAGGATGACAAATCACAGGTTCCAATGGCCACCCGAGGATTTTAAATGCATCATAGCGAGATGATCTAACTGCTGCTCTGAATAAAAATGTTTTTCATTATTAAACTCGCATTGTTCATAGACGTTTTTGAAAATGCAGATGAGCAAGGGAGACACGATATTTGAGAGGCTTCTGCTCAATGGAGGTGATAAAACTGCACTTTTTAAGTGGTTGGGTCCCCCTTCTTGCAGTGTGTCACCGAGCTCACAGCCAGCGTAGGCATGTTGTTTGGACAGAGAAAATACTGATCCTATTATCAACATTTTTCTATCCCACTACGATAAAAATAGCACAAAATGATTTAAAAATAGCCCAAAATTCTGCATCCCGCACAAACCAATATTTTACCGCACAACTGGGAAAGATGTAGCCCAATCTGGCATCTCTGAACAGCGTGCACGTGCCACGAAGAGGCTGTTTTGAGTGCTAATGTCCATTCCACAATGCAGCAGTTGTCATCTTAGAGAAGCGCCCTTCTCGACCTTGGGGATTTCGAGTGTCAAAATTAGTGCAATGATCTCTTCTCTTACCCTATCAACAAGGTAAGTGGCATTCCATTGAGGGTGTTTCTTCATTTATTGCCATTATGACTTCTTGGGCTCTGTCTGGATGATGCCTAACTCAGTTTCCTTGACAAATGTGATCCAAAAGTAGTGCAGGCCATTTACTCTCTGGTGAAGCAGATCCAAATAGCTACAGCTTCCCTGGAAGCCAGGTGCAAAAGGTGAAAGAGGGTGTGCAGAAGCAATACAGAGGATAAGGGTGCAAACACAGAGGATGACAGTAAGAGAAACAACAAGAGAGTGGGGGAAGAAACACAGGGTGCAAGTGGTGGGGAAAGAGTATATGCTTCAGGTGTGACTCATTGACTCAAATGGAGAGGGGTACCTAACATTTCAAAACAGAGTCCATGTAAGAATGGTTATAAAACATTGTATCGATATATGCAGTCAATTTCCAGGAATATATTTAGTTCTTCTTGCCATTTCTTTAATTGTGATCACCTTTGCACCATTTTCACGCTCATGAAGCACGTGTGTGAACCTGATACACTGAGCACTTATTGATTATAATGTACTTAGTTTTTTTGTATTCTGCGTGCAGCATTATTGAGAGAAGGGGTTTCTATAAAAAATATTTTGGTCACATTGTTCTCTTACAAGTTGACTGCATTTAACAATACATATATGTTGGACCTGGCTTTTTGACAGGGACATCCCCAAACTTTTTGCCTCCTTCCTCCTATTTTTTCTGACCTGTTGTTGTTGGCTTTTGACCTCTGGGCACTTTAGCACTGGTTCTGTGTAAATTGTACTACTGATTGGTTTATCCATGATGAACTATTTAATTTACTTGTAAGTCCCTGGTAGAGTGCACTACATGTGCATAGGGCAGGTAGATTAAATGCTACTAGTGGGCCTGCAGCACTGGTTGTGCCACCCACCTCAGTAGCCCCTTAACCTTGTCTCAGGCCTGCCACTGCAAGGCCTGTGTGTGCAGTTTCACTGCCACTTCGACTTGGCATTTAAAGGTACTTGCCAAGCCTAGAACTCCCCTTTTTCTATACATAAGTCACCCCTAATGTGTGCCCTAGGTAACCCCTAGAGCAGGGTGCTGTGTGGGTAAAAGGCAGGACATGTACTTGTGTGGTTATATGCCCTGGTAGTGTAAAACTCCTAAATTCGTTTTTACACTACTGTGAGACCTGCTCCCTTCATAGGCTAACATTGGGGCTGCTCTCATACATTGTTGAAGTGGCAGCTGCTGATCTGAAAGGAGCAGGAAGGTCATATTTAGTATGGCCAGAATGGTAATATAAAATCCTGCTGACTGGTGAAGTCGGATTTAATATTACTATTGTAGAAATGCCACTTTTAGAAAGTGAGCATTTCTTTGCACTAAAATCTTGTTGTGCCCTTCAATCCACGTCTGGCTAGGTTTAGTTGACAGCTCCTTGTGCATTCACTCAGACACACCCCAAACACAGGGTACTCAGCCTCACTTGCATACATCTGCATTTTGAATGGGTCTTCCTGGGCTGGGAGGGTGGAGGGCCTGCCCTCACACAAAGGACTGCCACACCCCCTACTGGGACTCTGGCAGACAGGATTGAGCTGAAAGGGGGCTTGGTGCATTTCTTAGAGACTCTTTGAAGTCACCCCCACTTCAAAGGCACAACTTAGTATAAAACAGGGCCTCTGCCCTACCTCATCAGACACTTGCTGGAGAAGAAACCTGAACCAGAAACTACATCCTGCCAAGAAGAACTGCCTGGCTGCTCAAAGGACTCACCTGTCTGCTTTCTACAAAGGACTGCTGCCTTGCTGTTGCCCTGCTGCCTTGCTGAACTCTTGTCTGGCTGTGAAAGTGCTCTCCAAGGGCTTGGATAGAGCTTGCCTCCTGTTCCTTGAAGTCTCAGGGCCAAAAAGACTTCTCTCTTTTACTTGGACGCTCCGTGCGCCGAAAATTTCGACGCACAGCTTGTTTCGCGGCGAGAAAAACGCCGCACTCCGACGCTGATCAACGCAACGCTCTGGGGACGATCGAAGATCCGACGCACGGCCTCGCAAGGACAACGCCGCCCGACCTCTAGAGGAGAAATCGACACGACGCCTGCCGTGAGATCGTAATTTCAACGCGCAGCCCCGCAGATCGAAGTCTAGAGGAGAAATCGACGCGACGCCTGCCGTGAGATCGTAATTTCGACGCGCAGCCCCGCAGACCGACGCGCAGCCGGAGAACAAGCCGGAAAATCCACGCACAGACCCGGGACATCTGGTAATCCCCGCGATCCACAGAAAGAGACTGTCCACGCGCCGGAAAACGACGCCGACTTCCCCGCGTGGAAAATAACTACGCAAGTCCGTGTGTGCTGAGGAGAAATCGACGCACACACCAGTTTTCCACGCACCTCTTCTCCTGTGGCCCTCTGAGGAGATTTTCCACCAGAAACCAGGTACTTTGTGTTTGAAAGAGACTTTGTTTACTTTCTAAAGACTTAAGACACTCTCTATCACTTTTCAGTGATATCTTTACAAATTCGTATTGCAACTTTGATCGTTTTGACCTGAAGATACCCAGATAAATATTATATATTTTTCTAAACACTGTGTGGTGTATTTTTGTGGTGTTATGCTATGGTGTTGTATGATTTATTGCACAAATGCTTTACACATTGCCTTCTAAGTTAAGCCTGACTGCTCGTGCCAAGCTACCGGAGGGTGAGCACAGGCTGATTTTGGATTGTGTGTGACTTACCCTGACTAGAGTGAGGGTTCTTGCTTGGACAGAGGGCAACCTGACTGCCAACCAAAAAACCCATTTCTAACAATATAGAAATATCCTGTTTTGTATCGTTCTGAATTATATTAATGCTAATCATGACACTTACATGAAATCTTTTGTTTTGAAACAGTGGGGTAGAAGCAAAACAGAGGGTGTGGGGAGGGAAGCAAACTAATGAGCAAGCTGCAGGGGAAAAAGCACAATGGACACAGAGGAAGGTGGTAAACAAATAGTAAAGGAGGGAGTGGGGGAGGGGAGAAATCAAAGGGCAAAGTAAGTTGGGCAGAGGAGAGTTCAGAAAATGGGAGAGAAAACAATGTGGAACGCTGGATGTGGGCAGATAAGCACACCTGGAAGACAGCTATAAAAATATGCACTCTCATTAAGTGTTTAATAAAAAGAAAAAGAGTTCCAGAAAAGTAAGCACTCAAAGAGCCAATTGGAGTGGTGTTAAACAGACAATGCTCCATGTGAGGGACAAAGATAAGGGGGACCTGCTAATAAAAAGAAAGCCAGCAAAAGGTAGCAAGCAAATGTGTATAACAAAACACAAAGCCAATGGTAAGCAAGTGACAATTCATTCCTCTGTAAGATTTTGTCATGTCCAGAAATATGTCTTTGCAACCATGTAGCTGTGCTGTCTGGTAGGCTTTGACCTACGAAGAGTCTTTAGCAGCCATTTCCATTAGATGAATTTATGCTGTTCCTCATGTTTTCCTAACCGGCGTGTTCCTTTCAATCCAGGCAGAATTTGTCCCATTGAAAAAATTCCTCTGATAGAATTCATGAACAATAACACACTCACAGAACCTTGGTCAGACAATGCACTGCATGGTGCACATTACTTACTAAAGTGCTAAACTAATGGAATCTATCAACCTCATTTTTATACCTGGCACACTTGCCATGGTTTCCTCCTGTCTTTTTGCCCTGCCTCCTGTATTTTTGACTATGTGCTGGATTTCATATTTGCTGGTTTTGGTACTCTGGGCACTTTACCACTACTGTTCAGTGCTAAAGTGCAAGTGCTCTCTGTGTAAATTGTGAATATGATTGGCTATCCATGATTGACATATTTAACTTGCTAGCAATTCCCTAGTATGGTGCACCATGTGTGCCCAGGGCCTGTATATCAAACGCTACTAGTGGGCCACCAGCACTGACTCTGCCACCCACGTGAATAGCCCTGTTAACATCTCAGACCTGCCATTACAGTGTGTGTGTTCAGTTTTATACTGCCATTTTGACCTGGCAAGCGCACGCACTTGCCAGACTGAAACCTTCCCTTTTACTACATGTAAGTCACCCCTAATGTAGGCCCAAGGCAGCCCCATGGGCAGGGTGCAGTGTATCTAGAAGGTAGGACATGTGCTGTGTGTTTTACATGTCCTGATAGTGAAATTCTGCTAAATTCCGTTTTCACTATTGCAAGGCCTATCCCTCCCATAGATTAACAAGGGGAATGCTTTGAAATATCTTTTAAGTCTAATTTCCAAATGGGAGCAGATAAAGATGTGGTGTTTGGGGTCTCTGAACTCACAACTTAAACATACATCCTTTGGTGAAGTTGGTTTTTAGATTGCATGATTCAAAATGCCACTTTTAGAAAGTGGGCCTTTTCTTGCTTAACAGTGCCTCTGCCTGTCTGCTGGAATACACGTCTGGGTCAGGATGACAGTTGGGCTGTTTGTGCATTCACTCTAGACAGTAACACAAAGGGAGCTGAGGTGTGTCCTCTATATCCTGATGGGTCTTCCTGGGCTAGAGTGGAGAGAGGAGCTGACGATTATACCTGATTAGGGCTGTGCCTGTCTTTACACAATACAGTCTCCAGCCCCCAGGGTCTTGTGCACTACAAAGACTTTCCTTTGAAGAATGCCTACTTCAAAGGCAGAAATAAGTAGAAGTATTGGACTGTTGACCCCACAACTTTAGAACACTTCTGGATCAAGAGGAGACTCTGCCAAAGGGAAGAGCTGAAGTGCTGTGATGAGGTGTACTGCCCCTTTCCTGTGTGTGCTTTGCTAGGTTGACCTGCTCTTGCTGCTTCTGCTTTGGAGATGACAAAGACTAGTATTTGCTGTGTATTCTGCTTGTGAAGTTTCTCCCAGGGCTTGGACTGAGCTTTCCTCCTTTTAAGACGTCTCAAGGACATCAAACACTTTACCTGCCAGCCCCTGGGTTGTCTTGCTGACGACCCTGAATTGCCCAGAGGTGCACACTCCAGTTCCTGGGCCCTTGCGAGTAAAATCTGGCATAAAACAAGAAAAGAAGGGCACATTGACTTCGGACTAATCCAGAACTGGTGCCGCTGCCTGACTCCGTGCCGCTGTCTGCACCCAAAGCGGTGCTCCCCGCAGAAGTGTATTGACCGACACCGCAGGCCCGATGTAGCACCTCTGAAGTCCTGCAACATTGTGCTTCCTGAGTGCCATGCCACCGACGTCCATGACACCCGACTCGACAGAGGCGCCTGTGGCCTATGGTGTGACCTCACCCCTGAGAGGATACCCATTGCGTCTTGACCCGCTGGACTTATTGACCTTGCAGCTGACCTCGCCTCAACTCCGCTGCCTCAGTAAGGGTCCGACACCTCACCTCCCCTGCGTAGTAGTAAGGAACCAATGCCTCCCCTCCTGTGTAGCAGTATGGAACTGTTGCCACACGGGTTCCAGTGACTCCTCACTTCCCCGACTCCATGTTACGTCTTTGACACTGCCTCGTTTCTAAGGTACTGTACTTGGGGTCTGTTCAACTCCAAGTGGTGTCAGACTGTTGGGAACAACTCTGTCACAACGCCATGATAGCACCAGTTGAAACTAGTGGGTTTCTAAGTGCTTTATTGGGATTTAGGGGGTCATTACAACCTCGGCGGTCTTTTTTGAAGACCGCCGAGGGACCGCCCTGCGGAAGACTGCCAGTGGTGGCGGTTTTCCGCTTGGCCTATTATGACCATTGGCAGCTCTCCATCCTTTTACCGACGGAGAGCCGCCAACAGCCATACTGGCAGGAGGCGGGGAAGTGGAGGTTGCTCCACCTCTACCGCCACGCCAACAAAACACCGCCCAGCAAATCACGTCCTGTGATTCGCTGTGGCGGTGTTCTGTTGGTGGTGTGGTGTCGGCGGAGCTGCCCCCATGGCTCCCGTCCCCTCCTGGAGGATCGGCGGACCAGGTAAGTCGATCGTCCGTGAGGGGAGGGGGGTGAGGGGGTGTTGTGTGGGTGCATGGGGGTGTGCGTGTGTGTATGTAGAGGGGTTGTGTGAGTGCGTGTATGCTTGCGGGGGTGTTGTGTGTATGGGAATGAGTGCGTGTATGTCTGTGGGTATGTCTGTCTGATGTGTGCTTGTATGTTTGAATGTGGGTGTGCGTGTATGACTGTGTGTGTGGATGTAGGCATGTATGTCGGCGTGTGTGCGTGTAAGTGTGTAGGTGGTGCCTGCATGCGTGTCGTGTGGGAATGGGTGATGTGATGTTGGGGGTCGGGGTGGAGAGGGGGGTCATGCCACCTTTGGGGGGTGGCAGGGGTGGTGGGGGGTGTAGGGGAGGGAGTCGGGGTGGGGGTGGGGGGTGTCGGAGAACCATATCAGTGCCCGGGAAGGAATTCTCTGACACTGATAGTGCTTACCGCCATGGATTTAATGGCGGTTCAGACCACTGGAAATCCAGGTCTCCAGCCCAGCGGGCGGAACGGAGAACCGGCGGATGACAATGGCGGTAACCGCCATGGTCATAATTCCCCAAAGTAAGACCGCCAGCCTGTTGGTGGTCTTACCGCCGGTTTAACACCGACCGCCAGGGTTGTAATGACAATCTTTTTAAAATTCATATCTTTGCTTGTATTTGTTGGATTTTTGTCGTTTTGGTCTTGTTTCACTTAGATAAATATTAGCTATTTTTATAAATGTGTCCATTTGTAGTGTTTTCACTGTGTTACTGTGAGTTGGTACAAATACTTAATGCATTGCCTCTGAGATAAGCCTGACTGCTCGTGCCAAGCTACCAAGGGGATAGACAGGGGTTATCTAGAGTGAGGGTCCCTACTAGGCCCTACTTGACTGCCAACTAGAGACCCCATTTCTAACACTCATTAAAAGACTGCATTGTAGAAGCAAAACTTTAGACACAATTTGGGGCCATCTCCATGTTCTTAAGTCAAAAAGGTGCCAATTTCAAATTACTCCTTTTTAGAAAAACCTCCACTTCAATGCAAGTCAATTGAGAAATTAATTTCCTCTATCTACCTTTCTGAATCTCCCTATTCCTTGTTTCCAAAGGTTGGTATTTATGTTATTTGCAACAAAAGTACATCAGGTAGTGTAGTGACTCAACACCCCTTTTCAGAGATAACAACAAACATCATTGTTAGACCTGGCATGCATCCTTAAGGTGGTCTTTCCCCAGACTTTTTGCCTTTCACCTCCTGTTTTTCACTGTATCTTTTTGTTGGCCTTAGGTCTCTGGGAACTTTACCACTGCTAACCAGTGTTAACCAATGCTAAAGTGTGCTTCACCCCCAGTCATGGTAACATTATTGTATTCCCAATTGGAAAATTTAATGTACTTGTAAGCCCCTTGTAAGGTGGTATACCATATTCCCTGGGCCTGTAACTTAAATGCTACTAGTTGGCGTACAATACTGTTTGTGCCACCCACTTAAGTAGTCCTGTAAACATGTTCCAGGCCTGCCACTGCAGAGCCTCTGTGTGCAGTTTCACTGCCACTTCGATTTGTAAGATAAAAGCTCTTGTCAAGCCTTAAACTCCTGTTTTATTACCCCTCATGTAGACCCTAGGTAGCCCCTAGGGCAGGGTGCCATGTAAGTAAAAGGCAGGACATGTACTTTTAACTTTTACATGTCCTGGTAATGAAAAACTAGCAAAGTGGTTTCTCATTACTGTGAGGCCTGCTCCTCTCATAGGCTAGCATTGGGAATTCCTTAATATCCTTTTAAGCTCTAATTCCTGACCAGAAAGGAATAGCTGCATCATGTTTCATATAATTGGAGTAGTAATGATAAATTCTCTTTACTGGTAAAGTAAGATTTATTACTATTTCAGAAATACTACTTTTAGAAAGTGGGCATTTCTCTGCTCTTACTTCTCTGTGTGCCTGATAGCCTGTCTCCCATCTAGTCTGGGCTGGGTGACAGTTACATTTGTGCCTTCCCTTCAGACACCCACTACCCAGGACACTCAACTGCATCTCTATTCCTCTGCATACTGATTGGTCTTCCTGGGCAGGGAGGATCGGAAGGGCTCACACTTACACTTCAAAGGGTAGTGGCCTGAGCCCCACACAAAGGGCTGATAACCCCCAGCTGATAGTCTGGAGCCAAGTCTGGTACAGTGTACCTGTGCACGTCAGAGAGATCCTTTGAAGTCATCCCCTGCATCAAAGGCACTTTTGGGTATAAGTACTGGGGCTCTGATCCGCTGAAATCAGATCACTACTGGAACTCTGATACTCAGATTGCCACTGTGCCTGGACTGACTGTTCCAAGGAACTGCTTTTCTGCATTACTGAGCTGTCCTGCTGCCTGCTGATCTGTGACCTTCTGAGGACAAGGAGTGGACCTATCTTGCTGGCTCAGAGTATCGCTAAGGGCTTGCAGGATTGTCCACTGTGTTCTGCAGCCTCAGGGACATCCAATACTTCTTGCAACTTTCCTGGTGCTGCTGGACTCTGCCATATGTGAGTAAACTGATTGTCCCATCCAATCACCCTGTCAGACTTGCACACTGGCCCATCACCATAGAGCATCTCCAGAAAACCCTAGCAGGAGAAAGTATCCGAGGAGTGGGAGGAATGTAAGGGCACAGTTCTGGCCACGATCCTCAGCATGGGTACCAATCCAATTAGGCTGCTTGCCCGGGTCTTAGGATAGAAACACTATCAGTTGCCTAGACACTTTTTAACGTGTATGTGTGCACACATGCAAGTGTGCATTCATGCATACTTGCTTGATTGTGTGTAGTGAAGATACCTGTGAAGATACCTGTCCCTGTCCCTGGGAAGCACTGGAAATATTCTTTGACATCTCATTTTGTAAATAATAAGTCTGGATTGGTAGGGTATTCCATGGGTATCCAATCTATGGGAATAGCTGCCCCTCCTCTGCATTATACAATATTTGTAAGACTGATTTCAAGGACATTGAATTGATAGTTGCAGATAGCGATGACAGTAGACTAAAAGTGACTTTACCTAATGACCATCATTGGAAAAAACAAGAGATACTTAATCTCTTCAAGTTTAACTAACTTCTGAGGGGTTCTTGGATTTAACTAACTCTGTCACATCAGGTTCACCTCTGGATCCCACCTCTCCAGCAGTCTGGAATGTGGCAGCCGCTTGTCTAGCTAACCCCTTTTTGGACATCTGCAGTAATTCTATCACTGAAGCATTAGTACTGGATGAGTGGAAAAAAACCTTGGTTATTCCACTGTTGAAGAAGGTCAATACAGACCCTGCGGTTCTGAGCAACTTTCATTCCAAGTTGCTTCTGCCATTTCCCATAAAAAAAATATTAAAGAAATGTATCAACAGCCACGCATTTCAATTTGTGGAGGTAGCACAACACATTAGATAGGTGCAGTCAGATCCCTTCTCTTTTTAAACGTTATCTATGCGATTTAGCCCAACTGGATATGGTGTAATTGTGTTAATTTTTTTAAATTATGCCAGCGAATGATAACCTGCTGCTCATTTTAATTGACAATACGGTGCCTAACCCGTATGTAGTTTTTCTGAATTGTACGGTAGCCGTTGCTTCATGGCTATCACTTAACTCCTTCAAGCTTAATGCTGACAAGGAGATTTGATTTTTTTGCGGTTACCCCGCTACAGACTTCTGTCCAGGATCTCTTGGCTTTCCACTCTATCCAGCTAATATGGTGCGCAATGTAGGTGTCTACTTTGATAATCAGCTGTCCTTTAACAGCCAGGTCAACCATTTTTCGATTACCTGTTTTTCTTCTTGGGTTTTGTTTGAAATTCTACCCTTCGGTACGTCTTTTGGAGGTTCTGTCACAATCGATCGGATTACTGCAAATTCCCTATTCCTCGGTTCGCTGGTAGGAGCCTTAAAGCAGTTGCAACAGATTCAGGATGCAGTAGTCGCACACAACATCCACCTCAGCAGCTCTTAATAACATACATTGATTTCAATTTTTCAGATAATTAGTTTCAAGTCCTTATGCATGGTCCATAGGACTTTCATGGGAAGAGACCTCAATGTCTCCAAGAGGATTTCATTCATTACACACCGGCGCGAAAGTTGTGCTCATCAGAGACCCACTTAGTGAAAATTCGAAATGATCAGCAGATAAGCATAGGAGTAAATCATTCTCAACTAGAACTGCCTCTTTTCGGAATTCGATCCACCCCCTCTGAGCAAGATGAAAGATTTGCTTTCATTCAGGAAAGCCTTGAAATGTTTTTTTCTGTTCGCAATAGATGCGTATTATTGATGTTGCAATTAGTTTTTTAACAGCAGCAGGATACCTTTTAGGTCATAGTTGTGCTTTATAAATATATTTAACATAACAAGTCACCTGGAACACGCAGTGAAGAAGCAGCTGTGGTCCCATGAACAGGATAATCGGGTTTACGAAAATGACAATTTAGCTTGTGGGTGACAGAAGTGGGGTCATTTGGGTGAAGTCCACAGAAAGGAGGCAGAAGAGGAACACTAGGAATGGGCATCTGATGGTACTTGGGGAGGGGGATTCTTGGTGGGTGATATAGAGATAACATCGGGAGCTTGGGTAGATTGGATTCCTGCCGTATTTAGAGGGGATATGAGGCTATCTGTACCACAGAGTGTATTCTGTAGAACAGTGGTTCCCAACCTTTTGACTTCTGCGGACCCCCACTTTAACATTAATGGAACTCAGGGACCCCCACTGAATCATCATTGGAATCCGGGGACCCCCACTGAGTCATTACTGGAGCCAGGAGACCTAATTTTTCAATATTTGTTAATACTTTTTAATTTTGTAAGCAGTCGCGGACCCCCTGAGAAGGCTTTGCGGATCCCCAGGGGTCCCCGGACCACAGGTTGGGAACCACTGCTGTAGAACACTCATAAGGTGTTCCATGTAGTGAAATCATAAGGCTTTTAGGGGGCCCAGGAAAAAACAAATATTTACTGGCCCCTGTTTGGAATAACTTTTAATTTTTATTAATATGCTAAAGGATGACAAATAAAGACAAACAAGTGAGAAAGAGAAAATACATACTTTTTCTGGAGCCCCTTTGTCCGTGCCTTAAAACGTCTGTCCTTCCATTGGAACACAGAAGAGTTTATCGTGGACAGCAGCAAAAGACATAGCATGAGAGTCACGGGGCGTCAGACCCGGAATTTTCAGGGACAGCAGAATCCCAGAATCCCACCTTTCGGAAGCACTGAGGGTCCTGCAAGGAGGGAGCTCTAGAACTAAACGGGTAGAGGGTGAGTGACGCTCTTGTTCCTGTGGTTACAATTTTACCAACGTTTTGCTATCTGCTAGAACTCATTTATTTATTATTTTTTTGTCTATGTATTATTTATTTACCTAAAGGTGAAGTTGATTGCCTCTAATATTAATTATAACGTTTACAGCGTCAATGAACAGAAAAGGCACCTTAAATTAACAGGACGTAATAACTGTGCCAAACTAGTCAGCAATACTGAAATGCAGTTACAATAGCGTCGAATGAATTTTCACGACTCCTGACGACCTGTATATGTCTGTTACCAGCACAAATCTTCCATGTAAGTAATTAGTAATGCCGTTTTATAAGTGTACTTCAATAGGCATTTTTTCTTGACGTCTTGTCTTTAACACATTTTTGAGGGCCACCTGACGAGGTCCAATAAATCTCTATAACAAGTACAAAGGGCCAGATGTAGGAAAAATCCAATTTGCGAGTTGCAAATTGCGAGTCCTTCCGACTCGCAATTTGCAACTCGCAAATTGGTATGCAGAACGGTGTCTCAGACACCTCTGCAACTCGCTATGGGGTCGCAATGACCCACCTCATTAATATTCATGAGGTGGGTCGCTAATTGTGGCCCCATAGCGAGTCTAGGCACTCGCAAACATGGAGGCCTGCTGTCGTCAGCAGACCTCCATGTTCGTGACTGCTTTAAATAAAGCCGTTTTTTTTTAAAGTGTAGCCCGTTTTCCTTAAAGGAAAACGAGCTGCACTTAAAAAAAAAATCCGAAACCTTTAGTTTCGTTTTTTTTCAGGGCAGGTAGTGGTCCCTTGGACCACTACCTACCCTGAAAAAATGTTTGTGGGTGCATTCACAAAGTGGAAGGGGTCCCATAGGGACCCCTTCCAATTTGCGAGTGGGTTACCATCCACTTGAAGTGGATGGTAACTGCGACACCATTTGCGACCGCATATGCGGTCGCAAATGGTATTGCATACCACTCAGAATCGCAAATAGGAAGGGAACACCCCTTCCTATTTGCGATTCTGAAATGCATATTGCGAGTCGGTACCGACTCGCAATATGCATTTCTGCATAGGGAAACGCGTTTAGCGAGTCGCAAACGGCAATTTTTGCCGCTTGCGAGTCGCTAAACGTTTCCTGCATCTGGCCCAAACTTCCTTCCCGAGCACAAGAAGTATTTCAAATGGTTTTGCAGCCATGTTCATGAACAACGATATTAGTTTGTTGCCCAAATAACTGTGAGTAAATGATCTCACGAGAAGAAGACTAGAGTGCGATCACAAATACAATGATTCTCTCTACCCACAGTTAAGTAAATACCCCAACACTACTTTTATGCCAAGCAAAGAAGTCTAGTCATTTTCTTGACTCTCTTTTGCTACAGCTGCTACTGAGGAACAAAACTGGATCTGTTCTTTGGAGCACCGCTGTCTCATTTCAGAATGACATGTGAAGGGTGACAAATTACATTATAGTTAGGTGTATTACATCATTCATGATATTAAATGATATCATTGATGCCATCTCCGATGACATGTCAAATGATCTATAATAAGGTGTGTCATCTTTAATGGTTACTATAGCCCACAATGGCAGGCTATTAGGCTATTGGAACATTCCTCCCCATAAGTACAGACAGTTCTAATTAAAAACAAAGACCTTCTGGGCCAGTAATATGGAATGCATGTACTGTCTCGCTTTGTTCCAATGCACATTTTTTAACAGTTGTAATGGTTATTAAGAGGCAGAGTGTAGCCTGCTACAGGTCATTCTCTGCTCTCAGGACAACTGTGAAATCACACTGCCCTGAGAGCACCGCATTGTTGAAGAGTGGACTAGTTGTTTTAACCAGGCAGTACATCTGTCTCTGTGCCGGTGGTAACCACCTACAATCTGAAAAAGAGAAAGAAACCCTCCTGCCAATGTGTGCAGTTAGTAACTGCACCCATCTGTAGAGGGATGCCTAATGGATCCATGTGGCCTCCTTCCTCCTCTCAGAGGTCACTGTGCTGTAACTGTGCCTTCTGACAGTCTCTTTGCCTCTGCATTCATGTCCATAATTGGGCGGGGCGCAGAGGCAAACTGTCTCTGAAATTAGTTTGGGACCCCCCCCCCCAATAGGAATGAGGGAACACCCCCTACACATAGTGTACACCTGTGGTATCTGTATTAAAGAACAGGGAAGACAAAAGCTGCAAATTAATATAAGGGAAGTGATTATGTCTGTAATTGAAATATTTTGGAGCATTCTTACACCCAACCCCAAAACATTCTCACTTTGTAGAATGTGCAAGAATGAGCACTTTTGCACCTTAAATCCGGTGCTATTTGCTTTGTTTGATTATACGTTTTCAAACGGCTATGTTAGGATGCAGAGGTAAGCTACTGCAGTTTCAGTTTGGATTCTTTGCTCTCATCTACTCCAGTAACCACACAAACCACAAGAAGTTAAAGCTCTAGAGCTGTCTACACATTAGATGATTTTAAGTAGATGCTGGGCCTAATCTCAGACTTCATTTTGTATGTTTTCATTGGTTAATAATGGCGTATTCCACATACTTCTGATATTAAACTGCAATCTCTACTTCTTCAGATGTAGTACTTGTATACCTTGGCCATATTCAGTGGGCAATTAAGGTGCAAAGTAAGTTTTCTCTCCACTTTGTTAAGCTGAATCACACCACTTCAATTCACTCTTTGTGAAGGGTGTTTCCAATGGGTTTCTCCTAGATCCAGCTATAATTTCTTTCTCAAGACATTAAATAGGGAAGTTTAATGTCTCTAGATGAAATATTCTGGAGCCGCCTGACACCTAACTCCAAAACATGCTATCTTTGTAAACGTGCACTTTCCTACCTTAAACCCTGTCTTCATCTGCTCTGTATGAACATCAATTTTCACACACTTATGTTTGGAAGCAGGGGTGAGTGACGTCAGTTTCAGTTGGCATTCTCCTTTCTGTCAAACTGCTGTCATCACATAAACCATACAAAGTTAGAAGTTATGGCTTTACAGCTGCCTCCAAAATAAAGGATTTTCAGTAGTTTTTGGATCTATTATTAAACTTGATTTCTAATGCATTCAAGAGTCACTAACACACTAGTCCACATAGTTGTCTGAGGGTTAGAGTGTTGTTTCTACATTTTGAAATGTCTAACTTGTATACCATGTTCATATTCAGTGGTTGAGTATAGTCTGAAGTGGATTTTCTTTGCAGTTTCTAAAGACAAATCTCACCCTTTTGGGAGGCCTAGATTCAGCCTCCGGTTTGAACAGTTTGTCCAATGTGATCCCCAGGGGTCCACATAGGTTCACCTCCAATTTCCTTGTCAGAATGTCAGAGAGGAGAGTAAACATGTCTCCAGATTGAATATTTTGGAGATACCTGACACTTAAACCTATGCTATAATGCTGTATTTCATTATGGCTTTCCAAAGGGATGCTCTGGGAAGGAGGGGTGAGTTACTTCAATTTAAGTTTGGATTTTCTCTCTGACTTATTCCAGTCATCACACATATCACAAAACGTTAAAAACTAATTACACATTAAATAATTGTCTGTCGTTTTTTGCCTACTCTAAACTTAATTTTGCATGTGTCCAGAAGGTATTAACACAGTATTCCACATAGTTTTCACAGGGTTAAAGTGCTGTTCTACTTCTTCAGAGATCATACATTTATGCTACTCATGTTAAGTGGACCTGAAACCTGCAAAGTGATTTTTCACTCCACTTTCTGAAATCAAATCCCAACCCTTATTCTGTAGATCGTCTTTGTCAGGATCTAACAGAACAACGTAAATATGCCTGCAGATCAAATGATTTGTAGCTGCCTCGCACCAAAGTCCAAAGCATACTCACAAGAATGCGCAATGTTCCATTTCCACCTTAAACCCCATGCTTCTCTGCTCTTTTTGATTATGACTTTACAGAGGAATGTTGTAGGAAGGAGGCGTGAGTTACCAGTCTCGGACTTCGGGAGGCCTACATTCAGCCTACTTTAGCACCGTTTATGAAATGTATTCACAGGCCTTCCATCCGGTGGCAGCTTCCTTGCACCCTCAGCTGGCATTTCCTGGGCTCCTGCCCACTCTCGACACTGTTGCGACTCTTGGACTTGGTCCCCTTGCCTTACAGGTACTCAGGTCCGGAAATCCACTGTGGTTGCATTGCTGGTGTTGGTTTTCCTTGCAGAATCCCCCTATCACGACTTCTGTGCTCTCGGGGGGTTGTAGGTGCACTTTACACCTACCCTACAGGGTCTTGGGTGGGCTATTGTTCTAACCCTCACTGTTTTCTTACAGTCCCAGCGACCCTCTACAAGCTCACATAGGTTTGGGGTCCATTCGTGGTTTGCATTCCACTTTTGGAGTATATGGTTTGTGTTGTCCCTATACCTATGTGCTCCTATTGCAATCTATTGTAACTTTACACTGCTTGCATTACTTCCTTTTGCTATTACTGCATATTTTTGGTATTGTGTACATATATCTTGGCATCCTCATACTGAGGGTACTCACTGAGATACTTTTGGCATATTGTCATAAAAATAAAGTACCTTTATTTTTAGTATATCTGTGTATTGTGCTTTCTTATACCAGTGGTATAGTGGGAGCTTTGCATGTCTCCTAGTTCAGCCTAAGCTGCTCTGCTAAAGCTACCTTCTATCAGCCTAAGCTGCTAGAAACACCTCTTCTACACTAATAAGGGATAACTGGTTCTGGCACAAAGTGTAAGTACCTCTGGTACCCACTACAAGCCAGGCCAACCTCCTACAGCCACTCAGAGCAGTCCAGTGTGCCAGCAACACCTCTGAATCCAAGATGGCAGAGGTCTGGGGCACACTGGAGGAGCTCTGGGCACATCCCCTGGGAGGTGCAGGTCAGGGGAGTGGTCACTCCCCTTTCCTTTGTCCAGTTTCACGCCAGAGCACGGCTGGGGGATCCCTAAACCGGTGTAGACTGGCTTATGCAGAGATGGGCAGCGTCTGTGCCCATCAAAGCATTTCCAGAGGCTGGAGGAGGCTACTCCTCCCCAGCCTTCACACCTATTTCCAAAGGGAGAGGGTGTTACACCCTCTCTCAGAGGAAATCCTTTGTTCTGCCTTCGTGGGCCAGGGCAGAAACCTGTCTGAGGGGTTGGCAGCAGCAGCTGCAGTGGAGACCCCGGAAAGGCAGTTTGGCAGTACCCGGGTTCCGTGCTAGAGACCCGGGGGATCATGGAATTGTCACCCCCAATGCCAGAATGGCATTGGGGTGACAATTCCACGATCCTAGACATGTTACATGGCCATGTTCGGAGTTACCATTGTAACGCTATACATAGGTAGTGACCTAACTATAGTGCACGCGTGTAATGGTGTCCCCGCACTCAAGTCCGGGGAATTTGCCCTGAACGATGTGGGGGAACCTTGGCTAGTGCCAGGGTGCCCACACACTAAGTAACTTTGCACCCAACCTTCACCAGGTGGAGGTTAGACATATAGATGACTTATAAGTTACTTAAGTGCAGTGGTAAATATCTGTGAAATAACATAGACGTTATTTCACTCAGGCTGCACTGGCAGGCCTGTGTAAGAATTGTCAGATCTCCCTATGGGTGGCAAAAGAAATGCTGCAGCCCATAGGGATCTCCTGGAACCCCAATACCCTGGGTACCTATGTACCATATACTAGGGAATTATATGGGTGTACCAGTATGCCAATGTGAATTGGTGAAATTGGTCACTAGCCTGTTAGTGACAATTTGGAAAGCAGAGAGAGCACAATCACTGAGGTTCTGGGTAGCAGATCCTCGGTGAGACAGTTAGTCATCACACAGGGAACACATACAGGGCACACACTTACGAGCACTGGGACCCTGCCTGGCAGTGTCCCAGTGACACATAGACTAAAACAACATATATACAGTGAAATATGGGGGTAACATGCCAGGCAAGATGGTACTTTCCTACAGTAACCCATACACAAACAGGAAGAGGTCCCATAGGGATCCCTTCACCTTTGAGAATCGTAGGAACAATATTTTCTAAGAGCAGGCAGTGGTTCAAAGTTTCGTTTTTTTGCTTATAATTGCATCGTGTTTTCCTTTATGCTTCATTTAAAAAGAATCACAAACATAGTGGCCTGCTGACCCTGGCAGCTCACCAGCCCTGTGATGGCAGCATATCTTAATGGGTCAAAACCTGCAGCTTACCTCATTAATATGTATGAGGTAGGCCTATATGCGATGCACAACTAATTGCTAATAAAACTCAAAAGAGTTTCATATATTAGTAGTAACGATTTTCTAATTGTGATTTGCAAAAAATCACTAATAGGTAATCACCTCTTCTATTTTCATACGTTTACCCCCTTGTGCTTCTCTTAACAGACATCACAATTGTTTTTATATTTTTTATTATTTTTTTGCTTTTATTATTGTGCTTGTGGTGTCACGTCCTGCAACCTTAGACCACCTAACATTGTAATTGAGGATAACACCAATAACGAAATCCGAAGCATACTGTTTCCTTGTCTTGCCTTTCATCTCTTTGAGATGATTTAGCCCATGACGGGAACTGATCATATGAGTGTCACACACTCACACTCAGTCACATGTAGGTTCACAAAGCACACATACATCACACAGACACACATACTTCTTAGCTTACTCACATACATAAGGGCTGCATCAGCCATACACACATGGCTCTGCCACATGTGCATACAGATTTGGACAAAGGAAGGTAAGTACATAACATCCAAACTCAGGACCCTTATCCTCTACCTAATCAAGTCAAGACAACCAAAATATATTGGGTGGCAAAATCATGGGGTATCAAAGTGCAACATTCAAAAACAGAACTAGCCTAGCATGCCATGGCGGGATCTAAAATAGGTAGGTGGTCAGGCTACTTTTACATGATAGCAGGCTGAATGTGTTTCAAAGACCAGAAGG
This sequence comes from Pleurodeles waltl, assembly GCF_031143425.1. Classification (NCBI taxonomy): domain Eukaryota; kingdom Metazoa; phylum Chordata; class Amphibia; order Caudata; family Salamandridae; genus Pleurodeles; species Pleurodeles waltl. The sequence continues at coordinate 195,696,449 of NC_090437.1, forward strand.
CAAGTCATGCCACTACCTAGCTCCCACCAGTGGAGAAGGCATAACCTCAAAAGTGGAAGTTTGTAGATCTGAATGATCTATCCGGACAATAGGGCTTCCAATGATCTACCAATAAAATGGGCTGTCCAAATATATTGACTTCTATATTAAGATTAAAACTCTGAAATGATTTACCTGGAATCTCCGACAGTTTAGGCAGTGTATTAACCCGTGTGACATGATGCTGAGAGGCAAAGCTTGGGCAAAGCTGAAAGTAAAGCTTCCAATCTAGACTCCCCCCCCCCTTCTGTCTTCATTAGATAACTGACCTTGACTGACAGTTGCAGCTCTCCCCCTTACTGTGTGGCTGTTTCTGCCCCTCAGGCCTCTGATGCAGCAGCAGCTGTCAAATACTTGTTGGGGGTGAGAAGTACTTAATTTGTAAAAGAATAAGTTCTGGGGCCCACCGTTTACTCAGAAGTCCAGCAACTCTGCAGTAGAATGTCAGTGTTGCTGAATACCAAGGTTGCAAACTCGTTTAAGTTTTTTCATCCCTGCTTTCTCTCTTTGCCACAGTTTTTCCATCTTTCTTTCTCTCTTTCTTTTCCCCTTTGCTGCCTTTCTCTCTCTTGCTCTGGGTCAAAGTCTAATGATTTAAAGTAAGTCCTGATCCCAATAAAAAGAGTGCCAGTGTGTCCCACTCACAACCACAGGCTGAAATAAGGCACTGGGGATCAGTGTCAGGAAAAGGCTTTACTTGGACTAAGAGCTTAGACATATTACCTCTTTTTCCAGGTGAAGTGCTGTCTCTTTCAAAAGTTACTAGCATGCATCTACAACCCAGAAGGCAAGTTGATATTTCTGAGTATAGCTTGTACCATCAGCTTTGATAGTGGCAGTCTTAAAAGGTAGTGTGGCACAGTCTTCTATGCCCTAAAGTGCCAGTCCGCACTGGTTTGTGTATGAGCACAAAAATATCTGTAAGGAGATATGGACACTCTGCCCCTGATTCACAAACTGCGCTTTATAGTGTGTTTTGAAGTATTCAGTAGTACTACAAAGCTTACTACAAAGTGCTATTAACAAACTGCACTTTTCTAGTAACTTCTACTTTTGTGGTAAGTCCGTACCTCCTTTATGTTCTATGGGAGGGTGTTGCTGTACTTGTGTCTGGCCATGTGTAGTGTGAGACCTACTACAAAAGTGTAAGTTACTACAAAGTGCAGTTTGTGAATACTGAAAAGTAGTAAACTTACTGAAAAGTGTAAACATACTCAAATGTGCAAGTTACCTTTGTGAATCAGGCCCTGATTCTTTCTCTGCATGAGTGGCATTTAAGGATTCCAGCTCGTCGGGATTGCTGTGAACTGTAATTAAGTGCAGCATATGTATGCTTTACTGAAAAAAGAAGCAGATGAGTTATTTATTTTTTGCAGATTTATACCATGCACTCTGTTGGTCCAAAAGCATTGGAAAACGTTATGTGAGATCCAAAAATGAATTTTGTGTCTTTTTCAAGCACTGGGAGGTTAAGTGGTTTGTCCAGAACCACAGAATGCTCTACAGTCGGCAGCAGGGCTTTAAGTGAGGCTGGTCCTGCTGGTGCTGAGCACCGACAGTTTTTAAAAAGGGGAATGCGAATGGGTCTCTTTCGGGCTCTGTTTTTATGCACTGGTACAGGTGCTCATTTTTCTGCAGACTGGGGTGAGGATGCACATTGATGTGCGGATCCTCATTTTCCCCTCACTTCTTACTAGTGGAGAAGTTACGACATGACATCACACCAGGTGAGGATTGCAGTAAGAAGGAAATCCTTTAAAGAGAGACATTTTCTCTCTTGATTTCCCTTCTCTGTTTGCAACGCAGAAGCAACAACATCGACGTCATGCCAGCCATTGAATTGGGGACATTGTCAAATTCACCAACAAGCAGACAAGCATGACCCTGCTTTGAAAACTGAAGTCAGAGGACCAGGGCAACCAGCCACCAGTGCGACCCTAATCTGACCTTCACAGCAAGCAATGAGTATGCAGACTGCTGTGTAATCTCACACAAGCAAAGTGTTTATCCCTCCCCTTCCAAAGGAGCTTGCAGAGGAATTTTTGTACGTGATCCTGCCCCAGCCCTAATAGCACCAGCAAGGTTAAAGCCTGCTGAACTTGAAATCCACTTGTACAACGATTTGGATGTTGTGTGTTCTGAAGGTAGGTGATTTGGATGGGAGTTAATTGTTTTCAATATTTCGCTTGCTAACTCCAGGGCAAAAGAATAGGCTCCATGGTGGGTCTGAGTAGCAAAGCAACAAGCCAGAATAGGGTTATTCCCTGACCAGAGTTTGTTTACCAAACAATGCTGCCTCTACGCGAGTCTCATGATTTAGGACACACCCTTAACTGGGCTGGCCACATCCCTTTATGAGGTTTGCCATGCTCCTTTTAGAGACTGCCCCCAATTTATCAGGTCGAGCCTAGGCAGTGCATACGCTGTCTCTGCGAGACATGCTGTGTTCAGTATATGGGCTTTAACCACGCCCACTCTTACCATTTGTTCTTTGTTGCACTTGTCTTAAATGCTTCACTTTTGTTGGTGCATTGTGCTAAATGTTCCTCCTTTGTGTTCTAAGTTCCTGCCCAGGGAGCTTTCACTACGAGAACATTTTTGTTGGTCATCACACTAAGTCACGGTTCCTCCTGTCATAGCATGTGATGGCCCCTCCTCCCTCCACCCATCTGGTGTTGCTTTTAATGGCAGAACGCTCCCTTCTGCTCGTTTGAGTTGGCCTCTTCTGAAGATAGATTTTTACTCTTCTGCTGGGAGCTTTTTTTTATTCTCATCTTATATGTTGTCCTCAAGCCTTTGAAATAATTTTTCCCACAACAGCTTTTTAAGGCGTTCTTCCCAAGCCATAGGGTCGCAGATTAATTTTCAGTGTGTATGTGATTGTAGAAAACATTTTTAAAGGTAAAGAATGCCCTGCAAATTCTGTTTGTCTGGTCATCATTATATGTTGTCTTAAAGCCTTTGAAATAATTGTTCCTGCCAGAGATTTTCAAGGCGCTCTTCCCAAGCCACAGGGCCGCAAATTAATTTTCCATGTGTACGCGATTGGAGAAAACATTTCTAAAGGTAAAGAATGCCCTGTGAATTCTGTTCATCTGGTCATCGTTAGTGGTGGTATTTTCACTGCGGCCATATGAGGTCTGCCCACTATGGTACACTGACCCTTTTGGATGTGTGTCTCCATCCTTTCTAGATGGACTGAGCAAGCGCCTTTTGACCTGTTGTAAGTATTCTGTGGGCTTCAAAATGAGTTCACCACAATGCGCCCTGTTTGTCACTAGGTTAGTGGGGATCCCAAAATAACCCATCCCACCATTCAGTGTATTAGTAAGCTCTCTTATGGCTACAACTTTTGTTTTGCACCTGGGAGTAGTTTGAGTTTTAAGTGTCTTTTTGAAAAATATTCCAGTAGGCCTGCTAGCCCTTTAGTTATATGCGGGGCCACTGGAATTATGTGGCAGAAAGGACCAAAATATGCGGAAGGGTTGATCAATTACTGTGGCAAAAGAAGTCCAGTTATAAATTTACAATGCTAACAGCTTCAACTCAAGTAAATGCGAGCCCTGTTGCATTGCAAATGCTTGTTGATCAAGCTTAAAACACCGGTTGGCAGGTCCTGCCATTAGGCCATATCTCCTCCTGTTTAAATCAATTCAAGACTATGGTGCCCAGTCCTGTGTGTATGTGCTATTTCTCTGTGAGCAAACACTTTGTAAATATAGGTTTTCCTTGACTTTAATAACCAGGTGGAGCCACGAGTTTCATCCATACGTCTGATATTTCCATAAACTTCACTAGCACGCAGGTCAATGAAAGTAGGCTCGGTTCTGTAATTAAATTTGTATACTGTTAAATCAAGAAATCCAAATGTCATCGAATCTGAAGTATAAATGCGGAGTGTGTTCTGACGAGCAACTTCATAAAAATTTGACATAACCTAGATTGCTTGTGTTTGGCTGATTCTCATATACCTATAACCAATAAGTGAGTAGTTTACACATACACACAGACATGCGTGACATTAGCTACTTATGTGTGTTCACGCTTTTTTAAACAACATTGCTGATTTGCACCTATTTTGCTCACCTTCTGTGTACGCACTGTAGTCAGTACTTGCAAGTCTAACGTGTGTCTGGAATGCAGTCTTTAAAAAACAAAAAAAAGAGAAAAATTCTGGCATAGTTTTTCTTACTAAAGTTGTGTCTGAAATATTACTTTTATATGTATGCTACAGTAGAACTCGAGAAATCTCCCCAAAATTGCAAATTAAAAAGATAAATTCACTACGCAGAATCGGACCCACTAATCTACATACACCACCAAAATATAGCTTCCGAAGGTCTCCTTTGTGGTAAAGCAAATTGTCAGTCAGTCTGCAGCAAATGAGAAGAAAAGCGTTTGAAACGATAATTTGACATCGTGTCTTGTTCTGGCACGACTTTTTTTCTTCTCAGCATGCATGCTGATTAGAAGCAGAACAGTCTGGTTCATACAGAACATTTTTAACTAACACATATAGAAAATGCTGCTAAATATACTGGCGAAAAGGAAAAAGGGATGTGCAGGTCTATCAGTGTAATGGTTAAACGACAGAACTTCAGTGAGGTTACCTTCCGGGTTATCCCGTGCATTGCTTGTTTTCTTGCGGTCCAAGGAGTTAAAAGGCGTAAAAGCCGTGGAGTAAGATGCGCCAGTCTCTACATTCGAGTGTTAATTCCAATCTTCTAATTGTTGATCGAGCATTTTATGTGCAAACATTTTGATTAACAACTGCGCCTTTTGTAGCAGACCAGGGGCCAGATGTAGGAAACGATTTGCGACTCGCAAACGGCAAAAATTGCCGTTTGCGACTCGCAAATGTGAGTTTCCTATGCAGAAATGCATTTTGCGAGTCGGGACCGACTCGCAAAATGCATTTCCGACTCGCAAATAGGAAGGGGTGTTCCCTTCCTATTTGGGACTCGCAGTGGGATGCAATTCCATTTGCGACTGCGTACGCGGTCGCAAATGGAGTCGCAGTTACCATCCACTTGAAGTGGATGGTAACCCACTCGCAAATTGGAAGGGGTCCCCATGGGACCCCTTCCACTTTGTGAATGGACCCAAAAATATTTTTTCAGGGCAGGGAGTGGTCCAAGGGACCACTCCCTGCCCTGAAAAAATACCGAAACTAAAGGTTTCGGTATTTTTTTTCAAGTGCAGCTCGTTTTCCTTTAAGGAAAACGGGCTACACTTAAAAAAAAAAAACTGCTTTATTTAAAGCAGTCACGAACACGGAGGTCTGCTGACTACAGCAGGCCTCTATGTTTGCGAGTGCCTTGACTCGCTATGAGGCCGCAATTTGCGACCCACCTCATGAATATTCATGAGGTGGGTCATTGCGACCCCATAGCGAGTCGCAGTCGGTGTCTGAGACACCGTACTGCATAACATTTTGCGAGTTGCAAATAGCGAGTCGCTATGACTCGCTATTTGCAAGTCACAAAATGTTTCTTTTCCACATCTGGCCCCAGGTCTTCTGTTCCAAAAAATGACATTGTACTGTAGCAAAAGTAAGACTGAGGTTATTTAGCCGACTGTCTGCTTAATAGTGAAATTCCTCTGCTAGTAAGCTGTGGGTATACTATTTAGCCCGTATCCAGACACTACACTCTGTGACAGCTTCTAGCAAAAGAATGTGGATTGTGTGCTCTCTGTTCGGTGGTCATGCAAGCTGCAAACACCTTTCACTATTTATCCAGCAGCTGGCCAAATAAGCAGTAAAGATCATGTACTATTTAGCAGGTAGCCGGGAAAGTAACAAAAAAATAAAATAATTAGCTATAGGATTACAGGCTGAGTCCCTGCGATTAAGGGTCTCATTTACAAGGCCTTTGCACCACCGTTGCATCATTTTTTCAATGCAAAGGTGGAGGCGTAAGCAGTGCTCTACACTGCTCCACATTTACAAACTGATGCATTGGGTCCAATGCGTCAGTTTGTAAAACCTTGCCTCACATTATACCTGTGCCAGGTGTAATGTATGCAAGGTAGCCATTTCCACAGGAAAAGCCACGCAGAACTGACACAGTGAAATTTACAACATTTCACTGTGTTGTTCTGCGACTTCACTGCACCAGTATTTTACTGCCTGCTCATAGCAGGCGTAAAACTGAAGCATGGCTTTTCTCAATAGACGCCTGCTGGCATTGCTGGAATAGAGTCTTTTTTTTATGCTAGTCCAGCAATGCGTGAGTTGAGCATCAAAGATGCATCAGAATTTCTGACCCATGTGTAAAAACGTGACCATGGAGCTCTGTACAGTAAATACAGCGCATCCATAGTGTCGTTGGGGGGGGTCGTAGGGTTGCACAAAAAATCTGACGCATCTCGGCAGATGCGTCAGATTGTTGTAAATGAGTCCCTAAGTATCATATTGTTTACAGAGCGGCAAATATGCATACTTTTCTAAGCCATTGGTGAAATATCAGATTCTGCACTATTTTATGCACTGCATGGTCAAGGTTCTTTGCTGTTTGCCTGGTTGATGGGCAAATGCTGCAGCATCTCTGCTATATAGGGTGCAGCCATGTAAATATTTTTGTCTGTTCATTTACCTGGCTACTTGACACATCAGGAATTGGAAAAAACAATCAGTTTGCCTTTTTGACCTACTTGATTTTACTTATTGACAATGCTGTGAAGCATGAGCAAAAAGAAATGCATTTGCTAATGATTTGCAGGAATGGCAAAGAAGAAAAGGAAATACAGTGCAATGACTCCAGTATACAGTTTTACATGTATATGTCATGATGCTCAAAGTGGCAGCATCATTTTGTATGTGCATATGTGTCATGCTGTATGTATGTACAAGTGATGTGGGCCCCTTTTTGTTTATTTTTTATTTACCGTTCCGAGATGATGGCAAATGAAAAAAAACAAAGTTTACTAGCTCAAAAGAGCTTTTTTTTAAAAAACAGAGCAGACAGCAGAAAATGGCAAGTGCCAAGGCCTCCCCAAAAAATTAAGAAAAATGTTTTATTTTAAGGCCCTTGAGGGGTGGGTACAAGGTTAGCAGGTGCGAGGAGCAGCAGACAAAAATGAGGCAGAATAGAGGAATACAACTGAAAAAAGGAAAGTTGCTCTGTGGAAGAAATGGATAGGGAAGCGGAAGAAGAGAACAACCTGGGGTGTGTGGGGTTTCGGGTGGAGGTGTGTATTTGAAGGAAGCTAAGTAAGGCAAAAAGAAAACATGGTGCAATCAGATGAGGTAAACAAAACACCTGGACTCACATGGAATGCCAATAGCAAAATACAGTAGCAGTTCCTTGAATGTAAACAGTGAAGGGGTACAAACTAGCAAATCAAAATAATGTTAAGAAAATATGTTCCGTGGAGGGACAAACAGAAAAACAGGAAGGAAAGCCACCAAGAGTGACAAGAAAGCCAACCAGTGGTAGGCAATGGTCTGGCTCAAAGCTGACTGTAAGTTTTTGCTGTGGTCCACAAGATGTTTTTTGCTTCTAAAAGGTCACTGTAGGTGAGATTATATACAATTTCTGCTATTTAACCAGTGGGCAGTTAATATTGAATTTGTCTGTTATTTGCCAGCTGTTGAGCAACACTTCAACACTTTTTAAAATTAAAATTTGTATTATTTTTTCTTTTCCACAATATTTTTGCAGGTATTGTTTCCTGATAAAAAGTTTTGTGGGAGAGTTATCATGCAGAAAGTCGGATCTTAGGGTGATTTGCTTTCAACCAAAAAGAAACCATTTGTGGGAGTTTTCTCTTCAATTTTTTTTAATGCTTTGCAAAGTTTGCAAAAAAGTTTGCAAAATCATTGAGGTGAACATAGCCAACTTTGCAGACATCACAGAAGGGAGTGGTAGAATTTGGATCAGTGCAGCACTGCTGTCTAGTAGCAACTTCTCTTGATGATATCAGTGAGCATTCTGTTAGCTTCATGGGGATTTCTAATACAGCATGTATAATAGTTGCACCTCTTTCCAATAATAGATTTTTGTGTCTTAAGTAGTTAAAAAGGCAGTTTGTAGACCTAAACAGCTATAGTACATCATATCCAAGGCGCAAGTCCTTAAAATCTAAATTGAGTCCCTCAGATTCATAGTCCACAGTTTGTATCACTTACCAAGAATTAGTACACACATGACAGCATTGGCCTACTTGAATAGTAGTCTTAGCCAAAATCTAAGATTGTGATAGAATGACATATGTAATCAGCAATGAACATACAACAGTTAAACATATAAGGCAAGGGCATGTATGGCACTGTATGCCTCTTGGAACCCTATTCATTCCCCATAGATGTGTCAGAATAGGCGCTCATCCTCAATTCCTACCTACCACACCAAAGGCTGTACACAGAAAGATCATAGGTTTGGTTGGCAAGGACAATTGAGCATATTCAATGTAGGGTACTACCTGAGAACCAATGTTTTCATAAGGAAATTGATGGTTTTGTGCAGTGAACCTTAACAATTGTTAACTGTAGATTGTACTGCACAGAATGTGTAGTGATGGAGCTACAGGGCCTGCTGTAGGTACATATGAAAATACTTTTGTGAGAAAGAAGGCACACAGCAGAAGCCCTAAATACCATTTTGCATTGCTTGCATTTGGCTTGTGAAGCACACTAAGCAGAGACATTAAAGATAAAAGATTTAGGGGTACACTTTTAACTGTCCCTGAACTGCATTGTGCTGTAGTTGGCTAAAAATTGTCTGGCCTTTAATTGGGTGTTGGGGCAGTCAGGGTTATCTGGCTAGTATCCTTCAGTGAATTCTTCTTTTTACTTCTGGTGTCACAACAGTGTGAACATGCATTACAAATGTTCAACCATAGGTGGTAGATGCAAAGAACAATTCAAACGTTGATTATGTTTAGGTCTTTGAACTCATGGTAAATTACATTTCCAATTTTGGTAGCTTTCTAAGCCATCGTCAGCAGAATACTGAAATTCAATAAATCAACTCTAATGCAGCACAAATCTCACAGAAGTTTTGAGAACTCCCTCACAAACCAAGGTAGAGAACATTGGCAAATAAGTCACCATTTTGACTTTACACGAAGCACTACTCAACTTTGGTAACCTAAGAGTTAGGATGCCTTATTGCATTGAAAACTGCAAGAGTACAACTACACCATAACTCACAAAACAGGCTAAGATCACAATCCAGCAGATCAAATGTCATTGCGTTGATTTGTGTCCCGCAAGACTTGTAGGAATACCTGAAATTTGTAATGGGACAAGCAGCACCTCTGTCAAATAAAGAGCAAAAAATGTGCTTCATTGTACTACTTCAATGGCTGTAAAGTGTTTCACAAAGAAGCAGCACGTGTAATATGTCAATGATGCACTGCTCCACTCTCCAGGGATTGAATCTACCCACTCTCTGTCTGCTAAGCTAGTTCAGCCTTAAAGCAGCATTTGGCCACATTTACACTTTAGCCTGGTTAATTTCACCTGAACAGTGGATTCATTCAAGCTGAGCCAGTTGAGTGAGTACTGGTCTGAATGTATATTCAAACATGTTATGTTCAATCATATATTAAGAGATCTTCAAACTCTACAGTATGTAACTCTAAATGTGAATGCTCCTAGCAGACAAGGGTGCAAGGACTCATTAGTATGTGAATGATACACAAATCTGCTTGAAGGTTTCATCAGAAAGGGATAAGGACCATCTGAAGAACTGCTTCATGGAAATTCAGGCATGAATGTCAAAAGCATTCCTGAATCTCAACCCTTGAATAAGAAATTAGGGCTTGTCTCTTATTACACAGTGATTATATTTATAACACTTGAACCACTGCCCCTCTCACTATGAAAGGGAAGTGAGTAAAACACCAAGCACCAAGGTGCTTGAATGAGGTAAACAACTGATAGAATGAAATCAAGAATTTAGAGCAAATTTTGATGAAAAAAGTCCTTGTACCATCTTTGTGCCTTCAGATAAGGAAGAAGGTCTTAGTAAAAACAATTACAAGGCAAAGGTATAATTTTTAAGACCCAAATCTGCCATGCCAAAACATACTTAAAAAGCTGTTCTAAAAGTTGTAAAATTACACATCTGCAAAAACTTCTTCTTCACTTTAGGGTTGTAGAAACATTTCTGAAATATGCAAAAAACAGATCTATAAAAGTAGACAAGACATTGACTCTTACCATTAGAAACTACAACTAAGGTGTCCAAAAGTAAAGAAGAGATACAGCAAGATGATTGACTTTTTAACCCATTGACTCCGCGCAAAGAAATTGCTTGCACAAAACCTTCATCTATTGTAGATGCCTGCATACCACCTGTCTAATCCACAAAATAGTCACCTGGAAGAAACCTCTCTTAACATCATAAAGTGTTCCCTTATAACAGAACTGTGTGTCAATAGGCCCCTGCTCAAGAAACCAGGCATTGACCAAGGAAATGCTAACCACTATAGACTCATCACCGGTGTGCCTTGATTGTCTAAACCTTTGGAAAACTGCTTAACTGGTCAACTGAAGAATTATACCTCAGCTAATGACCTAGGAGATGCCAAATATTATTTTATTTGAGGACCCAGCAGTGCATCTCTCTAGCTGTATGTTGTCAGCAAACCCTTAATATCTTAGAAAAGACTGAGCCTTTTCTCCTCATACTTTTTAACCTCTTTGCAACATTTTACACCATAAATCATATTCTACTTTAAAATTTGGTCCAGAAAACTCTTTGTATAGAATACTCTATAATGAAATGTGTTTCCTCTATGTGACAGACTGATGGAAATCCACATGGACAACCACCACTCTGTCCAAAACTATTTACACAGAGTACTTCAAGACTCCATCCTAGCTCCTCACTTCTGTTTAAACATTACATGGAGCTTTACGTGGCCTACTAAATTTGGCAGTGACTACCACTAATATTGAGATGGCAGTCAACTTTACATCATAGTTAAATCTTCTGAGACTGTCCCTTTCAAAACAGCTAAATCAAATCAAAACTTAGATATCTCAAATTAAGCTAAACTTAAACACTTCTAAAATGAGGCTCCTACTAGTTTTGACAGTATCACATTACAAAACTGGCCTAATTCTCTATCTCCACTATGGATCCTACAGTTGCAAGTAAACAAGTCACTAGAATTCATTGTCCTTAAGGAACTCGACTTTGATGAATACACTAAACATTTTGTCAAAGGTGCATTACTATCACCGATTATGTCAAGAAAACAAAAACAATTATTCTAAAATTTCATGTTTGAAAAATAGTTTCTAAGCCTTGATTGGGCTTCACAAAGCCATCATTGCATCTCAAAAAATTAACACTTTACGCAGATGCAAGCCTTGTGGATGGACCATGCCATAAAGCCCTTATTATCCCGGTGCTAAAGGATCTCCATTGGCTTCCAGTCGCAGTAAAAAACTCTTACAAACTCACTTGCAAAGCTATTATTCACTCTGCAGATACAAAATTCACTCTTGCAGAACCTTATGATAGCTGTGCTGTGAGAGTGGGTGGGGGAGGGGCTCGCTCTTTCAGAAAGAAAATACATCAATGTCTGGAGGTCCCAAAAACCTGAAGCACAAAACATTGAAGCATGCCTTATCTGGAGAGATTTACAAATTATGGAGGACCCTATCTTTCTCCCTCAAGAAATAACTCAGTAGCAACACATTCATTCAAATATGAATTCAAATATTTTTTGATAAAGAGGTGCTATCGCCAAATTATGCTCTTTTGACCTCGTGAAGCTGACATAGACCTTGCATTTCTGTTTGGTGGTGTCTTTTCACAAAATCAATTTAATCTTTAAATACTCAGATGTTGCCATTGACTGACTTATTCCATGTACTGTACACATAAACCTTGCATAAATCTTTTACTAGTATACCTCACTTTCTTCTGCTCATGAAAGGACTTGTCAAGTAACCTTAACTAATTCAAATATTCTACTACAAATAAGTTGTTCTACATATATTTTTATAGTAGGACATTGTGATCCTCTGCTCTTGCAGTACCTGTTTCTATATTTTCACAATGACACTGATCCATTAATTGCATGAACAGATTTTCTGCTATTGTTTAGACTTCTACAGACCCCCCTCAAGAATTTAGTGGCATGAAAATGGAAATTTTGCTGCACAAAGTTGTATTTTTTGCTGCGATTTTGTGTTGTTTCATGTATATGTTTTCAATAACATAATATGTTTTCTGTATGTATTGCCTACATTAGTTCCACCTTTTTTACCGTGATCAAGGCTACAGTCGAAATAGTAGGTGAAGGCACTCTTGGTGATATATATATATATATATATATATATATATATATATATATATATACACTGTATAAAAGTCCTCCTTTTTGCCTAGTCACCCCCAAACCTATTGGACAGATACTGGTGGTTACTGACTCTTGCTTGGCTGCTTTTAGATTAAAGTTACCTTCAAGTTCAACTTTAGAATTAAAAGTCTTAAACTACCTTATTTTTACATATGTCACCCCTAAGGTGTGCCCTAAGTGTCACTAGGACTGGGTGCTATGTAACTATAAGCGGGACCTTATAAAAGTTATTTTAGAAACCCTGATGAGGCAAAAATAGCCTAATTCGTTTTTCCCTCAATGTAGTGAATGGGCCCCATAGGTTAACATGGGAGACTTTATTTTTAATTAATAAAGTCTCAAAGGGAGCTAAATATTTCAAGTTTGGTATCATACTTATTGTTATATTAAACCCAACAGCTTGCCATTGTTACATTTTATATAACTAGTTCAGGGAAAGAGTTTTAGAACTCTACTTGAAAGTTGCCAACTTCAACTCTGAAGTGCCCTTCTCTGATTGGCCATCCTCTGGTAGCCTGGCCAGGCTGCCTTGATGAGGTGTGAAGTGGTCTGGGCGGAGGCCAAAGGAAGTGCCTGGGAGAGGAGATCTGCCTCAGCAGATGGTGAAACAGGGTCAGGGAAAGCAGCCAAACTGGACTTCAAAGGAGGGAAGGACATTAGGAGCAGCTCAGAACCTCCCCCATTACTTGTAAGCACAGACAAGCAGGCGCCCCCCTGCTTTCCACCCCAGGAGCAAAGATAAATATGTCAGAACTGCACCCACACATCAGACCCTACCAGGAACAAGACAAGAAGAAGAAGGACTGTCCTGCCGGACCCCTGACCTGCACCTGGACACTGTACTCTGAAGGATTGCACCAGCTGCACAATTGGGCTTCACCAAAAAAAGGACTTTGCCTGGCTTCAACTTGTTCAAGAAGGGACTCCCTTGCTACAGGTAGAAAATAGCTGACCGGATTCCCCTGCATCAAAGCCTGAGGAAACTGACCAGCTGACCACTGTCCAGTGGTCATTTTTAAGTTTGAGCCAGGTGCATTCTAGGAGTTGGAGTCTCAACCCTTAAGGGGCAACTCAGAGGTTCTAGAACCTTGGGGTGAGCTGTGGACTCCCAAAGGACCTTCAAAGACCTTCTGAAAGAAGACCCAGAAGCTTGGAGAACATTAGAGAGCTTTTGGTAAAAAGCTCCATAAAGGGACCGACCCGACGTTGTGAGTCAAGCCAGCTTATATTGACTGCCACTTGGCTTGACTTGCAGGTTCGTCCTGCTGAAATGCACTGGAGCCCCAAACTTTGATGATTTCACCGGGGGCTTCTGGAAAGGCAATCCGATGACTTCAACTCAAAGTGACAAAGGCAGTCATTCCTACCCTGGCGGTCCAAGACCGCCAGGGTAGGGTACCGCGGATGCACCGCCAACAGGCTGGCGGTGCATCCAGGGCAATTCTGACCGCGGCGGTACAGCCGCGGTCAGAAACGGAAAACCGGCGGTGTACCGCCGGTTTTCCGCTGCCCAGGGGAATCCTCCATGGTGGCGCAGCTTGCTGCGCCACCATGGGGATTCCGACCCCCATACCGCCATCCTGTTCCTGGCGGTTTTGGCCGCCAGGAACAGGATGGCGGTATGGGGTGTCGTGGGGCCCCTGGGGGCCCCTGCAGTGCCCATGCCAATGGCATGGGCACTGCAGGGGCCCCCGTAAGAGGGCCCCACCATGATTTTCAGTGTCTGCTATGCAGACACTGAAAATCGCGACGGGTGCTACTGCACCCGTCGCACGCCTTCAACTCCGCCGGCTCCAGTCGGAGCCGGCTTCCTCGTTGAAGGCGCTTTCCCGCTGGGCTGGCGGGCGGCCTTCTGGCGGTCGCCCGCCAGCCCAGCGGGAAAGCCAGAATCACCGCGGCGGTCTTTTGACCGCGCAGCGGTGTTCTGGCGGGGGTACTTTGGCGGGCGGCCTCTGCCGCCCGCCAAAGTAGGAATGACCCCCACAGTCTTAATGTAAAAAAGTTGACCGAGCAAATCCGAGGAGGGCTCCAGGGATGGCAGATCCAGTTTCAAGTTCGGCCCTGGCAAAGATTTCCGTCCTGCAAAATCGACTTATGTTCAAAGGTAGAATTTTTCACCGAGGTCTCCCGAGGCATGTATCCGAAGAGGGCTCCAGGTTGGTCGGATCCAATCAGCGACTTCGTCCCTGTGAAGAAAATCTTCAAGAAAAATACTAAGGCCCTCATTAAGACCCTGGTGGTCTGAAGACTGCCTGGGCTGGGGTGGCGTCAGCGGTGAAGACCTCCAAATTACGAGTCCGAAGCCAAACCACTGATATTCTGCCCATCCCGCCTCTTTTCTGTGGCCCCCTGGGCTGGAGGTGAGCAGACGCCGTAATACCGCTAGCGGTATTACGAAGAGGGAGACGGCCAGCATTTTTCTGGCGGTCCCACCACCAGAAAAAGCTGTTGGTCCTGTATCCTGGAAACAGGAATAAGCATTCCTGTAGCCAGGATACACTCCACACACACTTCCACATACCTGCACGCATTCACTCTCACACTTCCACACACAAACAAACACAGCCCCACTCACCCACGCAAACGCGACAGTCACACCCCTTCACACTGACACACATACACAAACACTGCTGAGACGCATGCATTCACTCCCTGCCTCCCCCCTCCAGCGCACACCCACATTCACGTCCCCTCCCCTGCATGCATCTATTCACGCCCCCTCTGCACCACATAGACCCATTTGCTCCCCCCTTTGGCACATATATATATATAAATATATATATATATATATATATATATATATATATATATATATATATATATATATATATAGATACATATATATATGTATATGCATATTGCTTTGTGGCATTGAGTAGATTTATGTGCAGTGGAATTATGTGGTATGTAGTGAAATGTAATTACATGGAGTTGAATTATGTGGTGTAGAGTGGTATTAGATGGAGTGATATTGTGTTGCATGGTTTGGAATTATGTGGCTTTGAATGGAAGTATGTGGCATAGTTTGGAGTGAAAATTTGTGGAGTGCAATTGTGTGTTTTGGAGTTGAGTGGATGTATTTGGAGTGGAATTATGTGGCATGGAGTGGAATTGTGTAGCTTTGAGTGGAATTATGTGTAGTGGAATTATCTGGAGTTGAATTGTGTAAGTTTGGGCATTGGGGTGGAGTCGAATTATGTTGGGTGGAATGGTATTCTGTAAAGAGGAATTATGTGGCATGGAGGGGAGTGGAATGATGTGGAGTGGATTTGTGTGGAGTTCAATTATGTGTAGTGGAATTATCTGGAGTTGAATTGTGTAAGTTTGTTAATTTGGGTGGAGTGGTATTATGTAAAGAGAAATTATATGGCATGGAGGGGAGTGGAATGACACCAAGTGGATTTGTGTGGAGTTCAGTTGTGTGGCGTGGAATTGTGAGATGTTGAAATGTTTTGTGTGTAGTGGAATTATTTTATGTGGATTTGTGTGTGGTGGAGTTGCATGGCACTAAATTGTGTGGCGTT
Source organism: Pleurodeles waltl (assembly GCF_031143425.1). Lineage (NCBI taxonomy): Eukaryota > Metazoa > Chordata > Amphibia > Caudata > Salamandridae > Pleurodeles > Pleurodeles waltl. Next base: position 195,712,336 of record NC_090437.1, read on the forward strand.
CTGTTGAATTTTGTGGAGTTGAATCATGTGCAATGTAATTATGTGGCATAGAGTGTGGATGAATTATGTGCAGTGGCAGTTTGTGGCATGCAGTGGAAATATGTGGAGTGGACAGGGACGGAGTGACGGGTGGGAGGAAAAAAAAAGGGATGGGGCAGAAGGGGATGGATTCAAATGCAAGCTTCTCAGTCCCCAAAAAAATAACACTAGCAATGTAAACGTGTTAATGTGTCATCTGATATCTGTAAGCAAGTCATGGTAGAGGATGTGGCAGAATGGCTAAAGCTGCTGAGTTTGGAGAGCCTAGTTTGAGTCTCGGCGCTGGCTCAATGTCTTGTGACTCTTAGCAGATGACTATGGCTCTCATTAAGACCCTGGCGGTCCGAAGACTGCCAGGGCCGCAGTGGCGGTCTCACCGCCGATGGGTAGGCGGTGAAGTCTGCCAAATTACGGAAGCCAAACCATGGATACTCTGCCTGTCCCCCCACATTTCTGCGGTCCGCCGGGCTGGAGGTGAGCACCTCCAGCACGGCAGACGCTGTAATACTGCTAACAGTATCACGACGTGCACCGCCAGAAAAAGCTGGCAGTCTTGCATCCTGGCGACAGGAATAAGCATTCCTCTCACTAGGATACACTCGCACACACTTCCACATACCTGCATGCATGTACTCACACACTTCTACACACAAACACGCCCCCACTCACCCATGCAAACGCGACATACACACCCATTCACACTGACATACATACACAAACACTGCTGACACACATGCATTCACTCCCCCTCCCCTTTACCCCCTCCAGTGCATACCCACATTCACACCTCCTTCCCCCTTCACCCGCATGCATACATTCAAGCTCCTCTCCCTCCTCCACACCGCATAGACCCATTCACTCCCCCCTTCCGCACCGCACACACACACTCACCCCATCAATCCTCATTCACCAACATACACGCACCCACCTCCCCCCACATTCACGACACTCAGACATGCAATCACACACGCACACACACACACACACACACACACCATCCCCTGTCGGACAATCACTTACCTTGTCTGTCGAGGAGATTATCTGGGAGGGGATAGGTTGCGGCGCTTCCACTTGCTGCAGCGCCCCACCATCAGGGCATCCTTTTGGCATGGCAGTCCCGGAGGTGGAACCGCCTCTTTCCTGCCGACCACCAGCACGACTGCTGTCGGATTTCCGCCTGAAATCTGATGGCAGTCATAATTCAGCAGTCTTAAGACCGCCAGAACTGGTGGTGTTTCGGAGCCCGCGGCTTTGGCAGTCTGGTAAAAATACCGCCTAAGTCGTAATGAGGGCCTTAGTCTTCCTGTGCCTACATAAAATTAAGTTATCAAACAATTTTCTCTTTCTTTCTCATAGGCAGCAGAGTCTGATTGCCCAATATCAGAGGACTCAAAGATGTATGTGTAACTTTAATGTTGCAAGACTTGCATGTTGCTTTTGTTATATTTTTCATCTTTTTCCATTGTAAAACCTTAAGATTATACAACTAAATTGACGTATCATGCATTCATTTGTTGACATATTTCTCCATAAAACTTTCAGGCAGATGTCAAATGGCAATTGTTTTGTGGAGAAATATGTCATCTTGTTTGAAGTCCGCGAAGGCAGAGCTTCCCTCTGCAGTGATAAAAATTAACTTTAACAACTGTTAAACAAAGGAATAGTATACAAGATGTAAAAAGGTAGAACACTGTTTCAGCTGTTTCAGTATGAGGTGGTCCATTTGCACATGACTAAGTACTATTGGTAACCCCTACTCCCAGCTTCATCATTCATGGACGCTTTTCATATGAGGGCGAGGGTCGGGGATGGAGCAGGGATAGGCGGGGTAGGTTTTCATCATTATACAGCTAACATTCCTGTCCCTTAATTCAAGTAACCTAAGTAGAGGATGATATAATTTGGAACATCAAAAATCTCTGCTTGCCCTAGTATGTTTCCTTTAAAAAGCACATTTTGGTTTTTTTACATAATTTGTAATCTCTACAGTGTGCTCTGTCACCCACTGGGTCCTGAGCAGACTCTATAAAATCACAACGCCACTAAGATATAAATAATTTAATACATGGACTGGCACGAACAAAGTCTGTTTAGACTAATATACAAAACTAATGATACTAAGGCCCATATTTATGGAAGCTTAGCGTTACCTTAGCACCATTTATTTTGGTGCTTAATTGGCGCTAACTGCACTCCATATTTATATTTTGACGCTAGACCAGTCTAGCATCAAAATATTGGAGTTAGCGCCATTTTCAGGATGCGTGAACCCACCTTGTGTCAATGAGATGCAAGGTAGGCGTTCCCATCCAAAAAATGACGCTAGCCCCCCCAGCATCATATTTAACTCCCGGCGCAGAAACGACATGCGGGTTGGAGGCTCACCTAAACAATTGCACTAAGCCTGCATAGCGCCATTATTTAACGCCTGGTCAGACCAGGCGTTAAAGTGCAGGTAGGACCATTGCCATGGTGAAACACCATGGAATTGCACAAAGATGCCCATCCCAAGCCCCAGCAACACCACCGCCCACACCACAGGGACAGCACAGGAGCGGGGGACCCCATCCCAGGAAAGTTCAGGTGAGTGCATTTTATATTATATTTAAGCGCCATTGGGTGCCTCATACATGGGGCCACCTGCCTGGCACTGGGTTTGTAGGGCTTGCCCAGGGGACAATGGTCCTCTGTGGTGGGCATTGGGGTAGGTGTGATGACTCCTTGCTATACTTAGATAGGAGTCATTTTTTGGCTGCTTGTGCGTCAAATAATGACGCTAGGATGATTAGCGGCATGATTTATGCAGCTAACCATCCTAATGTCATTTCTGGCCCACTAGAACCATCTCAACTAACACCATTCCCCACGAGCAATTGTCTTTTTTTGTTGCGCTAGCCATTTCTCAGCGCCATTGTGCTAGCGTTAGCGCAGTTGTGCGCCATTTTTCATAAATATGGGCCTAAATGAGTACTCATGCCTGGTTGAATAATGATATGTCCTGCACTTTGATTTGCAATATCTACCCATTGAGATTTGTATGAAATACATTTTCAATGAGCATATGATTTCAGAACCAGGTTAAACCACCACCGTATAATAAACATTTTCGCAAGCATACTGATAGTTACAGTACACTAAGTCAAACATAAGCGTATAAAACTAAAGAAACATGCTGATGTGTAGTGGGGGCATCTAAAGCACCCACCATCAATCTGCGCCCCCCAATAACATCTCCTAGTTTGAGCAATGCTCACAAATAGTGCATTGCAATGTGCACACAAATAGGGGAAGGGATGTGGAGTGTAGAGAGGGGAAAAAAGACAGCTCAGAGGATTGATAAACAAAGGATCAACTTCAGAGGGATAATATAACTCCTAAGAGTATCAGAATCAAAAATAAAAAGGTCAACCATTAAGGTCATGGCATGCATGTCTACTATGTGCGGTAATAGAAAGCAGTTATATGTAGAGTACAGCATGTTGACCAATGTTGGTGTTCTCAAAGAAAGGTTTTTTGAACATAGGAACAGGTTGGAGCCTATACTAGCCTGTGAGAAGTGAGAGGAATCTAGGCCTAGAGTATGCCCTCCAAGCAATACTATAACAACATGAGACACTCAAAGTACGAGAAAGGAATGAGGAATAGTCCCAGCAAATTGGCGGGGATACTTCACTAAACTAGAAATATCACTGGATGTTCCAGCAGCATTCCACAAGAGATGTAAGGGAGCTAGAGAAAGCCCTCGCTAAAATGACATTTGGGTCCTCACCGCCACTAACTGAAACGCTTCATCATGCCAATCCTCAATTGTGTTGAGATGTTACTATATCTTGGGTATACCGGCTCAGGCTGAGACAACAATTTATAACAAAGATACAATGGTTATATCTGTCACCTTTGGCACAAATACACTCATATATTAATACTCCTGCCAAAAGGCCCCAGCTGTATATAGAGCTCTACCTAGTTTATGCTATGTAAGCAATGAAACATCACCTGGAATCTGAACTGAAGGAGGAATAACTGGACTGTCGTGGAGGCCAAGACATGATGCCTGTGAGTGAGTTAAGAAGCACAAACCCTGCAGGAGAACTGATCATGAAGGGACTGCTGTAATTGACCCTGGCATAGGGTCCGTCTGACATAGGCTCACTAAGCAGCTGCACTAAATCAGTTGCGGTACTGAGCAGTAGAGTGAACGTTGTTATTTATCACTTTTGTAGCTACAATGGCACCTGAAGCTGTGTGTCCAAGTGCTAGGGCTAACTGAAGACAAGATAGGCATCTGCTGGAGGCCTGTGCACCACACAAGTGGACTGCATGAATATGGCACTGCCAAAGTGTGCTGTTAGGTCAGGACTAGTCCTAAAGACCTAGTGATCTGAGCGGTGCCCTGGTGTGCCTCGTCAATAATCAAGGTTGTTGCCTCGAGGCACTGCATGACAACAATAGCACCTGGTGACCTCTACACTGAAGAACTGTCACCTGCTGGTGTGTTGTCATTGTGCTCAAGAAGAAGCACCAGGTACTCACTTGAGTGACAGAGTGACCCACCGCATGAACAGAGATTTAATGCCAGCTTCTCAGAAGAGGGCCACCAACAGAAGTCTTCACTCCTCCCTACTCTCTGATCGATGCGCTGCATGGCTTGTTGCTCTGAAACTCCTTTGAAGACTGTTGTGTGCCGTCTTGAAGCACCCTGCCACCAGTGAGATCCTGCTGCCGCAAGAAGGGTGAACACAGCCTGGCACTGCTCCTACAAACTGGGTGAAAGACTAATAGTGCCAACACCTGAGAGACTCAGGGCCTGATTCAGATTTTGGCGGATGGGTTTCTCCATCAAAACGGTGATAGATATCCCAACCACTGAAATATCAATACCATTATATCCAAAGGGATTTATAATTCTGTGGGCGGGCTATCTGTCACCATTCTGGTCATGTGGGGGAACCCATATAAAAATCAGGGGCTCTAGGATGGACTAGTGGAGAGTTGCTGAGCTAGCCTGTAAATGTCCCTAGAAGCATAAAGACTAAAAGAGAGTACTTGACTTTTGTACAAAGAGAAGCACTGGGCAGGACGTTGATCATATTGCACTGCTGAGAGGATGGTGTCGATTATGGAGCCTAATTACCCACACACTAACCTCCCTGAGAAGCTTGTAGCTTCTCGCCCTTGCCACCATTGACAGTAAAGTGCTTTGGGCCAGATGTATCAAGATTCCAGTTAGCGATTCTCAAATAGTGAGAAAAAAATAGTGTTTCTAGATAGCAGCTATCAGACATTTTTTGCAGTGCACTTAGAAAATGATTAAATACATTTAAAAAAACTACACTTTCTAAGAAGCCCCGCTCTATGATTGTAATACAGGAGCAGAACTGCTAAAACCCATCTAACCTACAAATATATTTGCCATATGTTTTCCTCCACTCCTCATAGCTTATTTCCAAATTCACCACACAGCAAGTCCACTATTCTACTCATCCATAGTCAGTTCCAGTGATAGACCTGGCATCCTTGGTGTAGTTTCCCCCCTACCTTTGGCCTTCAATCCTCCTGTTTTGCTGACTTTGGGCCTGATTCTAACTTTGGAGGACGGTGTTAAACCGTCCCAAAAGTGGCGGATATACCACCTACCGTATTACGAGTCCATTATATCCTATGGAACTCGTAATACGGTAGGTGGTATATCCGCCACTTTTGGGACGGTTTAACACCGTCCTCCAAAGTTAGAATCAGGCCCTTTGTTTTTGCTGACTTAGGGCTCTGCTCACTATACCACTTGCAACCAGTGCTAAAGTGATTGTGCTCTTTCCTTAAAACATGGCAGGATTGGCTTACACCCAACTGACATATCTAATTTACTTGTAAGTCCCAAATAAAGTGGCACTACTTGGGCCCAGGACCTGTAAATTAAATGCTACTAGTGGGCTTGCAGCACTGATTGTGCCACCCACTTAATTAGCCCTTTAAACATGTCTCGGCTCTGCTATTGTAGCCTATGTGTGCAGTTTTAAATTGCTAGTTCGACCTACCAAAACAAATCTTTTGTCAGGCCCAAACCTTCCTTTTAAGTCCCGCTTAGGTAGGCCTGGATAGCCCAGAGGGTAGAGTGCAGTGTATTTAAAAAGTCGGACATGTATGTTTTAGTTTCACATGTCCTAGTAGTGAAAATGTCTTGTATGCATCTAATTCTCTTAACGGATAACATTGGAGTTACCTTATTATGTTTCATAAGTAACAATATCCGAATGGGATCAGGTAACCAGGTCATGTTTGGTGTCTTTGGAATTGTAATGAAAAATCCTCTTTCATGGTGAAGTCAGATTTTAAATTACAATTTTGAAAATGCCACTTTTAGAAAGCGAATCTCCACCCCGATGTCGATCTAAAGATACTACTTGTAAATGCTTTTTGTGAATTCCCAAAGTTGTAAACTTAGCATGTAGACTTCAAAGGGAACCCACTAGAAGCTTCTTCCACTTCAAAGGAAGGCCCAGGTATGAATAGTGGACCCCAGGCACCAAGTCTTCAGTACCCTACTGGACCTATGTAGACTCTACCAGGAAGAAGGACCGCTATGCTAATGAAAGGATTGCCACTCTGCTGGACTGCTGCTCTAAAAGACCACTGCTCTGCTGTGCTGATGTACTGCCTGCTGCCCTCTTCCCTGGGTAAGGACTGGACCTCCTTTTGTTGAACCCAGGACCCCAGAGTGACTCCAAGGGCTAGTTGACTGGCCTCCTGACTAGAGGCTCAGGGATGGAAGACTCCAACAACCTTTAACCCAGCACCTGGACCCTGCCATCTGTGAGTCCTACCCTGTCAAGTGGTGCAACCCCAGTCCTGGACCCTTGGAAGTGGGCCTGAAAGTACTCTGCCAGCCCATCTGTGGAGCCAGCAGAACAGAAGCATCTCCTCTGCTGCGCTGCACAAATCTGAGCAGAACCAACACATTGTCTCAGCTGCTAGTATTCTCTGAGCTCAAGGACTCAGCATTGATCTCACAGCATTCATTGGAATTGCCACTGTGAGATGCTCCACTGATGCACGTCCTTGCATTGCAAATCTCTTGACGAAAGCAGCCTTGATCACAACTCAGGCTCTCATATTGCAGCCAATCAGCTTTTTGGAACCGACATGTCTCCTTGACTGCGCAACACATCCTTGACACCAGACTTTGCATTGTAAGACCTTGTTGACCAGATTCTCAATGACCATGCAGGACCTTGCCTCACAAATTCACAGCTCCTCGGAACCAATGCATCACCTCGGCTGTGTGATGCATCCTCATTGTCCGACCTGACAACGCTCTGCAGCCAAGCCTAATTGAGTCCATGTAGCCAGCCTGCCCTCTATCTCTGTTAGCCCAAAGTTGTGTCTTTGTCCTGGTCCAGCACAATCAGATATCCACAGTTGCTGCTTTCTGTTTTTTTGCACTAAGTTTACTGAAAACTCTAAAATTGCACATCTCTGGTTCTACTGATTGGATTTTTGTAGCTTTAGTCTTGATTTCATTATTAAACTTTATTTTTCTAAATTGGTGTGGGATTTTCTTGTGTTGAGTATTCACTTTATTACTGTTTGAAGTGCTGCATAAAACTTTACACCTTGCCTCTAAACTAAGCTGACTGCTCAGTGGCAAGCTACCAGATGGTTGAGCACAGGTTATTTTGGGGTTTGCTTGTGCCACCCTGACAAGTATTGTGGTTCCTGATTGAGTTGGGTTTCACCTCCTCCACTAGTAACCCAACTTTTTACATCCAATATGAGAAAAATCTAATCTTTGGGAGGGGAGGCCATGTTATGTGGAGCTCCTCCATTACTTCTCTGCCTTTGCGTAGCAACTGAAAGCAGTAGCAGATGATTTTAGGACCATACAAAACATAATCATATATAGATGGGTAATGTTAGACTTGGCATCCTTGGTGTGGTCTCCCCTGTCATTTTTGCCTCCACTTCCCATGTTTTGACTGTGCTTGACTTAGTTTTTGCCGTTTTTGATACTGTGGACACTTTACTACTGCTGACCAGTGCTAAAGTGCAAGCACTCTTGTGTAAATTGTATGTGTAATTGGCTTATTCCTGATTGGCATATTTGATTTACTAGTACGTTCCTAGTGAAGTGCACTACAGGTGCCTAGGGCCTGTAAATCAAATGCTACTAGTGGGCCTGCAGCACTGGTTGTGCCACCCACATGAGTAGCCCTGTAAACATGGCTCAGACCTGCCATTGCAGTGTCTGTGAGTGCAGTTATAAACTGCCAATTTGAACTGGCCAGTACACCCTCTTGCCAGGCCCAAACCTTCCCTTTATGTACATGGAAGGCACCCCTAAGGTAGGCCCTAGGTAGCCTCATGGGCCGGGTGCAGTGAATGTTAAAGATGGGACATGTACTGGTTTGTTTTACATGTCCTAAGAGTGAAATACTGCTAAATTTGTTTTTCACTGTTGCAAGGTCTATCTCTCTCATAGGTTAACATGGGTGCTGCCTTTAAATAACTTTAAGTGCAGATTCCCTTTGGGAGCAGAGTGAAAATTGGAGTTTGGTGTCTCTGAACTCACAATTTTAAAATACATCTTTTGGTAAAACTGGTTTTTAAATTGTCAGTTTGAAAATGCCACATTTAGAATAGCTTATGGCATATGGCTGGGTCCAAACTGGGGTGGCATGGTGAGCCAAATAATTGATGGTCTAAACCCAGATCTGTAATTGGGGGTGAATATTTGATTGGTTCTGCATTCCGTCCATCATTTGTGTTTTGTTTGCTTTTGTTGCCATAAGTGTTCCGGGCATGCCCAGATGTGGGTCCCAGGCTCACTGGATTCAAGCTAGCCTGGCTGATGAAGGGTGATACCCTGAAACCAGTCCCAATATGCTTGTTTCCGGTCCAGGGAGGACCTGGCCTGGCAGTTCGGTTTGGACTGTTTCACATGGAGGACAGGGTCAAGGCTCTTTTGCACATCGCTGGGTCTAAACTGGGTTAGGATGGTGAGCAAAATAATTGATGGATTAAGCCCAGATCTGTGACTGGTTGGGAATGTTTGGTTCCGCATTCCAACCATCATTTGTGTTTGTTTGCTTTTGTCACATAAGTGCGCCGGGTATGCCCAGACGTGGGTGCCGGGCTCACTATGCCACTGGATTCAAGCTAGCTTGGCTGATGAAGGGTGATACCCTTAAACCGGTCCCAGGATGCTTGTTTCGGGACCAGGGAGGACCTGGCCTGGCAGTTCAGGCTGGACTGTTCCCATGGGGAACAGGGTCAAGACTGATTTCCATATGGCTGGGTCCAAACTGGGGTGGTATGGTGAGCAAAGGAATTGATGGATTAAACCCAGATCTGTGACTGGGGGTGAATGTTTGATTGGTCCTGCATTCCGTCCATCATTTGTGTTTTTTAACTTTGAGAAACTGGGCATTTTCCTGCTTAAACCATTCTGTGACTCTGCCTGTTTGTGGATTTCCTGTCTGGGTCAGACTGACCGTTGGGCTGTTTGTGAATCCCCTCTAGTAGGTAAGGCATAGGGTGCTGGGGAGTAGCCTGCATATCGTGATGGGCCATCTGAGCTAGAGTGGAGGGAGGAGTGGTCACTTACACCTGAATGGGCTGTGCCTGCCCTCACACAATGCAGTTTCCAACCCCTGGTGTGAGTCTGGAGCTTGACCTGGGCAAGGCAAGATCTTGCAAACAACAGAGACTTTCCTTTGAAGTTTGACAGCTTCAAAGGCAGAAAGGAGTATAAGTATTGGACCCAAAACCTGAATATCAGATTTCTTCAATGATTCAAGAGGAACCTCTGCCAAGGAGAAGAACTGAAGAGCTGAGGAGAAGTGCTGCCCCTGCCTGTGACTGTGCTTTGTTGGGCTATCCTGCAGTTGATGTTTCTGTCTGTGAAAGGAGACAAAGACTGGACTTTGTTGTGCATTCCTACTTGAGAAGAATCTCCAAGGGCTTGAGTTGAGCTTGCCTCCAGTTGTTGAAGTCCCAAGGCCATCAAAGACTTCCTCTGCCAGCACCTGGACTCTCCTGTGAGACTCCTGCCCTGCCAAGTGGTGCCCCATCCATTCCCTAGGCCTTTGAAAGGTGAAGCTGGTAGAAAAAGACTGAAATCCACGCAAAGACCACCGTGTGGGGAAATTTTCGATGCACCATCTGCAACGCAGCGGATAAACAACAATCACCACTTGCCTCGCGGCTGAAATCAACACTACACCTGCATTGCGGCTGGAAGATTGACACATGGCAGCTGGAGAAACGACACACAACAGCCATTTGTGAATTCTGATAACGACGCAAAGCCCATGCAGCACAGTTTCCTGACACTGTGGGTCCGGATTTCAAACAAAACATTGCTGGGTGGGAATAATTGACTTAAAGCCTGCCTGCACCTGAGGTGCCAATCCGGAAATTGACGCATTGCTCTCTTGCGAGGGAAAAAACGACACATCAAAGACCCAACCGGAGGAGAAATGACGCATGGCCTCACTTGCAAGTAAGGAATCGATGCATCGCTGACTTTCCTGACGCACTCTCGCCCTTGCGGCTTTATTTTTTACAGTAACCAGGTACTTTGTGTAACAACACCTTTTCCATTGTTTTCTATGTATTAAGACTCTTATTCTTTTGAAAATTCATATCTTGGCTTGTGAATGTTGAACTTTTGTTGTTTTGGTATTGTTTGATTTAGATAAATATTACCTATTTTTCTAAACTGGTGTGGTGTCCTATTTGTAGTGTGTTTACTGTATTACTGTGTGTGTTGGTACAAACACTTTACACATTGCTTCTGGGGTTAAGCTTTTCTGCTTGTGGCAAGCTACCAAGTGGGTGATGGTGTGTTTCTCCTTTACCCTGACTAGAATGAGGGTTCCTGCTTGGACAGAGTGCAAACTGACTGCCAGCCAGAGACCCCATTTCTAACAGGTAAAAAGTAAATAAAAGGGATGTTTATCTCCTAGGGTTTCTGAGTGACATCATAGACAACTCAAGTTTTGCTATCGTCTATTTGATGTCGCTCAGAACCCCTCAGTGAAACATACCTGTTAGTTACCTTAACCCATCTATAATTCTATATGTCAACAAAATAAAAAGGTGCTATATACAGACTCTAAAGAGAAGAAAATGCCTTTGGTCAAATCTTACATTAAAAGTATTTGCAATCCTTATTTTTATTGAGCCCATGTGACCTTCGTTATGCTTAGATTACAGTAACTGTATACACTATCATGTAGGAGGCTGGCCTGGTTTGTAGTAGGTACCTTGGGTACTTACACCTTATACCAGGTACAGTTATACCTTATTAGTGAAATGTAGTAGTGTTCTAGCAGCTTAGGCTTATAGAGGTAGCTGCAACAGAGCAGCTTAGGCTGAACTAGGAGACATGCAAAGCTGCTGCAACACCACTATAGTTACACAGTACTTATACACAAGTAAAAGACAATACTCAGGGGGTCATTCTGACCCTGGCGGCCGGTGACCGCCAGGGTCACCGACCACGGGAGCACCGCCAACAGGCTGGCGGTGCTCCCGAGGGCATTCTGACCGCGGCGGTTCAGCCGCGGTCAGAAAGGGTAAACCAGCGGTCTCCCGCCGGTTTACCGCTGCCCCATTGAATCCTCCATGGCGGCGGAGCGCGCTCCGCCGCCATGGGGATTCAGACACCCCCTACCGCCATCCTGTTCATGGCGGGAAACCCGCCATGAACAGGATGGCGGTAGGGGGTGCCGCGGGGCCCCTGGGGGCCCCTGCAGTGCCCATGCCAATGGCATGGGCACTGCAGGGGCCCCCGTAAGAGGGCCCCGCAAAGTATTTCAGTGTCTGCTTTGCAGACACTGAAATACGCGACGGGTGCAACTGCACCCGTCGCACCCCTGCAACTACGCCGGCTCAATTCTGAGCCGGCGTCCTCGTTGCAGGGGCATTTCTGCTGGGCCGGCGGGCGCTCTTTCGGAGAGCGCCCGCCGGCCCAGCGGAAATGTTTAAATGGCCGCCGCGGTCTTTTGACCGCGGTGCGGTCATTTCACGGCGGTACCTTGGCGGACGGCCTCCGCCGTCCGCCAAGGTTAAAATCACCCCCTCAGTGTTACCATAAATAAAGGTAGTTTATTGTAGTGACACAAGGCCAAAAATATCTTAGAGACAATACTCCTTCTGGAGGTAAGTATTATGCACAATATATACACTAGAAACCAAAATAAGGTAAGTAATTAGACATAGGATAGTGCAAACAATAGGAAATACTATAGAATGCAATAGGAGAAAATAGGTCTAGGGGCAACACAAACCATATCCTAAGAAAGTGAAATGCGAATCACAAATTTGCATTCCACTCATGAACTAGACAAGTGTAGTGTGTAGAGAATTGCTGGGAGAGTAAGAATACCACAAAGGTGAGAAAAATACCCCAACCCAGACCCCAGGAAAGTAGGAGTGTGCAAGTTTCCTTAGGACACACTACATCTTAGGATTGGAGTAATTGCAAGAACCAAGCAAGACTGCAAACAACAAATATTGGATTCCTGGACCTGAAGACCTGAAAAGTGAGGAGACCAAGTCCAGAAGTTGCAGAAGATTCCAGGAAGGACAGGAGCCCCTGCCAACCTAGAAGAAGGTGCAAAAGAGGAGCCTCAGGTTGGAAGAAGACTGCAGAAATGCACCAAGGGAAGATGGCTGTGGGTTCCGGCATGATGCAATGGATGTTCAACGTGGAGATGTTGGATGCAGGCGAGTTTCGGCACTGTATTTGTCCAACAAGCCATGGATCAAGCAATGTTGCAGATTGCGTCAAAGTGGTGCTGCCTGGACCCAGGAGGGACCTGGGGGGCTCAACTCACACTGAGGAGGCAGAGGGGGCTCCCCATACTAGAGGGAACCCACAGATGACCAGGCAGCACCCACCGAGGTCCCAGGACATGGAGACAAAGAAGGTGCAAATTGCGGTTGTTGCAGCACTACAGAAGAAGGTCCCACGGTGCCGGAGAACAACTCAGTGAGTTGAACATCGCAGGATAGGGTGCTTGGGTCATGGGCCAGGCTGTGCATGGAGGATTCTTGCAAATAGTGCACAGAGGCCTCAGGAGGTGACAATGACACGGCGCACAGGGGTGCTGTCACAAATGGGGAAGGCAAGCTCTTACCTCCCCCAAATCTGGACAGCAAGATCTTAGGACAGTCTGTGTCGAAGGGGTCCACCACCTGTGTTCAAAGGAGCACTAGCTTCGCCGGAGAGGAGTCCAAGAGAACTGGTCATCGACTTAGAAGGTGCCTGCTGGAGCAGGGAAGTGACTCTGTCACTCCACAGGAGATTTCTTTGGTTCTTCTGGTGCAGGGTGAACATAGGGAATCACCAGAGTGTGGCGTGCACACCATGGAAACTGTTGCAGTTGTTGGCTGGAGCTGAAGTTGCAGAAAAGTAGCCCTTCTGGATACTTTGCTGCTATTACAGCGGTTCCTGGAGCAGGTTGCAGTCGATCCAAGGTTAGAGGATGAAATAATAGTTGCAGAGGATTCCTGTTGGAAACTTGCAGGGAGAATCTGAAGAGAACCCCACAGGAGAGACTCTAAATAGCCCTAAGAGGGGGATTGGCTTCCTTATCAGGTATGGACCTATCAGGAGGAGTCTCTGACATGACCTGCTGGCAATGGCCACTCAGAGGTTTCCAGAGTGTCCCAACACCTTAGAAAACATGATGGCTGAAGTCTGGGACAAACTGGAGGAGCTCTAGGCAACACCCCTGGGGTGTTGATGGACAGGGGAGTGGTCACTCACCTTTCCTTTGTCCAGTTTCATGCCAGAGCAGGGACTGGTGGTCCCTGAACCAGTGTAGAGTGGCTTATGCAAGGAGGGCACCATCTGTGCCCATAAAAGCATTTCCAGAGGGTCTGGGGGGCTTCACCTATTTCACAAGGGAGAAAGTCTAACACCCTCCTCCCAAAGGAAATGCTTTGTTCTGCCTTCCTAGGACTGAGCTGCTCAGACCCCAGGAGGGTAGAACCCTGTCTGTGAGGTGGCAGCAGCTGAAGCTGCAGGGCAAGCTTCAGAGAGCTGGTTTGGCAGTACTGGGGTCCGTGATGGAGACCCCAGGATGCATGGAAGTGGCTCCCCAATATAAGATTTGGAATGGGGGAACAATGCCATGATCATAGACACCTTACATGGCCATATTCAGAGTTATCATTGTGAAGCTACATATAGATATTGACTTATTGTAGTGCACACATGTAATGGCATCCCGCACTCATGAAGTCTGGGGATTTGGCCCTGGACAACGTGGGGGCACCGCTGCTAGCTGAAGGGTGCTCTCACACTTAATAACTTTGCACCTAGCTTTCAGTAAATGAAGGTTAGGCATATAGGTGACTTATCAGTTACAGTGCAGTGAAAATGGCTGTGAAATAGTGTGTGCACTATTTCATGCAGGCTGCAGTGGCAGTCCTGCCACTCCTGTGAAAGGGTTTGTCTGAGCTCCTTATGGGTAGCAAAAGAAATGCTGCAGCTCATAAGGATCTCCTGGAACCCCAATGCCCTGGGTACCTAGGTACCATATACAATGGACTTATAAGGTGGGTCCAGTGTGCCAATTGGAATTGGTAAACAAAGTCACTAGCCTATAGTGACGGATTTGGAAGTAGACAGAGCATAAGAACTGAGGTTCTGATTAGCAGAGCCCCAGTGACACAGTTAAGCACTTACTGACAACACACACATTAGGCCACAAACTATGAGCACTAGGGTCCTGGCTAGCAGGATCCTAGTGAGACAGGCAAAGCACACTGACATATAGGGTTTTCACTATGAGCACTGGGGTCCTGGCTAGCAGGATCCCGTTTACACAGTAAAAACACACTGACACACACTCACATACAGGCCAAAAGTGGGGGTAACCATGCTAGAAAGAGGCTACTTTCTCACATATCACAATTGTTTTCTACTTTTAACAGGGGAGAGGAAGCGGTCACTGGGCAAGGACTACCACCCCCTGTGCCTGAAGTGCAACCACTGCAAGAGGCAGCTCAGCCCTAGCCAACATGCAGAGGTAAGTCCTTACTTGACACTGAGCCCAAATGACCAAATCAGCTGCAGGCTGTTAGAAACCATTTGACCCATACAATAGCTGTTGATTTTCACTGTAAATCAGGAACAGATAAGAACAAGTGACATGAAACAGAGAGATTTTCGTTATGGTTTTCAAAAAGGGGCCAAATGCCTTATGAACTGCTTTGGGGGAACAGTTGTGCTTTGGGGCAAGTACATGCTTTATTGTTTAACATATGTGATTTATCTAAGTGGTTTGTGTAACACAGTGGAGGGCTGCTATGGCACTAGTAACAAAGATGAAGATCAGCTTACATCACTTGTTATTATATATGTAATTACTTCTTGATAAACTGTGCATAAACAAGTTGAATGGTCTCAAAAATAGGACCTCCTTTCCTTCGGCCCACAACAATCACTGGTAAAGCCATTGAGTCTGGCGCTAATGTGCTAAAGCAGGCAACGGAGGCATACAGAAATACTCTCTGCTTGCATGAGCACATTCGAGTCATTTTCATGAAATAAAGACACAAGACAGTTAATAAATACTTTCAATGGGCAATGCCTAATATTGAATTCTATTTACCCCTTCATGTAGTTCTGTAATTAGAAATCAGTGTATGGGCATTAAACATCTGCTTTAAAAATGTAAACATATATGGTAGAAGTCAGTTCTGTTCATACACTGTGTGTTTGGGTTGCAAGGAGGCTGTGTATGGTACAGTCTGTGCAGAGGCTTCAGTGCATCAGGGAGGATGTCAGATACGTCCTGAGTTAAACCTGTGTGCCCTGGGTATTGTTGTGTCTTGTGAGTATGAATGATGAAACCATTTTGGATCCTGAAGGACTCCGTAGCATGATGAAATAAGTTTTAGAACGCGGTACGATGATTGCAAGTCGGGGAGAATGCTACAACTGGTGACAAGATAGGGAATAAGTAACCTGAAGATTAACAGTGCTCTCCCAGAGAGTTTGCTGTGGCCCAAGCAAACTGTTCTTGCGTGCCACATCTGCCTTTATCGAAGTGCTGAACTGACGGTTGGTGCATGTGGAGTCAAAGCGCAACTCCACCTGGCATGAAGCATTAGATGATAAAGAAAGCTTCACTGAGAAGTCTACATGTCATTAATCAAGAAACTAAGAACAAGGTCATTCAGAAAGGTACAGTGCTATTACGCCACAAAGAGCTATATAACATATTGAGCGCTACAACCAGGTTTTGAAGTGCAGCATTTAGCAAAGAATATGCAATACCACTGCGATCAGAAGCGCTGAAAGGCAGAGATTAACCATGTGAGAAAAGACCAAAAGAGGAGACTGAAAACATGACCAATCCACTGCATGAAAGGGTCATCTGCCTACCTGTATTAATTAAAGAGAATCATCATATTGCTCCTGTGGGTGACTCCAAGAGAAGTGTCTGTGGTTGTGCTTACAGAGCCGTCAATATCTGTAGTGACAAGAGTTCTGTCAGAAAGCAGATCTGTCAATGGAGCCTATAAAAGATGACCCTTAGGCCGGTACATTTGAGGGCCAGGTTAGGGGCATGGCACCTTCCTGAAACAACCACCACCTTTCGATACATCCAAAAAAGCAAAATATTGAAGATAGATGGACTGCTTATATAGAGACATTTGATGATTTTATTGATGCACTGGAAGAAACAGATAGCAAAAAGACGAGTAAGTACCTCAAAAATCTTGCAGGTGATGATTTAAAAGAAGTCATAAGGAAATTATAGTGATCTGATGAAAATACCTACTGTCAAATCAAAGAAGCTGTGAACCTCAAGTTCAATCCAGTGCCCAATGTAAATTACGAAAGGTATATTTTCAGTCAAGTATGACAAAAAGTTGGTGAAACCACAGATTCATTTGTTGAGAGACTGGATACGCTCATAAAACACTGCAGATTTAATGAAATTAATGATGAAGAACCAATACATCTCAGAGTTATTGACGGATGTCAGTCAGATTCATTCAGACGATGAATGCTGTGAGAAACTCTTGATCTGGAGCAAGTTCTCCTGGCTGCCAGAACTGATGAGCATGTTGATCGACAAGCTGCTGACATGGATGCCGGAGGTGCCCAAAGTGAATCAGTCATTAACATGAAAAGTAAGCAGAAACAGAAAGTTGAAAGGCACAAGGTGATGTCATCTCAGCAAAAGAAATTATGTCTTAGATGCAGATTGTCCTTTCCGCACAAAGGATATGTCCCATCATTTGACAGATGTACATAGGCTGTGGAAAAGAGAACCATTTTGTGACAGTCTGCAAAGTGAAGGAAAAAGTAAGTGCTTCACAGCGAGAAGACAAAATGGCCATCTGAATGATCCAGAAGCGACATTCGACATGCGCCCACAGGGCCAATCAACCACATCAGTTGAGATAAATCAACACCAAATGAAGTTGATTGTCACCTAAATCATTGTCGAAAGGTTCATCGGTATTGAGTGAAAGTGAAGAAGATGATTGTGTAATGTCGATGTTTACCTCAGAGAAATATGCACTTGTTCGACTGGCTGCATGTGAAGAGAAATATCAGTCAAAGAAAAGTTAACATCAGAAAGCACCTAAGTCAGGGAAACATTGTCCAAAAATTAAACTGAAAATAAATGGTTGTGCAATACCTTTTCTCATCAACAGCGGTGCATTGATAAATATCATCCCTGAGGAGAAATACAAGGATCTCTCTCCTTTATTCTTATAGGCAAGAAGACAAAAGTGCAATCACCCATTCACATAATTCAATGTATAGCATCAAATGCCTCTTTACTAAGTTCAGTTCATAATCTTTATTCGGCTATACCAACTGAAGGAGGCTGGCCTGGCTTATAGTGGGTACCAATGGTACTTACACCTTGTGCAGGTCCAGTTATCCCTTATTAGTAGATTAGTAGTGTTCTAGCAGCTTAGCCTGATAAAGGTAGCTATTGCAGAGCAGCTTAGGCTGAACTAGGAGGCATCCAAAGCTCCTACTATACCACTTATATCATATAGGTAGTATATCATGAGAAAGACAATACTCAGAGTTACTAAAAAATAAAGGTACTTTATTTTAGTGACAATGTGCCGAAAATATCTCAGAGGATATTCTCCCTTAGGAGGTAAGTAAAATACACAAAATATACACACAAACCAAAATCAGGTAAGTAAGACAGTCAGAAAGTAGTGCAAACACTGTAGAATACAATAGGATGCAATAGGTCTAGGGGCAACACAAACCATATACTAAGAAAGTGGAATGCGAACCACGAATGGACCCCTAGGCTAGTGTAGTGTGTAGAGGGTCGCTGGGAGTGTAAGAAAACACAAATTGTGTCCAACATACCCCACCCCAAGACCCTGGAACGTAGGAGTAATATACTGCTATTTCCCCAGAAACACACTAAAGTCGTGATAAGGGATTTTGCAAAGACCACAATAGACTGCAAAGCACTGAAGACGGATTCCTGGACCTGAGGACCTTCAAAGGAAGGGGACCAAGTCCAATAGTCGCAAAAGTGTCCGGGGGGGGAGGAGCCCACTAAACCTCGGATGAAGGTGCAAAATGGCTGCCTCTGGATGGAAGAAGCTGAAGATTCAGCAACAACAAAAGATGCTAGGAACTTCTCCTTTGTGCAGAAGACGTCCCACTGCATGCTGGAGGATGCAGAGTTGTTTCCTTTGCAAAATACCACAAACAGGCCTTGCTAGCTGCAAGAGTCACGATTAGAGAGAAAGGCACAATCAGGAAGCACCTGCAGAAGTCCTTGAACATGGGTTCAAGAAGTTGAACACAGTGGTTGTCTCAACACTGCAGAAGGAGGTCCCACGACACCGGAGATCAACTCAGGGTGCTGAGCATCGCAGGACAGAGTGCTGGGGACCTAGGCTCAGCTGTGCATGCAGGATTTTGTGGAAATGTGCACAGAAGCCCTTGTAGCTGCAGTTCACACGGTGTGCAGGATTACTGTCTGGAGATGCACCCTGGGGGCTCCACTATGGACCCTCAGTACTGCCAAACCAGTACTCTGGGGTTTTCTCTGCAGCTACAGTTGCTGCCACCCACAGGCAGGGTTCTGCCCTCCTGGGATCTGAGCAGCTCATTCCCAGGAAGGCAGAACAATGTATTTACTTTGGGAGGAGAGTGTTACACCCTCTCCCTTTGGAAATAGGTGTTACAGGCTTGGGAGGATAGCCTCCCAGAGCCACTGGAAATTCTTTGGATGACACAGATGGTGCCCTCCTTGCATAAGCCAGTCTACACTGGTTTAGGGAACCCCAGTCCCTGCTCTGGTGCAAAACTGGACAAAGGAAAGGGGAGTGACTACTCCCCTGTCCATCACCACCCCAGGGGTGGTGCCCAGAGCTCTTCCACTGTGTCTCAGACCTCTGAATCTTGTTTTCAGAGGTATGGGGACACTCTGGAGGCCTCTGAGTGACCAGTGCCAGCAGGTGACATCAGAGGCTCCTTCTGATAGGTGCATACCTGGGTAGGTAGCCAATCCTCCTCTCAGGGCTATTTAGGGTCTCTCCTGTGGGCTTCTCTTCAGATTTTGACTTGCAAGAGTCCACCAGGGCTCCTCTGCACTTCTCTATTTGACTTTTGCCAAGGATCGACCACTGACTGCTCCAAGACGCCTGCAAAACTGCAACAAAGTAGCCAGAAGACTACCAGCGGCATTGTAGCGCCTAATCCTGCTGGCTTTCTTGACTGTCTCCTGGTGGTGCATGCTCTGAGGGCTGCCTGCCTTCAACCTGCTTATGGAAGCCACAAAGAAATCTCCAGTGAGTTGATGGAGTCTTCCCCCTACTCCAGCAGGCACCAAAATACAGCACCACCAGTACTCTGGGTCCCCTCTCATCCTGACGAGCGTGGTCCCTGGAACACAGGTGGTGGACCCCAGTGACCCCGACTGTCCAGAGGTCCAACTGCCAAATTTGGAGGAGGTAAGTCCTTGCCTCCCCTCCCCAGACATTATCACTGTGCACTGTGTGATCTGCAGCTACAAGGGCTTCTGTGCACATTTCCAAGAAATCCTGCATGCACAACTGAGCCTACATCCCCAGCACTCTGTCCTGCGATGCTCAGCTCCCTGAGTTGACCTCCGGCGTTGTGGGACCTCTTTGTGCAGTGTTGAGACGACCGCCGTGTTCAGTCTTCTCGAACCCGTGTTCAAGGATTTCTGCAGGTGCTTCCCTCCTTCCAGTAGGCTCTCTATGTTGCTGAGGTCCCCCACTGTCTCCCCTCCTGAACGGTGACATCCTGGTCCTCCCTGGGCCCAGGCAGCACCCTTTTTCTTTAACTGCTACTCTTGTGTGTAGCAAGGCTTGTTTGCGGTACTTTGCCAAGGAAACCACCCTGCGTCTGCCAGCATGTCGTGAGACATCTTCTGAACAAAGTAGACCTCACTCCGTTGGTGCAGAACCAGGAACTTCTTCCAAATGGAGGCAGCCATTTTGCACCTTCATCTGGGATTTCGTGGGCTCCTGCCCCCCTGGACACTTTAGCAACTCTTGGACGTGGTCCCCTTCCTTTACAGATCTTCAGGTCCAGGAATCCATCTTCAGTGCTTTGCAGTCTTGTGTGGTCCTTGCAAAATCCTTTATCACAACTTTAGTGTGTTTCTGGGGAAATAGTAGTACTTTACTTCTGCTTTCCTGGGTCCTGGGGTGGGGTCTCCTCTATACCCTTGGGGTTTTCTGACACTCCCAGTGACCCTCTACACACTACACTTGCCTAGGGGTGCATTTGTGGTTTGCATTCCACTTACTTAGTATATGGTTTGTGTTGCCCCTGGGCCTATTGCATTCTATTGTGTTCTACAGTGTTTGCACTACTTTCTGACTGTTTTACTTACCTGATTTGGGTATTTGTGTATATTTTGTGTATGTTACGTACCTCCCAAGAGAGTATATCCACTGTGATATTTTTGGCACATTGTCACTAAAATAAAGTACCTTTATTTTTAGTAACTGAGTATTGTCTTTCTTATGATATTGTACCTATATGATATAGTGGTATTGCAGGAGCTTTGCATGTCTCCTAGTTCAGCCTTGGCTGCTTTGCTATAGCTGCGTCTATCAGTCTAAACTTCTAGAACACTTCTACACTCTACTAATAAGAGATAACTGGACCTGGTATAAGGTGTAAGTGCCATTGGTACCCACTACAAACCAGGCCAGCCTCCTACATTGGTGGTGCAGCGGTGGGATAAGTACTTGTAACTGCTTTACCACTTTGTCAATAGTACTTTTCATAAGAAAACTATATTCCTAATACTTAGAAATATACACAAGTAAACTTAACAGTCTTACTTTCACTATAAAAACTTTCTACAAAGTTTCTAAAAAGTTTGAAAAAGTTTTTTCTCTTTTCTTTAAAAAAGTTCCAAACTTTTTCTCTTACCCCTAACCTCTTTCTTTTCACTATGTCTATGGTAGAGGCTACCCCCAGAGTTGTGAAAACAACTTATGAAAATCTCAATTTCAAAAGTTTGATGGGTCTTTTTATAGAAAGAACTTTGGGGACTGGTAAGAACCCTACCAAGGATCTCCTTCTTAGCCTTCTCCTTGAAAGTGATCAGAATCAGAATGGTCAAACCCAGGATCAGGAGGTAGAGGAGGGGGGTGCCCAGATAGATTCAGGGATGGGTCCTGAGAATTCTGGGGAGGGTACTTACAAAGATCTTTCACTAGACAGGCCACCTAGTGAAGCTGGTAGTGGGAGGGGGTCACACAGCAGTAGGACCCCTTTCACTTCTGAAGGCCAGGGCACTAGGGTTCAGGCAGTCAGAGAAAGGTCCACTTCTGCACATTCTCACATTTCCTCTGTATCAGAAGTTTCCCAAACCTCCCACCCTGAGGACAACACCCTAGACAGAGAACTCAGAAAGCTGAGGCTGGAGGAGTCCAGGCTGAGGCTAAAGCAGCAACAGTTGGCCTTGGATAGGGAATCCTTAGATGTAGAGAGGGAAAGGCAGAAGTTGGGGTTAGTTCCCTATTGTGGCAGCAACAGCAGCAATATTGATAGTCATCACATTAGAGAAACAGATTCAAGGAACCTGCATAAGATTGTCCCCCCCTTACAAGGAGGGGGATGACATTAACAAGTGGTTTGCTGCACTTAAGAGGGCCTGTATGGTACAGTTGGTCCCTCAAAAGCAGTAGCTGCTATATTGTGGCTATCTTTCACTGGCAAAGGTAGGGATAGACTCCTTACTGTCAGGGAGAGGGATGCCAACAATTACAAAGTTTTGAAGGATGCACTCTTAGATGGATTTGGCTTAACCACTGAACAATACAGGATACATTTCAGAGATACCATAAAAGAGTCTTCTCAAGACTGGACATACATTGTAGACTGTTCAGTAAAGGCCTTGGAGGCATGGTTACATGGCAGTAAAGTGACTGATTATGAAAGCCTGTATAATCTAATTTTGAGAAGGCATATCTTGAATAATTGTGTGTCAGACTTGTTGCATCAATACTTGGTAGGCTCAGATCAGACCTCTCCCCAAGAATTGGGAAATAAGGTAGACAAATGGGTCAGAACAAGGGTGAGCAGAAAAGCTCATACAGGGGGTGACAAGGATGGCAAGAAGAGGGAAGGTAAGTCTTATGACAATGGTGGGGACAACGACAAAAAGCATTCTGAGTCTTCATCAGGCCCACAAAAATCCTCTGGGGGAGGTGGGTCCAAATCCTCTTCTCACAATCAAAAGAAGCCATTGTGTTATTTATGTAAAAGTAAAGGCCATTGTGTAGGAGGCTGGACTGGCTTGTAGTGAGTACCAAGGGGTACTTGCACCTTGCACCAGGCCCAGTTATCCCTTATTAGTGTATAGGGTGTCTAGCAGCATAGGCTGATAGATAATGGTAGCTTAGCAGAGCAGCTTAGGCTGAACTAGGAGACGTGTGAAGCTACTACAGTACCACTTAGTGTCATATGCACAATATCATAAGAAAACACAATACACAGTTATACTAAAAATAAAGGTACTTTATTTTTATGACAATATGCCAAAGTATCTTAGAGTGTACCCTCAGTGAGAGGATAGGAAATATACACAAGATATATATACACAATACCAAAATATGCAGTAATAGTCTTAGAAAACAGTGCAAACAATGTATAGTTACAATAGGATGCAATGGGGACACATAGGGATAGGGGCAACACAAACCATACACTCCAAAAGTGGAATGCGAACCACGAATGGACCCCAAACCTATGTGACCTTGTAGAGGGTCGCTGGGACTATTAGAAAATAGTGAGAGTTAGAAAAATAACCCTCCCCAAGACCCTGAAAAGTGAGTGCAAAGTGCACTAAAGTTCCCCTAAGGACAAAGAAGTCGTGTTAGAGGAATAATGCAGGAAAGACACAAACCAACAATGCAACAACGATGGATTTCCAATCTTGGGTACCTGTGGAACAAGGGGACCAAGTCCAAAAGTCACAAGCAAGTCGGAGATGGGCAGGTGCCCAGGAAATGCCAGCTGTGGGTGCAAAGAAGCTTCTACTGGACAGAAGAAGCTGAGGTTTCTGCAAGAACAAAAAGGGCTAGAGACTTCCCCTTTGGTGGACAGATCCCTCTCGCTGTGGAGAGTGGTGCAGAAGTGTTTTCCCGCCGAAAGAACGCCAACAAGCCTTGCTAGCTGCAAATCGTGCTGTTAGCGTTTTTGGATGCTGCTGTGGCCCAGGAGGGACCAGGAGGTCGCAAATTGGACCAGGAGGTAGAGGGGACGTCGAGCAAGACAAAGAGCCCTCATAGCAGCAGGTAGCACCCAAAGAAGTGCCAGAAACAGGCACTACGAGGATGTGTGAAACTGTGCTCACCCGAAGTCGCACAAAGGAGTCCCACGTCGCCGGAGACCAACTTAGAAAGTCGTGCAATGCAGGTTAGAGTGCCGTGGACCCAGGCTTGGCTGTGCACAAAGGATTTCCGCCGGAAGTGCACAGGGGCCGGAGTAGCTGCAAAAGTCGCGGTTCCCAGCAATGCAAATAGCGAGGTGAGGCAAGGACTTACCTCCACCAAACTTGGACTGAAGAGTCACTGGACTGTGGGGGTCACTTGGACAGAGTTGCTGGATTCGAGGGACCTGGCTCGTCGTGCTGAGAGGAGACCCAAGGGACCGGTAATGCAGCTTTTTGATGCCTGCGGTTGCAGGGGGAAGATTCCGTCGACACACGGGAGATTTCTTCGGAGCTTCTAGTGCAGAGAGGAGGCAGACTACCCCCACAGCATGCACCACCAGGAAAACAGTCGAGAAGGCGGCAGTGTAGGAAAGTACCATCTTGCCTGGCATGTTACCCCCATTTTTTCACTGTATATATGTTGTTTTAGTTGTATGTGTCACTGGGACCCTGGTAACCCAGGGCCCCAGTGCTCATAAGTGTGCCTGAATGTGTTACCTGTGTAGTGACTAACTGTCTCACTGAGGCTCTGCTAATCAGAACCTCAGTGGTTATGCTCTCTCATTTCTTTCCAAATTGTCACTGACAGGCTAGTGACCATTTTTACCAATTTACATTGGCTTACTGGAACACCCTTATAATTCCCTAGTATATGGTACTGAGGTACCCAGGGTATTGGGGTTCCAGGAGATCCCTATGGGCTGCAGCATTTCTTTTGCCACCCATAGGGAGCTCTGACAAATCTTACACAGGCCTGCCACTGCAGCCTGAGTGAAATAACGTCCACGTTATTTCACAGCCATTTTACACTGCACTTAAGTAACTTATAAGTCACCTATATGTCTAACCTTTACCTGGTAAAGGTTAGGTGCAAAGTT